>NC_142267.1:1749850-2066600 GCF_052056855.1 Sturnus vulgaris
AAATAACCCCAAAAATAACCCCAGAAATAACCCCCAAATAATCCCCAAATAATCCCCAAAAATAACCCCGAAATAACCCCAAAATAACCCCAAAAATAACCCCCAAATAATCCCCAAATAACCCCCAAATAACCCCAAAATAACCAAAAATAACCCCAAAATAATCCCCAAAAATAATCCCCGAAATAACCCCGAAAAACCCCCAAAAATAACCCCAAAAATAACCCCAAAATAACCCCAAAAATAACCCCAAAATAACCCCGAAATATCCCCAAAATAACCCCCAAAATAACCCCAAAAACCCCAGAATAACCCCAAAAATAACCCCCAAAAAATCCCAGAGAGCCAGGGGGAGCTGATTGAACCCCAAACCCCAAAAATAACAGAGAGACCCCCAGGGACTGAACCCCAAAACCCCAAAAATAACCCCAGAGAGACCCCCGGGGGCTCTGAACCCCAAAACCCCAAAAAAACCCCAGAGACCCCCGGGGGGTTTGACTGAACCCCAAAACCCCAAAAAAACCCCAGAGGAACCCGCAGGGGCTGCACCCCAAAACCCCAAAAGGATGGAGGGACCCCCCGGGTCCTTTTTTTCCTTTTCTTTTTCCTTTTTCCTTTTTTTTTTCCTTTTTTTTTTTCCCTTTTTTTTTCCTTTTTTTTTTCTTTTCTCCCCCTCTTTTTTTCCTCTTTTCCCCTCATTTTTACCCCTTTTTGCTTCATTTTTGCTCTTTTTTTGCCTCTTTTTTTGCCTCTTTTTTTGCCTCTTTTTCCCCTCTTTTTTGCCTTTTTCTTTTCTCTCCTTTCCCCCTCCTTTCCCTCCTTTTTGCCTCTTTCTTGCCACTTTTTTCCCCTCCTTTTTCTTTCTTTTTTCCTCTTTTTTTTTCGTTTTCCCTCTTTTCCCTTCCTTTTTCTGCTCCTTCCCCCACTCCTTTTCCCCTCTTTTCCCCTCTTTTCCCTCTCATTTTTACCTCATTTTTGCCTCCTTTATTATCTTTTTTTCCTCCTTTTTTCCTCCCTCCTTTTTCCTCCTTTTCTCCTCATTTTTTCCTCCTTTTCCCCCTTTTTTTCCCTCCTTTCCCCCTCTTTTCCCTCTCATTTTTTCCTCATTTTGGCTCTTTTTTATCTCCTTTTTTCCTCCTTTTCCCTTTTTTTTTTGCCTTTTCTTGCTTTGCTTTCCCCTCTTTCTGTGAATTTGGGATATTGGAAAATTCTGCTTCCATCCCATCCCATCCCCATCACTCCTGGATTTCCATCCTGACTTTTCTCCCATTTTTTTTTCCCATTTTTCCCATTTTTTCCCCCAGCTGGACCAGCTGGTGATCGACTCAGCCGTGGAGAAGAGGGAGATGGAGCACAAGCACGCCCTGATCCAGCAGAGGGTGAGTCCAGACTCGGCATCATCCCGAATTTTCTGCAGCTGGGAAAGCCTCATTAAAATCCAGAATTATCCTGAATTTTTTTTATGTTCCCAAGAGCTTAAAGATCCTCAAATCCAGGATTTTCCCGAATTTTCTGCAGCTGGGAAAGCCTCATTAAAATCCAGGATTTTCCTGAATTTTTTTTATGTCCCCAAGAGCCTCAAAATCCTCAAATCCAGGATTTTCCTAAAATTTTTTTAAGTCCTCAAGAGCCATCAGATCCTCAAATCCAGGATTTTCCCGAATTTTCTGCATTTGGGAAAGCCTCGTTAGAATCCAGGATTATCCCGAATTTTCTGGATTTGGGAAAGCCTGGGGAAAATCCAGGATATTCCTGAATTTTTTTTATGTCCCCAAGAGCCTCAAAATCCTCAAATCCAGGATTTTTCTGAATTTTCTGCATTTGGGAAAGCCTGGGGAAAATCCAGAATTATCCCGAATTTTTTTTATGTCCTCAAGAGCCTCAAGATCCTCAAATCCAGGATTTTCCTGAATTTTCTGCAGCTGGGAAAGCCTGGGGAAAATCCAGGATTTTCCTGAATTTTTTTTTATGTCCCCAAGAGCCACCAGATCCTCAAATCCAGAATTATCCCGAATTTTCTGGATGTCCCCAAGAGCTTCAAGATCCTCAAATCCAGGATTTTCCTGAATTTTCTGCAGCTGGGAAAGCCTCATTAAAATCCAGGATTTTCCTGAATTTTCTGGACACCCCCAAGAGCCTCCAGATCCTGAAATCCAGGATTTTCCTGAATTTTCTGCATTTGGGAAAGCCTGGGGAAAATCCAGGATTATCCCGAATTTTCTGCAGCTGGGAAAGCCTCATTAAAATCCAGGATTTTCCTGAATTTTTTTTATGTCCTCAAGAGCCTCAAAATCCTCAAATCCAGGATTTTCCTAAAATTTTTTTAAGTCCTCAGGAGCCATCAGATCCTCAAATCCAGGATTTTCCTGAATTTTCTGCATTTGGGAAAGCCTCGGGAAAATCCAGAATTATCCCGAATTTTTTTTATGTCCCCAAGAGCCTCAAGATCCTCAAATCCAGGATTTTCCCGAATTTTCTGCATTTGGGAAAGCCTCGATAAAATCCAGGATTTTACTGAATTTTTTTTATGTCCCCAAGAGCCTCAAAATCCTCAAATCCAGGATTTTCCTAAAATTTTTTTAAGTCCTCAAGAGCCATCAGATCCTCAAATCCAGGATTTTCCCGAATTTTCTGCATCTGGGAAAGCCTCGTTAAAATCCAGGATTATCCCGAATTTTCTGCAGCTGGGAAAGCCTGGGGAAAATCCAGGATTTTCCTGAATTTTTTTTATGTCCCCAAGAGCCTCAAAATCCTCAAATCCAGGATTTTCCTAAAATTTTTTTAAGTCCTCAGGAGCCATCAGATCCTCAAATCCAGGATTTTCCTGAATTTTCTGCATTTGGGAAAGCCTGGGGAAAATCCAGAATTATCCTGAATTTTTTTTATGTCCCCAAGAGCTTCCAGATCCTCAAATCCAGGATTTTCCCGAATTTTCTGCAGCTGGGAAAGCCTCGTTAAAATCCAGGATTTTCCTGAATTTTTTTTATGTCCCCAAGAGCCTCAAAATCCTCAAATCCAGGATTTTCCTGAATTTTCTGCATTTGGGAAAGCCTGGGGAAAATCCAGGATATTCCTGAATTTTCTGGATGTCCCCAAGAGCTTCCAGATCCTCAAATCCAGGATTTTCCTGAATTTTCTGGGTTTGGGAAAGCCTGGGGAAAATCCAGAATTATCCCGAATTTTTTTTATGTCCCCAAGAGCCTCAAGATCCTCAAATCCAGGATTTTCCCGAATTTTCTGCATTTGGGAAAGCCTGGTTAAAATCCAGGATTTTCCTGAATTTTTTTTTTTATGTCCCCAAGAGCTTCCAGCTCCTCAAATCCAGGATTTTCCCCAAATTTGGGATTTTCCTGATTTTTTTCCTGAATTTTCAGGATTTAATTCCCTCTGCATTTCTGATTTAAACAGAATTTTCTGAGCTTTGAGCCTTCGGTGTGGGAACATCTCAGATTCCTGAATTTTTTGGATTTCTGGGAGAGCTCCTCAAATTCCGAATTTTCTCCTGGAAATGACTCCAGCTCCAAAAAAATCCAGAATTTTCCTGAATTTTCCGAATTTCGGAATTTCCAATCCATGATTTTCCATATAAAACACCTGGATATTTTTTATTTTACCTGTTCTGGCTTTTCCTTCCCCCCTTTTTTTTTTCCTCCTTTTTTTTTTTTTTTTGCTGCTGCTGATTTAAACTCTGGAAATGTGAGCTAAAAATGGGATTTATGATTTAAAAAATGTGGGGTTTTTTTTAATTTTTGGGGAATTAAAAAATAGAATTTTAAATTAAGACAGAATTTTAAATTAAGGCAGAAATTTAAATAAAAGACAGAATTAAAAAAACAGATTTTTTTTTTTCAAACTGATTTTTTTTTTTATTAACAAAATCTTCAAGATTTGATCCCTCAGTGTGGGAGCATCTCAGATTTTCCACCCTTGGCCAGGATTTGATGATTTTTAATTTTATTTTTTTTAATAGAAATATCAAACTAAATTTTTTTTTGAAATTAATTTTAATTAATTTATTTAATATTTATTTATTTTTATTTATTTAATTAATTTTAATTTTTCCTTTCTCTCCTTTTTTCTGCCTTGCTGCCCTGGCCCTGCAGACCCTCCTGCAGGTGAGTAATTCCCAAATTTCCATCTCCTGGAATTTTTATCCCTCAGGATTTTTCCTGCTCTGGGTATTTATTAAAATCAACACAAAAAAACAAAAAAAACCCCAAAAACTTCAGTGAATTTTTCCAATCCCAGCTTGAATAAGTTTGGTTTTACCCTCATGGAAAGTGTTAAAATCTGATTTTTCATTATTTTTGTGTCATCACTTGGGGGTTTTCAGCACATCTGGCGGGCACTCAAGATTCCAAATTAGATTCAAAATAATATTTACAATAATATTTTTTAAAAATATTCAAAATAATATTTACAATAATATTTTAAAAAATATTCAAAATAATATTTACAATAATATTTTTAAAAAATATTCAAAATAATATTTACAATAATATTTTAAAAATATTCAAAATAATATTTACAATAATATTTTTTAAATATTCAAAATAATATTTACAATAATATTTTAAATTACATTCAAACCAATATACAAAATAGTATAAAAATATAATATGTAAGATACAAAATAAAGTAATATTTAATATTGCAATATATAGAGTAGCATACATATAATATACTTTAATCAAATATATTGATAAATATTTTCTATATTTATTTTTTACATTATTTAGTATTTATATTTTTTAAAAATATAGTTTATGGAGTTGATATATAATGTATAGATATTTTATAATGTCTATAATCACTGAGCACTGATTGATTCCTGGGGCTGGAATTGCTGGGATTTCTGGAATTTCTGGGATTTGTGGAATTTCTGGGATTGCTGGGATTTGTGGAATTTCTGGGATTTGTGGAATTTCTGGGATTTCTGGAATTTCTGGAATTGCTGGGATTTGTGGGATTTGTGGAATTTCTGGAATTTCTGGAATTGCTGATCCCTGATCCTTGGGTGGAATTTCTGGAATTTGTGGAATTTCTGGGATTTGTGGAATTTCTGGAATTGCTGATCCCTGATCCTTGGGTGGAATTTCTGGAATTTGTGAGCACAGATCGTTGGGGCTGCAATTGCAGTTCTGAGTTAATGGCTGCAATTCTTCATCCTGGAGAGAATTCCCACCTGGAATTCCATGATTTTAGGGACACAGGGCTGTCCAAAATCTCCTTCCCAGCCCCATTCCCATTCCCAGCCCCATTCCCAGCCCCATTCCCATTCCCATTCCCATTCCCATTCCCATTCCCAGCCCCATTCCCATTCCCAGCCCCATTCCCAGCCCCATTCCCATTCCCATTCCCATTCCCAGCCCCATTCCCATTCCCATTCCCATTCCCATTCCCATTCCCATTCCCATTCCCAGCCCCATTCCCATTCCCATTCCCATTCCCATTCCCATTCCCAGCCCCATTCCCATTCCCAGCCCCATTCCCAGCCCCATTCCCATTCCCATTCCCATTCCCAGCCCCATTCCCATTCCCATTCCCATTCCCATTCCCATTCCCATTCCCAGCCCCATTCCCAGCCCCATTCCCATTCCCAGCCCCATTCCCATTCCCAGCCCCATTCCCAGCCCCATTCCCATTCCCAGCCCCATTCCCATTCCCATTCCGGAGCACTTTGGGAATTGAGTTTGGAAATCCAGGGCTGAGCTCTGGGAGGAACAACCCAGAGCCAATTCCTGGGGCTGGAATTGCTGGAATTGCTGGAATTTGTGGGATTTGTGGAATTGCTGGAATTGCTGGAATTGCTGGAATTTGTGGAATTGCTGGAATTTGTGGAATTGCTGGAATTTGTGGAATTTGTGGAATTGTGAGCACTGGTTCCTGGGCTGGAATTTGTGGAATTTGTGGAATTTGTGGAATTTGTGGAATTTGTGGAATTTGTGGAATTGTGAGCGCTGGTTCCTGAGCTGGAATTGCTGGAATTTGTGGGATTTGTAGAATTGCTGGAATTGGTGAGCACTGATCCCTGGGCTGGAATTACTGGAATTGCTGGAATTTCTGGAATTGTGAGCACTGGTTCCTGGGGCTGGAATTGCTGGAATTGTGAGCATTGGTTCCTGGGCTGGAATTTGTGGAATTGCTGGAATTGCTGGAATTTGTGGGATTTGTGGAATTGCTGGAATTGTGAGCACTGGTTCCTGGGCTGGAATTGGTGAGCACAGCCGTGCTGGGTTAATGGCTGGAATTATTGGCTTTAATTCCATGATTTTGGCTGGAATTATTGGCTTTAATTCCATGATTTTGGCTGGAATTATTGGCTTTAATTCCATCATTTCAAGGCTGTCCAGGATCTCCTTCCCAGCCCCATTCCCATTCCCATTCCGGAGCACTTTGGGAATTGAGTTTGGAGCTCCGGGGCTGAGCCTGGCCCATCCCAGCCGGGGAGGAACAAACCCGAGCCCATCTGGGCTGGGCTCGCTGCCCTAAGCCTGGCTCAGCTCCAGGGCCGGGCACAAAGCCGGGCTCTGTTGGGTCCCTGGGGGCGCTTCCTGCAGCTGTTTGCTAATTAGAGGGTAATTAACCCGGCTCCAGCTGATTGCCTCTCCACAGGAGGCTCGCCAAGGGGAGAGCAGGTGGTCCCCAAGGGCCACCAAACATCCTTCGCTCGGAGCCACCAGAGCTTCCCAAAAGGGAAGGAGAGGAGGAGTAAAAGAAAAAAAAAAAAATTAAAAAAAAAAATCACAAATCCCTCCTTCGCTGCCAGCCCAGGGGATGAGGAGGAGGAGGAGGAGGAAGAGCTCGGAGCTGCTCCTGCTCTCCAGGAAAAGCAGCAAATCCTCCTTCCCTCCCTCCTTCCCTCCCTCCTTCCCTCCCGGCATGAAGATTTCCAGCAGGCTGGAATATCTCCTGGTAAGGAAAATCCCCAAAGGACGGAGGGAGTTCAGGGATTTTTTGGGGTTTTTTGTTTTTTTTTTTTTTTTGGGAAGTTTTTGGGATGGAGGATTTGTGGTTGTAGGGTTTTGTGTGACCTCAGGGTTAAGCTGAGCTTTGCTGCTGGGTTTATCCCTGGGTTTGGGGAAAGCTGGCACTGGGAAAAGCTCCTGGAAAATCGGGAGACAAAAAGGTTTGAGAGCGGGAATTTGGAAATTCCCGAATTCCGGCTGCCTCCGAGGACCTGGGATCGTGCATGGAATTTCCAGAGCCAGAAAAACTTGGAATTTCCACACCAGCAGAAAACATGGGAATGGTGTCTGTGTGTGTGTCTGAGGGGGGTGTGTGCCTCTCTGGGAACGAAATTTTTATCGGAATTAATTGGGATTGATCCCTTCGGGATGATTTCGTTGGGAATCAAACACTGGGCACAATCCCTGATTCTCCTCCCGGAGTTCTCTGTGCCTGGCCCTGTAAATAAAGCAAGGCTGGAAATGATGTCACTGCTCGATAATGAGCATTATCCATCACTTAAAGAGGATTCTTTGGGATAAATCCTTGGTCTCCCAAGAGGAAAACATTCCCTGCGTTGCTGCTGATGGAAAACAAAATGATCAAATAACAATGTGGAGGTTTGGTGAAGGGAAATTTTTTTTTTTTTTTAAATATCTAAACTCAGCTGAACTGAAATCATTCCCTGCCTGTGCTTGCTGAGGTTCGGGGGAGTTTTCTAGCAGTAAAAATCAAGTTATTGCAGAAAAAAAATCCTGTTTAGTTCAGCATCGTTTCATCCAGGAATGGATAACTGAGGGAATAACGTTGTGGGATTTCAGGGAATTTCAGGGAGAATCGCTCCTGCAACAGAATATTATTTATTTTGCAGGATTTTAAGGAAGTGTCGGTGTTTTAGAGAGAGGTTTGATCCGTTTTCAGCCGAGGGTTGGGATTTTTTGGGGTAGGAATGAAGCCCTGAGTGAGGCTCCAGGTTGTGGAAAGCTCCTTCCTTAAAAAAATTCCCTGCTCCAAAGGTTCCAATTCCAGCCTCGCTCTCCACGGGAAATCTGCTCCCTGCAGCTGGAGGGGTTTGGGATTTTAAGGATTTTTACACAAAATTCTCATTCCAGAGGGAAAATTGGAGGAACTTGTCTGGCTCTGGAACCGGGCTGGAAAAAAAGATGTGAGAGGGATTCAGGAAAAACGGGAAAAATCTGAGAGGGATTCGGGAAAAACGGGAAAAAAAAGATCTGAGAGGGGTTGAGGAAAAAGGGAAAAATCTGAGAGGGATTCAGGAAAAACGGGAAAAATCTGAGAGGGATTCAGGAAAAAGGGAAAAAAAGATCTGAGAGGGATTCAGGAAAAAGGGAAAAAAAGATCTGAGAGGGATTCAGGAAAAAGGGAAAAAAATATCTGAGAGGGATTCGAGAAAAACGGGAAAAATCTGAGAGGGGTTCAAGAAAAAGGGGAAAAAAAAAGTCCGAGAGAGATCCAGGATGGAAAAAGGGAAAGAAAAATTTGAAGAGAGGGATTCAGGAAAAGATCTGGGAGGGATCCAGGAAAAAGGAAAACTCGGAGAGAGGGATTTGGGAAAAAGGGAAAGAAAAATCCGAGAGGGATTCAGGAAAAAGGAAAGAAAAATTTGAGAGAGGGATTCAGGAAAAGGGAAAGAAAAATCCGACAGGGATTCGGGAAAAAGGAAAGAAAAATCTTGAGAGGGATTCAGGATTCAGGGAAAGATCTGAGAGGGGTTCAAGAAAAAGGGAAAAAAAAGGTCCGAGAGGGATCCAGGAAGGAAAAAGGGAAAGAAAAATTTGAGAGAGGGATTCAGGGAAAGGGAAAGAAAAATCCGAGAGGGATTTGGGAAAAGGGAAAGAAAAATCCTGAGAGGGATTTGGGAAAAGGGAAAGAAAAATTTGAGAGAGGGATTCAGGGAAAGGGAAAGAAAAATCCTAGAGGGATTCGGGAAAAGGGAAAGAAAAATCTTGAGAGGGATTCAGGGAAAGGGAAAATCTGAGAGGAGGATTCAGGAAAAAGGGAAAAAAGAAATCCGAGAGGGATTCAGGGAAAGATCTGGGAGGGATTCAGGAAAATTTGATTTCCCAGGGTCTCCCTGAGCATCCTGCTGCTTCTCCAAGAGTTCCTCCATCCTGTCCCGTTGGATTTTCCTCCTGGATCCGAGTTATTCTTGTCCTGACACCTCCCAGGCACGGCTGTGGCAATAATTCATTAAATGAGAGCTGAGCACTCGTTGCCAGGCAGCAGAGCACCCACAGAAAAACGGGAATACAGGGAAAGAATTCCCAAATTAAAGCCCAGAAATTAAATTGAATTTTGAGACACGTAAAAAACTCCCCCAAAACCGCCAATATTTATGGCAAAAACTTGTCGTTTTCACTCATAAAATTGGATTGTTTTGTGAAAATCTCTCCCAAAATCCACATAAAAATGGGAATACACGGAAAGAATTCCCAGGAATCCCTGGATTATCCAGGTCCCGGGTGATCTCCTGCACCAGGAAGTGCAGCAGCCATGGCTGGGCAAACCCTCCCAATAAATCCACATAAAAAATGGGAATCCATGGATACAATTCCCCAAATTAAAACCCAGATAAATTCAATTTCACGATGAATAAAACCGCCCACGAAATTCCAACACTTATGGCAAAAACTTGTGGTTTTCACTCATAAAATCGGATTATTGGGTAAAAATCCCTCCCGAAATCCAGATAAAAACGGGAATCCATGGGCACAATTCCATGGGGCAGAAAACGGCCCCGGGGCGAGGACGCTGAGCTGGGGAGCAGCGGCTGCTCCAGGAACGGCGGAACCCGGCAGGGTGACACAAACTGGGGTGACACAAACTGGGGTGACACAAACTGGGGTGACACAAACTGGGGTGACACAAATTGGGGTGACGCAAACTGGGGTGACACAAACTGGGGTGACACAAACTGGGGTGACAAACGTGGGGTGACACAAACTGGGGTGACACAAACTGGGGTGACAAATCTGGGATCACAAACCTGGGGGTGACAAACGTGGGGTGACACAAACTGGGGTGACACAAACTGGGGTGACAAACGTGGGGTGACAAATCTGGGGTGACACAAACTGGGGTGACAAATCTGGGATCACAAACCTGGGGGTGACAAACGTGGGGTGACACAAATTGGGGGTGACAAACGTGGGGTGACAAATCTGGGGTGACACAAATTGGGGTGACACAAACTGGGGTGACACAAACTGGGGTGACACAAACTGGGGTGACAAACCTGGGGTGACACAAACTGGGGTGACAAACCTGGGGTGACACAAACTGGGGTGACACAAACTGGGGTGACAAACGTGGGGTGACAAATCTGGGATCACAAACCTGGGCGTGACAAACGTGGGGTGACACAAATTGGGGGTGACAAACGTGGGGGTGACAAATCTGGGATCACAAACCTGGGGTGACACAAATTGGGGGTGACAAACGTGGGGTGACAAATCGGGGATCACAAACGTGGGGTGACAAATCGGGGGGTAACAAACGTGGGGTGACAAATCTGGAGTGACACAAATTTGGGGTGACAAACGTGGGGTGACAAACGTAGGGTGAAAAATCTGGGGTGACAAATCTGGGGTGACACGAATCTGGGGGTGACAAACCTGGGGTGACAAATCTGGGGGTGACAAACGTGGGGTGAAAAATCTCGGGTGACAAATCTGGGGTGAAAAATCTGGTTTGACAAATCTGGGGGTGACAAACGTGAGATCACAAACATGGGGTGACACAAATCTGGGGGTGACAGATCTGGGGGTGACAAACCCGGGGTGACACAAACCTGGGGTGACAAATCTGGGATCAAAAATCTGGGGGTGACAAATCTCAGGTCACAAACCAAGGGTGAAAAATCTGGGGTGACAAACGTGGGGTGACACAAATTGGGGGTGACACAGATCTGGGGGTGACAAATCTGGGGTGACACAACTTTGGGGTGACAAACCTGGTGTGACAAATCTGGGGGTGACACAAACCTGGGGGTGACAAATCTGAGGGTGACACAAACCTGGGGGTGACAAATCTGGGGGTGACAAATCTGAGGGTGACAGATCTGGGGGTGACAAATCTGGGGGTGACACAATCTGGGGGTGACACAATCTGGGGGTGACAAATCTGGGGTGACAAATCTGAGGGTGACACATCGGGGGGTGACAAATCTGGGGTGACATGACACAAATCTGGGGGTGACAGATCTGGGCGTGACAAACGTGGGGTGACACAAACATGGGGCGACAAACATGGGGTGACAAATCGGGGGGTAACAAACGTGGGGTGACAAATCTGGAGTGACACAAATTTGGGGTGACAAACGTAGGGTGAAAAATCTCGGGTGACAAATCTGGGGTGACACAAATCTGGGGGTGACAGATCTGGGGGTGACAAACCCGGGGTGACACAAACCTGGGGTGACAAATCTGGGGTGACAAATCTGGGGTGACAAATCTGGGGGTGACAAATCTCAGGTCACAAACCTGGGGTGAAAAATCTGGGGTGACAAATCTGGGGGTGACACAAATCTGGGGGTGACAAACGTGGGGTAACAAACCTGGGGTGACAAACGTGGGGTGACAAATCTGGGGTGACACAAATTGGGGGTGACACAAACCTGAGGTGACGTGACACATCTGGGGGTGACAAATGTGGGGTGACACAAACCTGGGGTGACAAATCTCAGGTCACAAACCAAGGGTGACAAACCTGGTGTGACAAACCGGGGGTGACAAATCTGGGGTGACAAATCTGGGGGTGACAAATCTGGGGGTGACAAATCTGGGGTGACAAATCTGGGGTGACAAATCTGGGGGTGACAAATCTGGGGTGACAAATCTGGGGTGACACAAATCTGAGGGTGACAAATCTGGGGGTGACACAATCTGGGGTGACAAATACGTGCGTGGCTTATCTTGTCCTAACTGAACGATGTGAGCAATATTTTTAATTATATTAAACTTTTAATTTTATTTTTTTTTTTAATTAATTACGATATGCAATGTGTAATATGTAATGTACAATATATTACATATAATATATAATATGGAATACATAATATATAGAATATAGAATATATAACATACAATATATAGAATATAGAACATAATAAATAAATTAATTAATTAAAATATATTATTTTATTTATAATAAACTCTATTATGTTTGAGGCTAAGTTCTCCACACAAACATTAATATTTAGGACTCTGATTTTTTTTTTTTTTTTTAACCTTCGCTAGAACTCGAATTTTTACACTGGGATCTAAGATTTTTTTTTACTGACTAAAAGCACTTTAAATTTCTTCTGCTTAATTAATTACTTCTTCTAGTTACTTATTTTATTTATTTACTTACTCATGCTAAAAAAAAATTAAAATAAATAAAATAAATAAATAAATAATAAAATAAATAAAAATAATAAAACCTAAACTTTCACCTCTGCCTCATGTGTGAGTGGCTTAACATACTTTAATTTATCCAAAGGCATTAATTCAATTTAAATCAAATTTAAATTTCATTTTAATTTCATTTTAAAGGCTTTAATTCAATCCCTGCACTCTGATCTCTCTCTGAAGGATTCAGAGAAATTCCTGAATTTCTGACTCCAGAAATCCTGGCAGGGTCTGAGCCTTTTTTTTCCACTTTTTTTCTCTTTTTTTCCCCCTTTTTTCCCCCCTTTTTTTCTCTTTTTTTTCCTCTTTTTTTCCCTTTTTTCCCCCTTTTTTTCTCTTTTTTTTTCGCCTTTTTTTCCCCTTTTTTTCTCTTTTTTTTTCGCCTTTTTTTCCCTTTTTTTGGCCTTTTTTTCCCCTTTTTTCTCTTTTTTTTTTCGCCTTTTTTTTCCCTTTTTTTCCCCTTTTTTTTGCGCTTTTTCTGCCTTTTTTCTGCCTTTTTTTTTTTTGCTTTTTTCCTTTTTTTTCCTTTTTTTTTTTCCCCCTTTTCCCAGGATTTCTCCTACGATGACTCCAAGGTGGAATTTAACGTGGATGCTCCCAACGGGGTGGTGATGGAAGGTTACCTGTTCAAAAGAGCCAGCAACGCCTTCAAAACCTGGAACAGGTGAGAAAAAGAAATGGATTATTGGAGAAAAGATCGATATAACCAGAGATGTGGTGATAGATATTATTAGAAATAAGGTTTATGTAAGAATGTATAATTATCAATATTATATATAAGATTTATATTGGAATATATATAATTTTAGATGTTATCGTATATAAAATGTATGTAATAATATATATATAATTCTAGGCATTATTGTATATAAAAATATATAATAATATATGTAATTCTAGGCATTATTAGATATAAGATTTATATTAGAATAGATATAATTATAGGTATTGTTGTATATAAAAAAAATATAATAACATATCTAATTCTAGATATTATTAGATATAAGATTTATATAAGAATATATAATTCTAGATATTATTGTATATAAGATTTATATTGGAATAGATCTAACTCTAGATATTATTATAGGTCAGATTTATGTCAGAATATATAAAAATTCTAGATATTATTATATATAAGATTTATATAAGAATATATAATTCTAGGCATTATTGTATGCAAGTGTGATAGGTTGAGGAATTAAAGTGAATTTCTAGCAATATTGAAAAATTCAGGTGCATTTATAAAAATGTTTGAGGAATTTAAGTGGATTTATAGAAATTTTTGAGGAATTTAAGTGCATTTCCAGCAATATTGAAAAATCGAGGTGCATTGATAGAAATTTTTGTGGAATTAAAGTGCATTTATAGAAATTTCGAGGAATTTTAGTGCATTTATAGCAATATTGAAAAATTCAGGTGCATTTATAAAAATGTTTGAGGAATTCAGGTGCATTTATAGAAATTTCGAGGAATTAAAGTGAATTTCCAGCAATATTGAAAAATTCAGGTGCATTTATAGAAATTTTGAGGAATTAAAGTGGATTTATATAAATTTCGAGGAATTAAAGTGCATTTATAGCAATATTGAAAAACTGAGCTGCATTTATAGAAATTTTTGAGGAATTAAAGTGCATTTATAGAAATTTCTAGGAATTTGAGTGCATTTATAAAAATTTCAAGGAATTTGAGTGCATTTCCAGCAATATTGAAAAATTCAGGTGCATTTATAGAAATTTTTGAGGAATTTAAGTGCATTTATAGAAATTTCGACGAATTTAAGTGCATTTATAGCAATATTGAAAAATTCAGGTGCATTTATAAAAATTTTTGAGGAATTTGAGTGCATTTATGGAAATTTCGAGGAATTTGAGTGCATTTCCAGCAATATTGAAAAATTCAGGTGCATTTATAGAAATTTTTGAGGAATTCAGGTGCATTTATAGAAATTTTGAGGAATTAAAGTGCATTTCCAGCAACATTGAAAAATTCAGGTGCATTTATAAAAATTTTTGAGGAATTAAAGTGGATTTATAGAAATTTCGAGGAATTAAAGTGCATTTCCAGCAATATTAAAAAATCGAGGTGCAGTTATAGAAATTTTTGTGGAATTAAAGTGCATTTATAGAAATTTTGAGGAATTTAAGTGCATTTATAGAAATTTCGACGAATTTAAGTGCATTTATAGCAATATTGAAAAATTCAGGTGCATTTATAAAACTTTTTGAGGAATTCAGGTGCATTTATAGAAATTTCAAGGAATTTTAGTGCATTTATAGCAATATTGAAAAATTCAGGTGCATTTATAAAAATGTTTGAGGAATTTAAGTGGATTTATAGAAATTTAGAGGTATTAAAGTGCATTTATAGCAATATTGAAAAATTGAGGTGCATCTATAGAAATTTTTGTGGAATTAAAGTGCATTTATAACAATTTTGAGGAATTGAGGTGCATTTATAGAAATTTTTGAGGAATTCAGGTGCATTTATAGAAATTTTTGAAAAATTGAGGTGCATTTATAGAAATTTTTGAGGAATTAAAGTGCATTGATAGAAATTTTTGAGGAATTCAGGTGCATTGATAGAAATTTTTGTGGAATTCAGGTGCATTGATAGAAATTTTTGAGGAATTCAGGTGCATTTATAGCAATCTCGAGGGATTTGAGTGCATTTCCAGCAATGTCGATCTTTGTGTGCTCGGTGTCCCCACATTTTTTTCTGGCTCTGCACGGGATCCGTGCGGGGGCATCCAGCGAGGCCTCGGAATTGGATAAAATTACATCAATTAATTCATTAATTGCTTCAAGGAGCTGCTAACGCACAGAAATCGCTTTTATTTGCACGGGGGGAAATGAAAAAAAAAAAAAATTTAAAAAAACGAGCTCGGAATTGGAGCTTCATAATAATAATAATAATTATTAATAATAATTAAAAAATTATTTTAAATCCCTCCGGAATCTCCTCAGCGCTGGGGGGGAAATCCTCAAAGAGAAATAAATTCTTACCCAGCCCCTCCAGAAATCCCCAATTCCACGCTTGGTTTTTTTAATTTTTTTTAATTTCTGTGCACAGACAGCTCATTGAAGCAATTAATGAATTAATTAGCTCATTGCCCAACGTGTGTCCGTGTGTCTGTCCCCCCCAGGAGATGGTTCTCCATCCAGAACAGCCAACTCGTCTACCAGAAAAAGCTCAAGGTCAGCGGGGCTGCCCCGGGGGAGTCACCGAGGGCTTAATTAATGAATTAATTAGTCAATTAAGTGCTCCGTTAATGAGCTGCTTGGGCTGGGGAATCGTGCGGGGATTCGGGGTTTGGGTGGGAGGGGACGGCAAGGGCTGGGAAAGGGGAAATGTTTATTAAATAATTGGTTATTAGGTAATTAGTTATTAGGTAATTAGTTATTAGGTAATTATTTGTTTGATCCAGGATTGAAAAAAGCGCAGCAAATGTTTATGAAATAGTTATTTATTAAATAATTCGTTATTAGGTAATTATTTATTTACTCCAGGGTTGCAAAAAGAGAAGCAAATGTTTATTAAATAATTAGTTATTAGGTAATTAGTTATTAGGTAATTAGTTATTTGGTAATTATTTGTTTGATCCAGGATTGAAAAAAGCGCAGCGAATGTTTATTAAATAGTTATTTATTAAATAATTCGTTATTAGGTAATTATTTATTTGCTCCAGTGTTGGGAAAAAAGCACAGCAAATGTTTATTAAATAATTAGTTATTGGGTAATTAGTTATTAGGTAATTAGTTATTAGGTAATTATTTGTTTGATCCAGGATTGAAAAAAGCGCAGCAAATGTTTATGAAATAGTTATTTATTAAATAATTCGTTATTAGGTAATTATTTGTTAGGTAATTATTTATTTGCTCCAGTGTTGGGAAAGGGCGGCAAAAGTTAATTAAATAATTATTTATTAAGTAATTATTTATTTGGATTCAGTCAGGAGTTTGGGGGGGTTTGGAAAAGAGGAAGTTTGGGGGATTTGGGCAGGAGTTTTGGAGGATTTGGGAAGGAATTTTGGGGGATTTGGGAAGGAGTTTGGGGGATTTGGGCAGGAATTTGGAGGATTTGGGAAGGAATTTGGGGGATTTGGGCAGGAATTAGGGGGATTTGGGCAGGAATTTGGGGGATTTGGGAAGGAGTTTCAGGAGTTTGGGAAGGAATTTGGGGGATTTGGGAAGGAATTTGGAGGATTTGGGAAGGAGTTTGGGGGATTTGGGAAGGAATTTGGGGGATTTGGGAAGGAGTTTGGGGGATTTGGGAAGGAGTTTGGGGGATTTGGGCAGGAATTTGGGGGATTTGGGCAGGAATTTGGGGGATTTGGGCAGGAATTTGGAGGATTTGGGAAGGAATTTGGGGGATTTGGGAAGGAGTTTCAGGGGTTTGGGCAGGAGTTTGAAGTTTCAGGCAGGAGGAATTTGGAGGATTTGGGAAGAATTTTGGAGGTTTTGGGTAGCAGGGACTTTAGTAGGATTTGAGCAGGAATTTGGAAGGTTTGGGCAGGAAGGAGTTTGGAAGGACTGGCAGGAATTTGGGGGATTTGGGAAGGGGTTTGGGAGATTTGGGAAGGAATTTTGGGGGATTTGGGAAGGAGCTTGAAGGGTTTCAGGCAGGAGGAAGTTTGGAAGATTTAGGAATTAATTTGAAGGGTTTGGGCAGGAGTTCGAAGTTTCAGGCAGGAGGGAATTGGGAGGATTTGGGCAGAACTTTGGAGGCCTTGGGTTGGATTTTTGGAGTTTGGAGGATTTGGGAAGAGGTTTGGGAGATTTGGGAAGGAATTTTGGAGGGTTGGGGAAGGGGTTTGAAGGGTTTCAGGCAGGAGGAAATTTGAAGGATTTGGGAAGAATTTTGGAGGATTTGGGCAGAATTTGGAGGGTTTGGGCAGGATTTTTGGAGTTTGGAGGATTTGGGAAGGAGTTTGGGACATTTGGGAAGGAATTTTGGAGGGTTGGGGAAGGGGTTTGAAGGGTTTCAGGCAGGAGGAAATTTGAAGGATTTGGGAAGAATTTTGGAGGGTTTGGGCAGAACTTTGGAGGGCTTGGGTTGGATTTTTGGAGTTTGGAGGATTTGGGAAGGAGTTTGGGACATTTGGGAAGGAATTTTGGGGGGTTGGGGAAGGGATTTGAAGGGTTTCAGGCAGGAGGGAATTCAGAGGATTTGGGAAGAATTTTGGAGGATTTGGGCAGAATTTGGAGGATTTGGGCAGAACTTTGGAGGGTTTGGGCAGGATTTGGAGGGTTTGGGCAGGATTTTTGGAGTTTGGAGGATTTGGGAACGAGCTTGCATGGTCGGGGCAGGAGTTTCCCAACCTTTCCCCAGCCCCAGGGAGCCCCCAAAGTGTCCCCAAGGCCCCCCCAAGCCCCCCCGTGTCCCCCCAGGATGTCCTGACCGTGGTGGTGGAGGACCTGAGGCTCTGCACGGTCAAACCCTGCGAGGACATCGAGAGGAGATTCTGCTTTGAGGTCGTCTCCCCCACCAAGTGAGTTCGGGGCTCCCTGGGCTGCTGAATTTTGGCTGGGAGGTGCCAGAATCCCTGGGGAGCTCCTCAGGCATCATCTGATTGTTTAATTATATTTATTTTATTTTTTTTTATATGGCGTATTCCATTTTATTATTTATATTGATAATTTATACTTCATACATAATGCCCAGCTTTTAAAAACAGCTTCCAGATCTGCCTGGAGGGTTGGGATTGGGAACACCTCTGGCTGCCCAACCTTAATTAATTTTAATTAAGGGGTTAATTTGCACCTGGAAGGTTTGGAGAGGGAACACCCCGAACTTTTGGGATTAATTTTTACCTGGGAAGGTGTTGGAGAGGGAACACCCCGACCTTTTGGGATTAATTTTTACCTGAAGGGGTTGGAAAAGGAACACCCCGAACTTTTGGAATTAATTTTCACCTGGAAGGTGTTGGAGAGGGAACGCCCCAACCCTTAATTTTTTTTTCCTGGGGTAGGAGAGGGAACAGCCCAACCTTGCAGGGTTCATTTTTATCTGGAAAGTTTGGAAAGGGAACACCCCGAATTCATGGGGTTCATTTCTGCCCCACTGCAATCGATACCTGTGCTGAGGATGAAGAGGAGCAGCCTCACCCCAAACACCCAGGATGATTTTTTGGCTCTCCCCAAACACCCAGGATGATTTTTGGCTCTCCTCAAACACCCAGGATGATTTTTTGTTACACCCAGGATGATTTTTTGGTTTTCCCCAAACACCCAGGATGATTTTTTGGCTTTCCCCAAACACCCAGGATGATTTTTATGATTTTTTGGCTACACCCAGGATGTTTTTTTGGCTACACTCAGGGTGGTTCTTTTGCTCTACTGAACACCCAGGGTGATTTTTCTTGGCTCTCCCCAAATACCCAGGGTTTTTTTGACTCCCAGGGTGATTTTTTTGTTACACCCAGGATGATTTTTGGTTTTCCCTAAACACCCAGGGTGTTTTTTTGGCTACACCCAGGATGTTTTTTTGGCTCTCCATGAACACCCAGGGTGATTTTTCTTGGCTCTCCCCAAATACCCTTTTTTTTTTTTTTTTTTACCCCCAGGGTGATTTTTTGTTACACCCAGGATGTTTATTTTGGCTTTCCCCAAACACCCAGGATGTTTTTTGGCTACACTCAGGGTGGTTCTTTGGCTCTCCATGAACACCCAGGGTGATTTTTCTTGGCTCTCCTCAAATACTCAGGGTATTTTTTGACTCCCAGGGTGATTTTTTGTTACACCCAGGATGTTTTTTGCTCTCCTGAACACTCAGGATGTTTTTTGCTACACCCAGGGTGTTTTTTGGCTGCCCCCAAACACCCAGGATGATTTTTGCCTACACTCAGGGTAGTGTTTTGCTACACCCAGGGTGTTTTTTGGCTGTCCCCAAGCACTCAGGGTGTTTTTTGGCTACACCCAGAATGTTTTTTTGGCTGTCCCCAAACCCCCAGGATGATTTTTGGCTACACCCAGGATGTTTTTTGGCTGTCCCCAAACCCCCAGGATGATTTTTGGCTACACCCAGGATGTTTTTTGGCTGTCCCCAAACACTCAGGGTGTTTTTTGGCTACACCCAGGATGTTTTTTGGCTGTCCCCAAACCCCCAGGGTGTGTTTTTTGGCTGTCCCCAAACCCCCAGGGTGTTTTTTGGCTTTCCCAGGAGCTGCATGCTGCAGGCTGACTCGGAGAAGCTGCGCCAGGCCTGGATCCAGGCAGTCCAAGCCAGCATTGCCTCTGCCTACAGAGAGAGCCCTGACAGCTACTACATCGAGGTGAGGGGCTGTGCTGGACTGACAGCAAACCCACGGGGAGAGTTCAAGTCAGAAATACAATTTAATAGGAAAAAGTAAAAAAAAAAAAAAAAAATTCATGCAATAGTAGAAAAGAAAAGCACTGCCAGAGTCAGAATAACAACCTGACACCTCCCAGGAGGGATCCTGTAGAAAATTCTGGGAGCTCTTGTCCTCTGGGATCCAGTGGGCTAGGGCTGTTTTGGTGTTCCAAATCTCAGTTTTTATCTAGGTGTTCCAAATCTCCCCTTTGATCTGGGTAGGAAATGCTCGGCTCCTGCCCTGGCTGGAGCATCTCCCAATGGGATGATGGAATTTGATCAGCCCTGCCCTGGGACTGCATGGCCATGAACAGGAGAGATCTCCTGGAGGGAGGATGGGCTGTGGGCAAGATAAAGAACATTGTCTCACCTGATTTTTAACAGCTGGAACATGAACAGGAGATAATCTCCCCCAGAGATGAGGATCACTGCCCCAGCTGCTTTAACACATGGTTGAAACTTTTGGGCACATCTTTACTTTGTAACCATGGAAAATGCAGAATTCCCTGCTCCCTTCATCACCTGGGTGCCTTGCAGTGGCTGCCAGAACAAGATTAAGAGAATAAAAGTGGGTGTTTATTAAATATTTGATGGATACACCTTGAAGGTTACACCCAAGGTGGATGATGGTCAGGATTTTTTCAGACAATTATAAATTTGGTTTATTTACATATCAGGGATTATTCCTCCAATTACAGCTTCAGGTGATGAAGGAATTTACTCCAAGTTTGCCCCTCTCAGTTTATGTAAAAAATGTTTTTTACATTTCTCGGGGCCTGAGGCAGTGAGGTGTCCTTGATTCCCAGGCCTGGAGAGAAATTGTTTTGTCTGATTAAAACGGGAAAGCTGCAGCTCACACTGCACAGGGAGTTTAGAGTTCTACACTAAAGAAATAAATATAATAATATTTTTTTAAAAACTCCCAAGGTAAAAAATACAAAATCTAAAATCCTAAGGTTTCATCCCCCTCATTCAGAGCCACTCCAAGGCGTCAAACTAAGCCAGGTTTGCTCTCCTCCAGGCCTGTCAGAGCTGTTCTTATCCTGATTTTTTTGCTTTTCCCTGCAGAGGCTGGACAGAACAGCCTCCCCCTCCACCAGCAGCATCGACTCGGCCACGGATTCCCGGGATCGTGGTGGGAAAGGGGAAACAATCCTGCAGAGGGTGCAGAGCATCCCTGGCAATGAGCAGTGCTGTGACTGCGGGCAGCCAGACCCTCGCTGGGCCAGCATCAACCTGGGCATCCTGCTGTGCATCGAGTGCTCCGGCATCCACAGGTGCTGCTGGGGGCTGGATCCCGGCGAAAATCCATGGGAAAAGGGGCAGGGATGGGGTGAAGGATTCCTGGGGAAAATCCATGGGAAAAGGGCAGGGATGGGGTGAAGGATTCCTGGGGAAAATCCATGGGAAAAGGGCAGGGATGGGGTGAAGGATTCCCGGGGAAAATCCATGGGAAAAGGGGCGGGGATGGGGTGAAGGATCCCGGGGAAAATCCATGGGAAAAGGGGCAGGGATGGGGTGAAGGATTCCCGGGGAAAATCCATGGGAAAAGGGGCGGGGATGGAGTGAAGGATCCTGGGGAAAATCCCAGGGAAAGGGGGCGGGGATGGGGTGAAGGATTCCAGGGAAAAATCCATGGGAAAAGGGGCAGGGATGGGGTGAAGGATCTGGGGGAAAATCCCAGGGAAAAGGGACAGGGATGGAGTGAAGGATCCCGGGGAAAAGGGACAGGGATGGAGTGAAGGATTCCTGGGAAAAGGGATGGGGATGGGGTGAAGGATTCCGGGGAAAATCCCAGGGAAAAGGGATGGGGATGGAGTGAAGGATTCCTGGGAAAATCCATGGGAAAAGGGATGGGGATGGAGTGAAGGATTCCTGGGGAAAATCCCTGGGAAAAGGGATGGGGATGGAGTGAAGGATCCGGAGGAAAAGGGACAGGGATGGAGTGAAGGATTCCAGGGGAAAATCCATGCGAAAAGGGATGGGGATGGGGTGAAGGATCCCGGGGAAAATCCATGGGAAAGGGGCGGGGATGGGGTGAAGGATTCCTGGGAAAATCCCAGGGAAAAAGGATGGGGATGGGGTGAAGGATCCCGGGGAAAATCCCAGGGAAAAGGGATGGGGATGGAGTGAAGGATCCCGGGGAAAATCCATGGGAAAAGGGACAGGGATGGAGTGAAGGATTCCAGGGAAAATCCATGGGAAAAGGGGCGGGGATGGGGTGAAGGATTCCTGGGGAAAATCCATGGGAAAAGGGACAGAGATGAAATGCAGGATTCCAGGGAAAATCCCAGGGATGGAGTGCAGGATTCCATGGAAAAGGGACAGGGATGGAGTGCAGGATTCCATGGAAAATCCCAGGGATGGAGTGCAGGATGCTCTCCCAGGGATGCAGGATGCAGAATTCCAGGAAATTGGCCGAGCTGGAATTGCAGCTGGTGCCGTGTTTGTGCCGACTGATCCCGTAGGAATTGTCCCTGTACCCCCTGGTTCAGCTCCATCTGCACAGAGAGCTCCTTAAAGACTGGCCCAACCTCGTTAGGGAAGTTCTGGGATTGTGGAATTCCAATAATCCTTGGATTTCCTTCCTCTTGGCCCAACAGGAGCCTGGGTGTTCACTGCTCCAAGGTCCGATCCCTCACGCTGGATTCCTGGGAGCCAGAGCTGCTCAAAGTGAGTGCTGGATTTTACCAGCCTGGGGGAAATCCTGGGAATGCAGGAATTCCTTGGGAAGGGGGGGAAATTCCTCCCCGTGAGGCTTTGATCTTGGAATTTCACTTCCAGCTGATGTGTGAGCTGGGCAACAGCACCATGAACCAGATTTACGAGGCTCAGTGCGAGGAGCTGGGGCTGAAGAAACCAACAGCAGGGAGCTCCAGGTGAGCTGTGCCCCAAAATCCATGGAAAAGGGGGTTCAGGAATCCCCCAGAGCTCCAAAATCCATGGAAAAGGGGGCTCAGGGATCCCCAGAGATCCAAAATCCATGGAAAAGGGGGCTCAGGGATCCCCAGAGATCCAAAATCCATGGAAAAGGGGGTTCAGGAATCCCCCAGAGCTCCAAAATCCATGGAAAAGGGGGCTCAGGGATCCCCAGAGATCCAAAATCCATGGAAAAGGGGGCTCAGGGATCCCCAGAGATCCAAAATCCATGGAAAAGGGGGTTCAGGGATCCCCAGAGCCCCAAAATCCATGGAAAAGGGGGTTCGGGGATCCTCAAAGCTCCAAAATCCATGGAAAAGGGGGTTCAGGGATCCCCAGTGCCCCAAAATCCATGGAAAAGGGGGTTCAGGGATCCCCAGAGATCCAAAATCCATGGAAAAGGGGGTTCAGGGATTCCCCCGAGCTCCAAAATCCATGGAAAAGGGGGTTCAGGGATCCCCCAGAGCTCCAAAATCCATGGAAAAGCAGGTGGTTTTGGGCAAATCCAATTTCCTCAGAAACCTGAAAATGCCTCATTTTAAGGCTGTAGAAATTGGAATTTTGGGTTTCAGATGGACCAAACCCCCCAGAGCAGCAGCTCCATTTTCTCACGGTGATTTTGGGCAAACCCAATTCCATCAGAAACCTCCAAATACTTCATTTTAAAATTGCAGAAATTGGAATTTTGGGTCTCAGATGGACCAAACCCCCCAGAGGAACAACTCCATCTCCTCACGGTGATTTTGGGCAAACCCAATTCTTTTAGAAACCTCCAAATACTTCATTTAAAATTGCAGAAATTGGAATTTTAGGCTTCAGGTGGACAAAACCCCCCAGAGCAGCAACTCCATTTTCTCATGGTGGTTTTGGGTAAATCCAGTTCTCTCAGAAACCTTAAAATGCTTCATTTTAAAGTTGTAGAAATCGGAATTTTAGTCATCCCCCCCATGGCTGCTGTGACCAAACTCTGCCAATTCCCCATTTCCAGGCAGGATAAGGAAGCCTGGATCAAGGTGAAATACGTGGAGAAGAAATTCCTGAAGAAGCTGCCGGGGGGGGAGGCGCTGGCCAAGCCCCGGCGTTGGAGCCTGAAGAAATTACAGAGGAAAAACAGCGGCTCCAGAGCCCCCAGAGCCCGCAGGAAATTCCGCCAGGAGCCCGGGAACGCCTGCCCTGCCCTGCTGCCCTCAGGTGGGAACGGCCCCCGGGGCCTCCTCACAAATTTTTGGCATTTTCTAGGAATTTTTAAAAATTTTTTTATAGCGTTTTTAGAATTTTTTCCGGTTTTTTATATGTTTTTTCTAAAATTTTTTATGATTTTTTAAATAATTTTTAATGGATTTTCCGTATTTTTAGTAAATTTTCTATCATTTAAATAATCATCTATAATTGTTAATAATTTAAAATAAATTTTTCTATTTTTTCTATAATTTTCTAAAATTTTCTGTACATATATATACATATACATACATATACATATATACATATATTTTCTATAATGTTCTATCATTTTCTAGAATGTTCTATCATTTTCTAGAATGTTCTATCGTTTTCTATACATGTCTATGCACCGTCTATAAATTTTTTAATATTTTTTCAATAACGTTTCTAGAACTTTTTAATTTTGTTTTTTACCAATTTCCTATGAACGCCTGCCCTGCCCTGCTGCCCTCAGGTGGGAAACGAGGATCACTCCTAAAAATGGGATGATTTTGATCAGGAATTTGGGATATTTTGGGTTCTCAGTTTCTCTCAGATCAGGAATTTGGGATATTTTGGGTTCTCAGGGATGCTCAGATCAGGAATTTGGGATATTTGGGGTTGTCAGGGATGCTGTGATCAGGAATTTGGGATATTTTGGGTTCTCAGGGATGCTGTGATCAGGAATTTGGGATATTTTGGGTTCTCAGGGATGCTCAGATCAGGAATTTGGGATATTTTGGGTTCTCAGGGATGCTCAGATCAGGAATTTGGGATATTTTGGGTTCTCAGGGATGGCTGTGATCAGGAATTTGGGATATTTTGGGTTCTCAGTTTCTCTCAGATCAGGAATTTGGGATATTTTGGGTTCTCAGTTTCTCTCAGATCAGGAATTTGGGATATTTGGGGTTGTCAGGGATGCTCAGATCAGGAATTTGGGATATTTTGGGTTCTCAGTTTCTCTCAGATCAGGAATTTGGGATATTTTGGGTTCTCAGGGATGCTGTGATCAGGAATTTGGGATATTTTGGGTTCTCAGTTTCTCTCAGATCAGGAATTTGGGATATTTTGGGTTCTCAGTTACTCTCGGATCAGGAATTTGGGATATTTTGGGTTCTCAGTTACTCTCGGATCAGGAATTTGGGATATTTTGGGTTCTCAGTTACTCTCGGATCAGGAATTTGGGATATTTTGGGTTCTCAGTTACTCTCAGATCAGGAATTTGGGATATTTTGGGTTCTCGGGGATGCTCAGATCAGGAATTTGGGATATTTTGGGGGCTGGGTCCTCCCCGCTGATCCCGCATTCCCGCTCTCCGCAGCCGCCACCCTGGAGCGGAAATTCCGCCGGGATTCGCTTTTCTGTCCCGACGAGCTCGATTCGCTTTTCTCCTACTTCGACACCGGCGCCGGCGCCGGCCCGCGCAGTAAGTGCCAGCCCCGCCCTGCCGTGATCCCGGTGATCCCAGTGATCCCAGTGCTCCCAGTGCTCCCAGTGCTCGATCCCAGTGATCCCAGTGCTCCCAGTGATCCCAGTGATCCCAGTGCTCCCAGTGATCCCAGTGCCAGCCCCGCCCTGCCGTGATCCCAGTGCTCCCAGTGCTCGATCCCAGTGATCCCAGTGCTCCCAGTGATCCCAGTGCTCGATCCCAGTGATCCCAGTGCTCCCAGTGCTCGATCCCAGTGATCCCAGTGCTCCCAGTGATCCCAGTGTCATCCCCGGCCCTGCCGTGATCCCAGTGCTCCCAGTGCTCCCAATGCTCCCAGTGCTCCCAGTGCTCCCAGTGCTCCCAATGCTCCCAGTGATCCCAGCGCTCCGAGTGTGGTGCTCCCAGTGCTCCCAGTACTCGATCCCAGTGATCCCAGTGCTCCCAGTAATCCCATCCCTCCCAGTGATCCCAGCACTCCGAGTGTGATGCTCCCAGTGCTCCCAGTGGGATGCCCCATCCTTCCCAGTTCTCCCAGCGCTCCCAGTAACTCCCAGTGTTCCCATCCCTCCCAGCTCTCCCAGTGCTCCCAGTGCTCCCACTGCGATGCTCCCAGTGCTCCCAGTGCTCCCAGTTCTCCCAGTGTCCCGTGTCTCCGGTGTTGGGGCCTCTGTGAGACCCCGGAACTGCCCAGGCCGTTCTCAGAGCCTTGCCACAGAATTCCGGCTGACACTGAGCCTCTCCGTGTCCCTGTCCCTCTCCGTGTCCCTGTCCCTCTCTCTGAGTCTCTCTCTCTCTGTGTCCCTCTCTGTCCCTCTCTCTCTCTGTCCCTCTCTCTCTCTGTCCCTCTCTCTCTCTCTGTCCCTCTCTCTCTCTCTGTCCCTCTCTCTCTCTCTGTCCCTCTCTCTCTCTGTCCCCCTCTCTCTCTGTCCCCCTCTCTCTCTGTCCCCCTCTCTCTCTCTGTCCCTCTCTCTCTCTCTGTCCCTCTCTCTCTCTGTCCCTCTCTCTCTGTGTCCCTCTCTCTCTGTCCCTCTCTCTGTCCCTCTCTCTGTCCCTCTCTCTCTCCCTGTCCCTCTCTCTCTCTGAGCCAGCAGAAATGCAGAATTATCGTTCAGGAAATTCCGCGGCGTTTTTATTTCTCCTGCCGGGGGGTCCATCCCGGCAGATCCCAAGGTTTTGGGTTCGGAGGGGGCTTTTTGTGGGGTTTGGGGGTCACCAGGAGAGCTCTGTGGCTGCCCGAGCTGCAGAGGGCTCGGGACAAAGGCTGCGATTATCCCGGGAAACGGAGAATGAAGGGATGGAGTCCCGGGGGCCTTGGGCACTCCGGGAAACGATTCCTGTCCCAGGTGTCGCCTCCCATGGGGCCTCTGGGCACTCACACATGGGCCCTGCCCCCTCCAGGGCACAGCTGTGGCCCAGGGGTGTGGCCCAGGTGTGGCCCAGGTGTGACCCAGGTGTGGCCCAGGTGTGACCCAGGTGGCTCAGGTGTGTGACCCAGGTGTATCCCAGGTGTGGCCCAGGTGTCTCAGGTGTGTGGCTCAGGTGTCCCAGGTGTGGCCCAGGTGTGGCCCAGGTACCCCAGGTGTGACCCAGGTGGCCAAAGTGTCCCAGGTGTGTGTCCCAGGTGTGTGTCCCAGGTGTGTCCCAGATGTTCCAGGTGTGTTCCAGGTGTGTCCCAGGTGTGTCCCAGCAGAGCCATCAGGAGTTGGCTGCACAAACTCCCCATTTTAACGCCCCTCTGCCATTTCTGGGGTTTTTTTTCCCCCCAGCATCTTTTACCCCCCAGATTTTACATTCCATTGGCTTAATTTTTTTTTTTTTTTTTTTTTTTTAGTTTTAATTCTGCTTTTCATTTTGGCCTTTAATTTTTTTTTTGGCTTTTAAATTTTTTTCCTTTAATTTCTACTTTTCATTTTGGCTTTTAAGTTTTTTTTCCTTTTCATTCTGCTTCTCATTTTGACCTTTAATATTTTTTGGCTTTGAATTTTTTTTTCCTTTTGATTCCGCTTTTCATTTTGACTTTTAATTTATTTTTTTTTCCTTTTAATTCTTTTCGGTTTGGCTTTCAAATTTGTTTTTTTAAATTTTTAAATATTTTTTTTTTTAGGTTTTGTGGTTTTGTTTGGTTTTTTTTTAGCCGAGTCTCGCTGCAGACAAATTTTTTTTTTTAAAGAATTTTTTTTTCCCTTTTTTTCCTTTTTTTAATTTTTTTTTTTTTTTTTAATTTTTTTGTGTTTGTGCCAATGATCTCCCCTCACATTCCCGTCCCCCTTCCTCTAGGTGCCAGCCACACCTCTCTGCAGCCCCCGCTGGCAGGTGGCCCCTGGAGTGGGATGGGTCCCCCTGGGTCCCTCCTGGATGGAGGTAAGGTGATGCTCAGGCAGCCAGCAGCAAAAAAAAAACCCAAAAAAACCCAAAATTCCACTTTTTCCACCCCAAAATCCCCAGGCAGCCATGGATTCCTGCTCAGGGATTCCTTAAATCACCACCTCCTTTGGCTGTGACAAAATACTTCCCAAATATTTCCCAAATATTTCCCAAATATTCCCAAATATTTCCCAAATATTTCCCAAATTTTTCCAGAATTCCCCTTATTGAATAAATTCCTCAGAGGATCTCATCCTGGGCAGGCAGGATCTCAGACAGGAAATTTCTTTCTTTATTTTATTTTATTTTATTTTATTTTATTTATTTATTCAGAGTTTTGGTGGCTCGTGACCATCCTTAGCTGAGCACTTTGTGACATTTCCTGGCTCTGTTGTTTGTCCTTGTAGGAACTGGCAATAAATATTGAAATTAAAAAAATGTCAGCAGGGCAGAAACTCCCACGTTTTCCTCCCAGTTTTCCATTTTTTATCTCTTGGAATGAAGGAAAAAGGAATTTTAGTGCTTGGCTGGGTCTGGGCTTTCAGGGCTGTTCCAGTTTGAAGGAATTTTGTGATTTTTGTGCTTTTTTTGGTGCTTTTTTGTCCACAAAAACAATGGGAAGTTCAGGGCTTTAGAGTCCCTCAGATCCCTCGGAGGGAATCCTGTTCGTGGAGGAGAAAAAAAGCAAATTTCTCAGAAGTTCATTTGCTCCTGGAGGAGAAAAAAAAGCAAATTTCTCAGAGCTTTATCTTGTTCCTAAAGAGGAAAAAAAATAATAAATTTCTCAGAGCTTCATTTTGCTCTGAAAGAGGAGAAAATAACAAATTTCTCAGAGCTTTATCTTATTCCTAAAGAAGAAAATAACAAATTTCTCAATCTCACTTGCTCCTGGAGGAGAATTTCAGAACCTTATCTTTCTCCTGGAGGAGAAAAAAACCAAATTTCTCAGGCCTTTATCTTGGTCCTAAAGAGGAGAAAATACCGAATTTCTCACAGTTTTATTTTTGCTCCTGGAGGAGAAAATAACGAATTTCTCAGAGTTTTATTTTTGCTCCTAAAAAAGAAAAAAAAACCCAAATTTCTCAGACCTTTATCTTTCTCCCAAAGAGGAGAAAATACCAAATTTCTCAGAGTTTTATTTTTGCTCCTGGAGGAGAAAATAACGAATTTCTCACAGTTTTATTTTTGCTCCTGGAGGATAAAATAGCAATTTTATTCCTGCTGCAGGGAGTGTGCCCGACCCTCCCTGCTTGTTTTGGGAACACGAGGCCCTGCTGGAATCCTTCACGTGTTCCTGCAATAAATCCCATTTTTCCTGCCTGCAATTAATCACCTTTTCCTCCCTGCAGTCCCATTTTTCGTCCCTGCAATCCCATTTTCCTGCCTGGATCAATCCCATTTTCCTGCCTGGATCAATCTCATTTTTCCTCCCTGCAATCCCATTTTCCTGTCTGGATCAATCCCATTTTTCCTCCCTGCAATCCCATTTTCCTGCCTGGATCAATCAATTTTTCCTGCTTACAATTAATCACCTTTTCCTGCCTGCACTCCTGTTTTTCCTGCCTGCAATAATCCCATTTTTCCTCCCTGCAATTCCATTTTCCTTGCCTGCAATAATCACCTTTTCCTGCCTGCAATAATCCCATTTTCCTCCCTGTAATCCCATTTTTCCTGTCTGGATCAATCCCATTTTCCTGCCTGGATCAATCCCATTTTTCCTGCCTGCAATCTCATTTTCCTGCCTGGATCAATCCCATTTTTCTTGCCTGCAATAATCCCATTTTTCCTGCCTGGATCAATCCCATTTTTCTTGCCTGCAATAATCCCATTTTTCCTGCCTGGATCAATCCCATTTTTCTTGCCTGCAATAATCCCATTTTTCCTGCCTGGATCAATCCCATTTTTCCTGCCTGGATCAATCCCATTTTTCCTCCCTGCAATCCCATTTTTCCTGCCTGGATCAATCCCATTTTTCCTCCCTGCAATCCCATTTTCCTTCCTCCCTGTGCCATGGGATTTTTTTGCTTTCTATAAAAATCGGCAGCAGCTCCAAAAAAAGCTCTGGGCCACCCTCCTCCACAGGATTCCTGGGGATGCAGGATTTCAGGAGCCTTTATCTGGGATTTTTGGTTCTGTATTTATTTTTTTGGGATTTTTGGTTCTGTATTTATCTGGGATTTTTGGTTCTATATTTATCTGGGATTTTTGGTTCTGTATTTATTTATTTGGGATTTTTGGGTTCTGTATTTATTTATCTGGGATTTTTGGTTCTATATTTATTTGGGATTTTTGGTTCTGTATTTATTTATTTGGGATTTTTGGTTCTGTATTTATTTTTTTGGGATTTTTGGTTCTGTATTTGTTTATTTGGGATTTTTGGGTTCTGTATTTATTTTTTGGGGATTTTTGGTTCTATTCTGAGGCCGTGCAGAATCTGGAAAATACCAAAGCTGGCTATAAACACGGCTGAATATTTAGAATATAAATATTCTAATAAATACTCAGAACATGAAAGGCTGAATGTAAATAGTTTAGAATAAAAACGTGTCCCGGTGACAGCTGAGTGACCCCACCCGGTGTGAGCAGTGCTGAGAGCAGAGGGGTGGCACCGCTGCTGTGACAGTGACAGTGACAGTGCCACCCCTGGGGTGACAGTGACACCCCTGGAGTGACAGTGACAGTGACACCCTCGGTGTGACAGTGACACCCCTGGGGTGACAGTGACAGTGACACCCTCGGTGTGACAGTGACAGTGACAGTGCCACCCCTGGAGTGACAGTGCCACCCCTGGAGTGACAGTGACAGTGCCACCCCCGGTGTGACAGTGACATTGCCACCCTCGGTGTGACAGTGGCAGTGCCACCCCTGGTGTGACAGTGACAGTGCCACCCCCGGTGTGACAATGCCACCCCCGGTGTGACAGTGACAGTGCCACCCCCGGTGTGACAGTGACATTGCCACCCTCGGTGTGACAGTGGCAGTGCCACCCCTGGGGTGACAGTGACAGTGCCACCCCTGGAGTGACAGTGACAGTGCCACCCCCGGTGTGACAGTGCCACTCTCGGTGTGACAGTGACAGTGCCACCCTCGGTGTGACAGTGACAGTGCCACCCCCGAGCTGTGTCTGCTGCTGCTCCGCTCCTGTCCCTGTCTCAATCCCCCCGGGCTGGCAGCAGGGACTGTCCCCAGCTGTCCCCAAGGGCTGTGGCAGTGCTGGAGCGTCCCTGCAGGAGGGGCAGCGTGGGGACACGGCCACCCTGAGGCTGGGCACCTTCTGCTGGGGCTGAGGGGGTGGCAGTGCCACTGTCCCTGTGCCAGCAGCGTCTGTGTGACACTCTGTGCCAGCAGCGTGTGACACTCTACAGTGCCACTGTCCCTGTGCCAGCAGCGTGTGACACTCTGTGCCAGCAGCGTGTGACACTCTACAGTGCCACTGTCCCTGTGCCAGCAGCGTGTGTGTGACACTCTGTGCCAGCAGCGTGTGACACTCTACAGTGCCACTGTCCCTGTGCCAGCAGTGTGTGACACTGTGCCAGCAGCGTCTGTGTGACACTCTGTGCCAGCAGCGTGTGTGACATTGTGCGGTGCCACTGTCCCTGTGCCAGCAGTGTGTGTGTGACACTGTGCCAGCAGTGTGTGACACTCTGCAGCGCCACTGTCCTGTGCCAGCAGCGTGTGTGTGACATTGTGCCAGCAGTGTGTGACACTCTAGTGTCACTGTCCTGTGCCAGCAGCGTGTGTGACACTGTGCCAGCAGTGTGTGTGACACTCTGCAGTGTCCCTGTGCCAGCAGCGTGTGTGACACTCTGCAGTGTCCCCGTGCCAGCAGTGTGTGACACTGTGCCAGCAGTGTGTGTGACACCCTGCAGTGCCCTGACCCCCGTGTCCCCGCCGTGTCCCCGCCGTGTCCCCGCCGTGTCCCCGCCGTGTCCCCCGTGTCCCCGTGCCCGGGTGGTGACGTGTCCGTGCTTTGTGTCCTGTTGGCCCCGCAGGTCTGAGCAGTGACAGCGGCCTGGGGGGGAGCACCGATGGCAGCAGCGACGTGCTGGTGTTCGGCTCGGTGGTGGACAGTGTGACCGAGGAAGGTGGGTGACACTCAGGGGACGTGTCCTTCCCCTTTCCCTTTTCCCTTTCCCTTTCCCTTTCCCTTTCCCTTTCCCTTTCCCTCTTTTTCCTTTTCCCCACCCATCTCTTTTCCCTTGCCTTCCCTTGCCTCTTTTTCTCCCCCTTTTTTCCCTTTTTTCCCTTTTTTCCCTTTTTTCCCTTTTTTCCCTTTTTTCCCTTTTTTCCCTTTTTTCCCTTTTCCCCCTTTTTCCCCCTTTTCCCCTTTTTTCCCTTTTCCCCTTCCCTCTGTCTTTTTCCCTTTCTCTTTTCCCCACCCTTCCCTTTTCCCTTCCCTTCCTTCTTTCCCTTTTCCCTTTTCCCTTCCCCCTTTTCCCCCTTTTTCCCTTCTTTCCCTTTTCCCCACCTTTTCCCCTTTCCCCCTTTCCATCTTTCCCTTTTCCCACCCTTCCCATTCCCTTTCCCCGCGCAGAGTGCGAGGTGTCGGAGGAGTCGAGCGGGGAGGCGGAGCTGGATCCGGAGGTGTCGGAGCTGGAGGATCTGCGGGAGCTGCACCCGGGGCTGTTGCTGTCGCGGGCAGCGCTGGCCCGGAACCTGCCCCTGATGGCCCAGGCGCTGGCCCACGGCGCCGACATCAACTGGCCCAACGGCGAGGACGAGAACAAAACGCCGCTGATGCAGGCGGTGACCGGGGTGAGCGCCCGGGGGGCATCGGGATCGGGATGGAGGGGCTGGAGAGGGGGGATTGTCCCTGGGGATGGGGGGGTGATGTGGGAATTCCCTTTGGGAATTGTCCCTGGGGATGGGGGGGTGATGTGGGAATTCCCTTTGGGAATTGTCCCTGGGGATGGGGGGGTGATGTGGGAATTCCCTTTGGGAATTGTCCCCTGGGGATGGGGGGTGATGTGGGAATTCCAGAATTTGTATGGAAATTCCCTTTTTGGAGCTTGAGGATTGTCCAGTACGGCTGGGGTGATGTGGAAACTCAAAATTGAAGTGGAAATTCCCTTTTTGGAGCACCAGTCTGGCTGGATTGATGTGGAAATTCCAAAATTTATGTGGAAGTTCTCTGGGAATTGTCCAGTCTGGGTGGACTGAGGTAGAAATTCCCTGGGAATTGTCTGATGTGGAAATTCCCTTTTTGAAGCACCAGTCTGGCTGGATTGATATGGAAATTCCCTGGGAATTGTCTGATGTGGGAATTCCCTTTTCAGAGCCTGGGAATTGTCCTACTGGCTGGATTGATGTGGAAATTCCAGAATTCATGTGGAAGTTCTCTGGGAATTGTCCAGTCTGGGTGGACTGAAATTCCCTGGGAATTGTCTGATGTGGAAATTCCCTTTTTGGAGCCCGGGGAATTGTCCAGTCCGGCTGAATGGATGTGGAAATTCCAATTGTCCAGTCTGGCTGGATCGAGGTGGAAATTCCAAAACTGAAGTGGAAATTCCAAAACTGAAAAGTGGAAATTCCAAAACTGAAAAGTGGAAATTCCAAAATTGAAGTGGAAATTCCAAAATTGAAGTGGAAATTCCAAAACTGAAAAGTGGAAATTCCAAAACTGAAGTGGAAATTCCAAAACTGAAAAGTGGAAATTCCAAAACTGAAAAGTGGAAATTCCAAAACTGAAGTGGAAATTCCAAAACTGAAAAGTGGAAATTCCAAAACTGAAAAGTGGAAATTCCAAAACTGAAGTGGAAATTCCAAAACTGAAAAGTGGAAATTCTCTTTTTGGGGCTTGGGAAATCGCCCTGTCTGACCGACCAAAAGCGGAAATTCCAAAACCCGCGCGGAAAATTCCAGAGCTGACGTGGGGAAAAAATTCCAGAGGTGACGTGGGGGGGAAATTCCCTGTTTGTCCCCTCTTTCCCAGGGCTCCCTGATCGCCTGCGAGTTCCTGCTGCAGAACGGGGCCGACGTGAACCAAAGGGACGCTCGGGGCCGGGCGCCGCTGCACCACGCCACGTCCCTGGGACACACGGGGTGAGAGGCGCGGCATTCCAGAGCCCGGGAACGGCCACCGGGGAACGGGGGCAGCAGCCTGGGGAAACGGGGAACTCTGAGCCTTGGCAGCAGCTCGGAGCTGGGTGAGGCAGGGGGAGGGAATTCCCGGAGAATTTGGGGCTGGGATGGAATTCCTGGACAATTCGGGTCTGGGATGGAATTCCTGAGAATTTGTGTCTGGAATGGAATTGCTGGAGAATTTGTGGCTGGTGGAATTCCCGGAGAATTTATGGCTGAGATGGAATTCCCAAAGAATTTGTGTCTGGGAGGGAATTCCTGGAGAATTTGTGTCAGGGATGGAATTCCTGGAGAATTTATGGCTGGGATGGAATTCCCAGAGAATTTGTGTCTGGGAGGGAATTCCTGAGAATTTGTGTCAGGGATGGAATTCCCGGAGAATTTGTGTCTGGGAGGGAATTCCTGGAGAATTTGAGTCTGGGATGGAATTCCTGGAGAATTTATGGCTGGGATGGAATTCCTGGAGAATTTTTGGCTAGGATGGAATTCCCAGAGAATTTGTGTCAGGGATGGAATTCCTGGAGAATTTATAGCTGGGATGGAATTGCTGGAGAATTTGGGTCTGGGATGGAATTCCTGGAGAATTTGTGTCTGGGATGGAATTCCCAGAGAATCTGTGGCTGAGGAGAGGATGGGATAGAAATCCCAGAGAATTTGTGGCTGGGGAGAGGATGGGATGGAATTCCTGGAGAATTTGTGGCTGAGGAGAGGATGGGATGGAATTCCTGGAGAATTTGTGGCTGAGGAGAGGATGGGATGGAATTCCTGGAGAATTTGTGGCTGAGGAGAGGATGGGATAGAAATCCTGGAGAATTTGTGGCCGTCCTGTCCCTGGCAGTGCCCAAGGGCAGGTTGGAGCAAGTTCGGATAACGATGATGAGCTGGAATTCCACGTCTCCGGGTCTGGAATTCGGGAATTCTGGAATCCTGAGGGACTCTGTGCCCCCAGGCAGGTGTGCCTGTTCCTGAAGCGCGGGGCCACCCAGCACGCCCTGGACGGGGACGGGCAGGACCCGCTGAGCATCGCGGTGAGCGCCGCCAACGCCGACATCGTCACCCTGTGAGACACTGCGGGGACACCGATGGGGATACTGGGGATACTGGGAATGATGGGGATGATGGGAATGATGGGGATACTGGGAATGCTGGGAATGATGGGAATGATGGGGATGGCTGGGGATACTGGGGATGATGGGGATACTGGGGATACTGGGAATGATGGGGATGGCTGGGGATACTGGGAATGATGGGGATACTGGGGATACTGGGAATGATGGGAATGATGGGGATACTGGGGATACTGGGAATGATGGGAATGATGGGGAGGGCTGGGAATGATGGGAATGATGGGGATGATGGGGATACTGGGAATGATGGGGATACTGGGGATACTGGGAATGATGGGAATGATGGGGATACTGGGAATGATGGGGATACTGGGGAATGATGGGAATGATGGGGATGATGGGGATACTGGGAATGATGGGGATACTGGGGATACTGGGAATGATGGGAATGATGGGGATACTGGGAATGATGGGGATACTGGGGAATGATGGGAATGATGGGGATACTGGGGATACTGGGAATGATGGGAATGATGGGGATACTGGGAATGATGGGGATACTGGGGATACTGGGAATGATGGGGATACTGGGAATGATGCGGATAGTGGGGATACTGGGAATGCTGGGGATACTGGGAATGATGGGGATACTGGGGATACTGGGAATGATGGGGATACTGGGGATACTGGGAATGATGGGGATACTGGGGATACTGGGAATGTCGGGGATGATCGGAATGATGGGGATGGCTGGGGATACTGGGAATGATGGGGATACTGGGGATGATGGGGAATGATGGGGATGGCTGGGAAACACTGGGGAATGATGGGGATACTGGGAATGATGGGGATACTGGGGATACTGGGAATGATGGGGAATGATGGGGATACTGGGGATACTGGGAATGATGGGGATGATGGGGATACTGGGAATGATGGGGATACTGGGGATACTGGGAATGATGGGGATACTGGGGATACTGGGAATGTCGGGGATGATCGGAATGATGGGGATGGCTGGGGATACTGGGAATGATGGGGATACTGGGAATGATGGGGATGATGGGGAATGATGGGGATGGCTGGGAAACACTGGGGAATGATGGGGATACTGGGAATGATGGGGATACTGGGAATGATGGGGATACTGGGAATGATGGGGATACTGGGGAATGATGGGGAGTGCTGGGGAATGATGGGGAGTGCTGGGGGATACTGGGAATTGCTGGGGAGCACTGGGAAATGCCAGGAAACACTGCCTGGGGAATACTGGGAAACACTGGAGAAAAAACCTCCAGTTTTGGGAAATACCTGGAGACCTGGAAACACTGGGGGAAAACTGGGAAATGCTGGGGGAAAACTGGGAAATGCTGGGGAAAAACTGGGAAACACTGGGGAAAAACTGGGAAACTCTGCCTGGGGAGCAGTAAACACCTGGAAACACTGCCAGCAGTGTCAGTGATAACCGAATAATAACACAATAATAACCGAATAATAACTGAATGATAACTCAATAATAACTGAATAATAACTGAATAATAACCGAATAATAACCAATAATAACTAAATAATAACCAAATGATAACCGAATGATAACCCCCAATAATGACCGAGTAATAACCCAATAATAACCCAACAATAACCGAATAATAACCCAATAATGACCGAATAATGACCCAATGATAAGGGAATGATAACCCAATAATGACCCAACAATAACTGAATAATGACCCAACATAACCGAATAATAACCCAATGATAACCCAATAATAACCGAATAATGACCCAATAATAACCGAATAATGACCCAATAATAAGCCAATGATAAGGGAATGATAACCCAATAATAACCGAATAACAGCCGAATAATGACCCAATAATGACCCAATGATAACCGAATGATCACCCAATAATGACCGAATAATAATCCAATGATAACTGAATGATAACCCAATAATAACCGAATAATGACCCAATAATAACCCAAGGATAACCGAATAATGACCGAGTAATAACCCAATAATGACCCAATAATAACCCAACAATGACCCAATAATAACCGAATAATGACCCAATAATGACCCAATAATAATCCAACAATAACCGAATAATGACCGAGTAATAACCCAATAATGACCCAATAATAATCCAACAATAACGGAATAATGACCGAGTAATAACCCAATAATGACCCAATAATAATCCAACAATAACGGAATAATGACCGAGTAATAACCCAATAATGACCCAATAATAATCCAACAATAACGGAATAATGACCGAGTAATAACCCAATAATAACCGAATAATGACCCAATAATAACCCAATAATGACCCAACAGTAACCGAATAATGACCCAATAATAATCCAATAATGACCGAACAATGACCCAATAATAATCCAACAATAACCGAATAATAACCGAGTAATAACCCAATAATGACCCAATAATGACCCATTAATGACCCCTAACCCCGCTCACCGTCCCCGCCCCGCTGTTTTCCCCCCCCCAGGCTGCGCCTGGCGCGGATGAACGAGGAGATGCGGGAGGCAGAGGGACCCTTCGGGCAGCCCGGCCAATACCCCAGCAACAGCCCCACGGAGCTGCAGTATCGGAAATGCATCCAGGAGTTCATCAGCCTCAACATCGACGACTGCTAGGGACAGCCCCGGCTCCCTGCACAGCCTCGCCCCGGGATCTCGCCATCCCTGGATATTCCGTGTTTTCCCTGCAGTTTGCTGTGCTCCTGGTGCCTGCACCCCCCTCCTAGGGTTGAGCTCTGTGCCCGCAGGAAGGTTGTTTTTGGTTTGGTTTGGGTTTTTTTTTTTTCCCCTGTGAGGTTTTGAGTTCTCATGCTTGACTACTGGATGGTTGATTTTTTTTTTTTTTTTTTTGGTGAGGGTGTTTTGGGTTTTTTTTTTGGTTTTTTTGTTTTTTTTTTAATAGGAGCCTCCCCAGGGTGTGGCGTGTGGGAAGTGTGGGAGATGAGCTTAGGGTTAAAAAAAAAAAAAAAAAAAAAAAAAAGGGAAAAAAGGGAAAAAAAAGAAAAAAAGAGAAGAAAAGGAAAAACCTTCTGTGACCAGGAGAGAGCCACCAACACCAGGAGCAGAAGACAAAGCTGGCCCTGAACTTGGAATTCTGGCAGGGATCGTGGGGTGGAGCCTGCTCTGCCCCTGGGAGGACTCCAGGGTGCCCTCCCAGGCTGGATTTGGGGCAGGGATGCTCGGGAGGCCCGGCAGGATGGGGATTGGGATCGGGATTGGGATTTGGGATCGGGATTTGGAGCTCCAGCTCCTCCTTTTGCTGCTCTCAGGACTGACCCAGCCACGCTGCCCTCGCTCCCTGCCCCCGGTGCCCAAAGCCATAGAGCCCTGCTGGAATTCCCGGGGGATTCCCATCCCATAGGATTCCAGGGGGGATTCCCATCCCACAGGATTCCCGGGGGGATTCCTGGAAGCAGCAGTGCTGATCCCTGGCAGAAGCTCATCGCTGGCGATGGGCTCGGGGCAGGGAGGGGAACCAGCTCCAGCTGCTCGGTGCAATTTCACAGAATCCTGGAATCCAGGAATCCCAGAATCCTGGAATCACAGAATCTCAGAGTCAAGGAATCTGAGAATTCCAGAATCCCAGAGTCATAGAATCCCGGAATCACAGAATCCCGGAATCCTGGAATCACAGAATCCCCGAGTCAAGGAGTCTCAGAATCCCAGAACTGTGGAATCCCAGAATCATGAAATCCCAGAATCATGGAGTTTCAGAATCTCAGAATCATGAAATCCCAGAATCTCAGAATCATGGAATCCCAGAATCATGGAATTTCAGAATCCCAGAATCATGAAATCCCAGAATCTCAGAATCATGGAATCCCAGAATCATGGAATTTCAGAATCCCAGAATCATGAAATCCCAGAATCTCAGAATCCTGGAATCCCAGAATCATGGAATTTCAGAATCCCAGAATCATGAAATCCCAGAATCTCAGAATCATGGAATCCCAGAATCTCAGAATCATGGAATCCCAGAATCATGGAATCCCAGAATCTCAGAATCATGAAATCCCAGAATCATGAAATCCCAGAATCCCAGAATCATGGAATCCCAGAATCTCAGAATCATGAAAACCCAGAATCATGGAATTTCAGAATCCCAGAATCATGAAATCCCAGAATCCTGGAATCCCAGAATCCCGGAATCCCAGAATCCCGGAATCCCCAGGTTGGAAGAGACCTCCAAGATCACCGAGTCCGACCCGAACACCTCGACCCAACCCCAGCGCCGAGTGCCACATCCAATCTCTTGTAAAAAAACACATCCAGGGATGGTGACTTTGGCTCCTCTGGGTTCCCTGCTCCCCTCAGGTTTCCATGGAAGAGAATTCCACGTGCACGTGTCCCCTCCCTGCTGTCCCCCCTGTCCTGGAGCAGCTCTGGAGCTCCCCAGCTCCAAGGAGCAGCGGAATTTTTGTGTCCTCTCCTTTTTTTTTTTTTTTCCCCTCCCGATTTCCTGGCTGCAGTGAGGGGCCGCGGTTCTCCTTGGAGCCCTTGGGTGCTGTCCCACATCCCTGGAGCTGCCTCATCCCAAACTGGGAGGCTCCTCTGGAATCCTGGCTGGAGGTTGGAGCCTCTTCCCAACGTCCCCCAAGAGCTGCGATTGGCACCGGGGTTTGTCGGGATTTTGGGGGTGACATCCCTGCCTGGGCAGTGCCTTAGGGATCATCCTGGCATCTCCAGGGGCTCCAGAGCTTCCAAGGAAACCGAGAATCCCAGGCAGAGCTCCCCGCCCTCCTGCCCTCCATCACCCACCAGCCTCTGGAATTTCTTATCCCATCCCCTCTGGAATTTCTTATCCCATCCCCTCCTCTCTGGAATTTCTTATCCCATCCCCTCCTCTCTGGAATTTCTTTTCCCATCCCCTCCTCTCTGGAATTTCTTATCCCATCCCATCCTCTCTGGAATTTCTTATCCCATCCCCTCTGGAATTTCCCATCCCATCCTCTCTGGAATTTCCCATCCCATCTTCTATAGAATTTCTCATCCCATCCTGTCTGGAATTTGTTATCCCATCCCCTCTGGAATTTCTTATCCCATCTTCTCTAGAATTTCCCATCCCATCCTCTCTGGAATTTCTTATCCCATCTTCTCTAGAATTTCTCATCCCATCCCCTCTGGAATTTCTTATCCCATCCTCTTTGGAATTTCCCATCCCATCCTCTCTGGAATTTCCCATCCCATCCTCTCTGGAATTTCCTATCCCCTCTGGAATTTCTTATCCCATCCTCTCTGGAATTTCCCATCCCATCCCCTCTGGAATTCCTGATCTTTTCTCTTCCTGCCCTGCTCAGAAACCTCATCGTGGTTTGTTCCTGGGGCTGGAATTGTGTCCTTGGATTTTGAGGCTCCTCACCCTCAGGGGCTCAACTCCCACATTCCCAGAGCCTCTCTCTTGGCTCCAGGGAATTCCTGCTTCCTTAGGAAAGCGCTGGTCCAGGTTTTCCTGCATTTTCTGGCTGTGCCACCTCCGTTCCCACCGGATTTTTGGGATGAGCGATTCCAAGGGCTGAGCTCTCAGTGTCTGGAGGGGTCCTGGTGACTCTGCAGGGACAAATCTGCCCTGGGGCCTCCTGTGCTTCCTGAAATCGGGAACAATCTCCTCCCACCCATCCCTGGGAATGGAAATGCCCCTTTTTTGGGCTGGAAATCCCAGGATTTAAAAGTTTTTAAAAGCCAGATTTTAAAGGTTTTTTTTAAAAGCCAGGGTTTAAATGTTTTTAAAAAGCCAGGGTTTGAAAGTTTAAAGTCAGAGTTTTAAAAGGCCAGGGCTGAGCAGTGTCCTGCAGCTCTGGAATAGCTGGGATGGGCTTGGAAGTTTTGGTGCTGATCCTGATCCTAAAACCAGCCCTAAATTTAAGTCCTGCAGCCCTGGCATAGCTGGGATGGGGTTGGGAGTTTGTGGTGCTGATCCTGATCCTAAAACCAGCCCTAAATCTGAGTCCTGGCTGTTCCTGGCACAGCTGGGACGGGGTTTGGAGTTGATCCTGCTCCTAAATCCAGCCCTAAATCCAGGCCTAAATCCAGGCCTAAATCCAGCCCTAAATCCAGGCCTAAATCCGGGTCTTGGCTGCTCCTGGCACAGCTGGGATGGGGTTGGGAGTTTTTGGTGCTGATCCTGCTCCTAAATCCAGCCCTAAACCCGGTTTTGCCTCCCTCAGGACACCCCCAGACCCCTCGGGACCCCCCAGCCCCTGGGGAGCTCCAGGAGCCCAAGCCCAGCTCTGATCCCGGTTTGGGAGCTGGGACATCCCAGAATTTTTTTCCCTCTGCAGCCCCAGCCCCATATTTTGCATTTTTTTGGTGCATTTTTTGGTGCTGATCCCCCCTCGAGCTGGAAAATCTCCGAGGGCTCCTCCAAAGCTGCTGAGAGTGAAGGAGAATTTTCGGATTTTTCACCCCCGCCACGCTCTGCTCGTGGATTTCAGCACAGCCCTTGTGGTTTTTGGGGTTTTTTTTGGGGGGGTTTTTAAAAATCTGTACAGCGACTTCAAACTGGTTTTCAAACCCCCTCTGGTTTTTTTTAGGAGGAGTTCAAAACCCAACTGATCCTTTCTGTGAGCCAAGGAGAACCACGGCTTCCGATTTTTGGGTCGTTTTATTTCACTTTTTTCTTTTTTTTTTTTTTTTTTTTTTTTTTTTTTTTTTTTTTCTTTTTTCTTTTTTTTTTTTTTTTTTCTGGGAATTCCGGCCAGAAATCCTGGCTGGGTCGCACCCTGGAAGCTCAGACTCACTGCTGAAATACATGAAGTTGAGAGAATTTAAAAAAAAAAAAATAATAATAATGTAAATATGGGTGCAAAAAGCAGCGTTTTGCCAGACAATGGATCTATTTAACATGTATTGGTACTTTTATTTAGAGTCAATGTAAAAAAGAAAAAAAAAAAAAAAAAAAAAAAGCAACTTTGTGCACTTTTCCTACCTGACAGTATTTTGGGGGGGTTTTATGTTCTTTTGTCATGGGTTTTGTGCTTTGTCTTTTTTAATCCGTGGAATTGTTAAGTATTTAATTTATTCTTATTATTGATGTGCCCAGAGGACTAGTGCAATTTTTATTCAATACAGTTGGTCTGTATTTAATGTCAGGATTTTATTTTTATTTTATTTTATTTTTTTTGGGGGGGTGGGTAGCGTTTTTAGGGAATATTTTTCCAAACCCGCCTCTTATTTTTTTTTTTCCTTCCCCTGCTTTTCCTTCCTTCTCCCCCCCCTCCTTTTCCCTTTTGTTTTCATCACAAAACTCCTGAGGATTGAAACGCCTCAAATTTGAGATCTAACCCAACACCCTGCAGTCCCCAAACCAACAATTTCTCCAGGGAAAAAAAAAAAAAAAAAAGAAAAAAAAAAAAAAAAAAACACGTTCAGATGCACTTCTCCCTGTTTTCTGTGTTTCTTTGGTTTTTTATTTCTCCTCGGGGGGGATTGGGAGGGGCTGTGCACTCCGAATTTCCCAGGGGCGATGGGGAATGTGCACAGAAAATTAAATTTCGGTGAAGAAAATGCTTTTCCAGGCTCTGAGGGAGATGAAAAAAAAAAAAAAAAAAAAGAAAATTTTGTCGTTTCTCCTGCCTCAAACGCAGCTGGATTTGTGGTGGGAATATTGGAGACCCCAAATTGTTTTTCTGTTTTATTTTTATTTTTCCAAGGGTGTTTCCTCTGGATTTCACCACATTTAACAGGAGGAATTTCCCTTTGTCTGGAAAACCAAGAGCCCAAATTCCCCTCAGCCACCCAGGACCCTCCAAATCCTTGAAATTTTTTGGGATCTGGGGGAATTTTCCTCTCCCTGCCCTCACTTTTATATGGCCCAAAGTGCCTGGGCTTGGAATTCTGGGTTTGGAATTCTGGGTTTGGATTTTTGGGTTTGGGTTTTGGATTTTTGGGTTTGGATTTCTGGGTTTGGATTTCTGGGTTTGGAATTCTGGGTTTGGATTTTTGGGTTTGGATTTTTACATTGGGAATTCTGGGTTTGGATTCTGGGTTTGGATTTTTAGGTTGGGAATTCTGGATTTGGATTTTTGGGTTGAGAATTTTGGGTTTGGATTTCTGGGTTTGGATTTTTGGGTTTGGGTTTTGGATTTTTGGGTTTGGATTCCTGGGTTTGGAATTCTGGGTTTGGAATTCTGGGTTTGGAATTCTGGGTTTGGATTTTTGGTTTGGATTTCTGGGTTTGGATTTTTAGGTTGGGAATTCGGGGTTTGGATTTTTGGGTTGAGAATTTTGGGTTTGGATTCTGGGTTTGGATTTTTGGGTTTGGAATTCTGGGTTTGGATTTTTGGGTTTGGATTCTGGGTTTGGATTTCTGGGTTTGGATTTTTGGGTTTGGATTTTCGGGTTTGGAATTCCGGGTTTGGATTTTTGGGTTGAGAATTTTGGGTTTGGATTTTTGGTTTGGATTTTCTGGGTTTGGGTTTGGATTTTTGGGTTTGGATTCTGGGTTTGGATTTTTGGTTTGGATTCTGAGTTTGGATTCCCGGGTTTGGATTTTTGGGTTTGGATTTTTTGGGTTTGCAATTCTGGGTTTGGATTTTAGTGTTTGGATTCGGGGTTTGGATTTCCTGCGTTCGAATTTTTGGGTTTGGATTCCTGGATTTGGAATTTTGGGTTTGGATTTTTGGGTTTGGATTCCTGGGTTTGGATTTTTGGGTTTGGAATTCTGGGTTTGGATTTTTGGGTTTGGTTTCCTGGATTTGGATTTTTGGGTTTGGATTTTTAGGTTTGGAATTCTGGGTTTGGATTCTGGGTTTGGATTTTTGGGTTTGGAATTCTGGGTTTGGATTTTTGGTTTGGATTTCTGGGTTTGGATTTTTAGGTTGGGAATTCGGGGTTTGGATTTTTGGGTTGAGAATTTTGGGTTTGGATTCTGGGTTTGGATTTTTGGGTTTGGAATTCTGGGTTTGGATTTTTGGATTTGGAATTCTGGGTTTGGATTTTTGAGGTTTGGATTCCCGGATTTGGATTTTTGTTTTGGATTTCCGGCTGGGATGAGCTCTGCCTGGATTTCCAGATAATCCGTAAATTTTCAGTTTATTTTGGTGTTGCTGCCTCTGAGATGGGAAATTCCTTGGAGTATTTTAAAGGAGAGCCCGGGGGAAAGGCACGGGACTGCTGCCCCCAATGGGAATTCCGGGATTTTCTCGGGAATTCCCGTCCCTGGCCGCGTGTCCCTGGGGTTGTGGCAGGGCTGGGGGGAGGTGACACCGAGCAGGGCCGGTGACAACCCCGGGGGTGAGGGACGGGGGGGGCTCTGAGGGGGAAAAAAATGGGATTTTTTGGAGATTCCAGAATGGGGAATTCCCGGGGAATTGGGAGCCAAAAATTCCCAGGGGGGAGGGGACGAGGGCGGGGGTGGCCGAGGTGGCTCCCGGGGCACGGAGGGGACACCTGGGGACACCTGGGGACCCCTGGGGACACCCGAGGACACCTGGGGACACCTGGGGACACCTGGGCACACCTGGGCACAGCTGGGCACAGAGACACGGACTGTGGCCAGGCCAGAAAAGTCATTTTTGGCCATCTCTGAGGAGTTTGAACCACCTGAGAGTTCCTTTGGCCACCTGAGAGTTCCTTTGGCCACCTGAGAATTCCTTTGGCCACCTCAGAGTTCCTTTGGCCACCTGAGAGTTCCTTTTTGGCCACCTCAGAAGGATTTTTGGCCACCTGAGAGTTCCTTTGGCCACCTCAGAAGGATTTTTGGCCACCCCAGAGCCCCTTTCTGCCCTGGCTGTAAATAAACTCTCCCTTCCCTCCCTCCCTCCCTGCCCAGGTTTTTTATTCCCTTTCCTGGGAATTCTCTCTCCAATCCCTTTGGGCCATTCCCGAGCTCCTGCTCCTCTCTCTGCCTTTTCCTTTCTCTCAATAAAAATCCGGATGAATTCCTTCCATCCTGCTTTCTCAGCTTGGTTTTTTGCCTGGATTGACTAAAATCAGCATTTTTTTAACCTGTTTTCCTTCTCCAGGCTGAGCTGTGGGGCACTGAATGACACAGAAAAATCTGATTAAAAAAATAAAATAAAATAAAATAAAATTTCCCTGGGGTTTCTGGGGCTCTGTCTCCCTTCCGTGGCTTCATCACCAGGTAAAAATGAGGAAAAAAAAAATGTAAATGACAGGCAGAAATGCCAGAAATGTGAAACCACGGCCGTCATTAATGGCACGAGGGTGTTTAATTACCCCCAGGATTGCAGCACAGGAAATTCTGTCCCCAACTCTCTGCCTTCCCCTGGGGCTGGAATTTTGTTTTGTTCCTGCTCCAAGCAGCTCTGAAAAATCAGATTTGACCCGAGGCTGGATCGATCCCCTCCCCTGGGGGATTTTTGTCACTTTTGGGATTTTTCTGGATTTTCCAGCTCGGGTTTGGGGCATCCCAGGGGCTCAGGGGTGGCCCTGGGGCAGAATTTGGGGTGAAATCCCGATTTATTTCAGGTTATTTCCCTTGTTGCTGCCCCTGAGCTGGGGGGAAAATTTTCTGAGGGAAATTTCTTGGAGTGTTTTAAAGGAAAAAAAAAAAAAAAAAAAATTAAAAAAATTAAAAAATAAAATAAAAAAGTGGGATTGGAAGATTTGATCCCTTTAACAAAACAAACAAAAAAAAACCCAGGTGTGAACAGCTGAGCTGTCAAATGGAATTATTAATTACTATGTTATCGTTAATAAATTATAAATTCTTATCCTTATCAATTATTATTAATTATTATTGGAAGAGACCAACCAGGATGTGCTGGAATAAATTCCAAATAAATCCCAGATTCCCATCCCTGAATTCCCATCTCTGAATTCCTCAATTCCCATCCCTGAATTTCCCTGAATTCCCAATTCCCATCTCTGAATTTTCCAATTCCCATCCCTGAATTCCCAATTCCCATCTCTCCTGTTCCCAATCTGACCCCAAGACCAGAAATCCCCTCCTGATCCCAACCTGGCTCCACCTGGAATTAAATCCTGGGAATTTTTTTTTTTTTTTTTGTGCATTGAGGCCAGAATTCATCAAATCCAGGAAAAATCCAGGAAACCCCAGGAAACTCCTGGATTTTCCTGGATTTTCCTGATCAGCTTTGGGGTTGGGCTGGCAGTGATGGCAGCAGCAAACCGAGGTCCCAAAAATCAGAATTTTGGTTTTGTCCTTTCAGCTTTCCAGGTTGGAAAATAAAAATAAACCCCCAAAAATCAGCAAAACAGATCCCAGTCCAAAGTCTTTTTATTATTTTTATTTTATTATTAAAAAGAAAAAAATTAAAAATAAAAAACTCGTGGGTTTCTTATCCCCTGCGAGGTTCCAACAGAACAAAAACATCCCCATCAAAAATAAAGCTGTTTATTCTATGTACAGATAAATTACTTAATTTAATTTATTACGGTAATTAATGTCAAATATTAACATTATCTCTGTTTACAAACTGCAGCAAAAACGCAGCATTCCATGGGAATCCAACGCTTTTCCTGCCACCTCAAAACGTTCCCAATCCCGATTTTTTTATCTTTTTTTTTTTCTCTTTATTTCCCTCTGGAAGAGTCGAACTCAGAGGGAAATTCCTGGGAAAATCCAAAAGCAGCAGCAGCAGCAGCACCCTGAGCCCTGGAATCCCCAAATGCAGCAGGAAAAGGGATTTGGGAATTCCAGGGAGAGTTTGGGAATTCCAGGTGGGATCAGAGCAGAGGGAAGGAATTTGGGAATTCCAGGTGAGATCAGAGCTCAGGGGGAAGGAATTTGGGAATTCCAGGTGAGATCAGAGCAGAGGGAAGGAATTTGGGAATTCCAGGTGAGATCAGAGCTCAGGGGGAAGGAGGAGCAATATTCCCACAGAATTTCGGGAATTCCAAGCACTGCCACGCTCAGCTGTGGATCCAGGACACCCCTGTGACTTTTCCAGCAGCATCAAGAGAATTCCAAGGATTTCCACACCCAGGGAGTTCCCAGGAGCTGATCCAGGACGTTCCTGGCACCTTTCCCACAAAATTTTGGGAATTTTAAGCATTTCTATGCTCAGGGAATTCCCAGGAGAGGATCCAGGATTTTCCACAAAATTTTGGGAATTTTAAGCATTTCTATGCTCAGGGAATTCCCAGGAGAGGATCCAGGATGTTCTTATCACGTTTCCCACAGAATTTTGGGAATTCCCATCCTCTCCCTGCTCACCAGCCCCCCTCAGCTCTGGGCTCCTGTCCCAAATCCTGTCCCAAATCCTGTCCCAAATCCTGTCCCAAATCCTGCTCCCTGTCACCCCCAGACCCCTCCGCCATCTCCCTGGGGCACCCCTGGAGGTGCAGAATTCCCGGAATTCCCGGAATTCGCGATGCCGGGGCTCTGCCCTGCCCTGCCCCGCAGCTCTCCAGGGCCGGGTGGATTTCTGGGATAGGGGCAGGGATTCCCAGGCTGCTGCGGAGCCTCTGGAAGCAGAGGAGCAGGGACAGGACCAGGGCGTCCAGGAGCAGCTCCAGCATCTCCACCACGGAGAGCACGGACGAGCCGAACCACAGGCTCCACTGGCTGCCCATGCTGGACAGCAGCAGGTTCTCCTAGGGGGGAAAAAATAAAAAAAAAATTAAATTATTCCCGAATTTTGGTTTATTCCCAGCCCGGGGAATAGGAATTCTGCTTGGGGGGAATGTAAGGGGTTGGGTAAAAAAAAGTGGAATTCACAAAGGTTTTCGTGGAAATTCACCTCGGTCTGAAATGGAGGCAGGGACAGGGTTTGGGGTTTTTTTTTTCTTTTCTATTCTCCATGAAAAACAAAACCCAAAACCGATCCCAAAACTCCAAGGTTTTTCCTTTTTTATTCTCTCTCTATTGTTCACACCCAAATCTGGAGCCCATTGGATCATGGTTCATATTCCCAATCATTTTCCACAGCGTTTCTCAAAATAAATCTCAAAACAAAAGCTCCAAAACCAACCCCAAAACAAAAACCCCAAAACAAAAACCCCAAAACAAAAACCCCAAAACAAAAACCCCAAAACAAAAACCCCAAAACAAAAACCCCAAAACAAAAACCCCAAAACAAAAACCCCAAAACAAAAACCCCAAAACAAAAACCCCAAAACAAAAACCCCAAAACAAAAACCCCAAAACAAAAACCCCAAAACAAAAACCCCAAAACAAAAACCCCAAAACAAAAACCCCAAAACAAAAACCCCAAAACAAAAACCCCAAAACAAAAACCCCAAAACAAAAACCCCAAAACAAAAACCCCAAAACAAAAACCCCAAAACAAAAACCCCAAAACAAAAACCCCAAAACTCCAAGGTTTTCCCTAATTTTTTATTCTCTCTCTATTGTTCACACCCATATCTGGAGCCCATTGGATCATGGCTCATATTCCCAATAATTTTCCATGACCTTTCCCTGAACAAAAACCCCAAAACCAATCCCAAAACAAAAACCCCAAAACCAATCCCAAAACCAAAACCCAAAACCAAACTACAGTAATTAATTAATGCTACCATAAATAAATAATTTATATCTATAACAAAAATTAAAACGTAATAATTAATGCTACCATAAAAATATTTCTATCTAAATTAGAAATAAATGGAATAACGAACAACATCATCTAAATAAATATCGATATAAAATAAACGTAATAATTATTAATAATGTACAAATAAATATTTATATACTCTATGAAATACTGAAATGTTGAATTTCTAGAGCTCTCAGGGATTTTATAGGAAGGGAAATGAAAGTTTTGGCACTCACAGAGAGCAGAGGGGCCTCGTGCACGGCCTGGGAGTTCAGCTGCTGGTAGAAGATGGAGACCTTGGCAATGTCCCTCCTGTGGGACAACAGGGACACCCCCAGTGGGGACTGGGACACCCCCAGTGGGGATTGGGACGCCCCCAGTGGGGACTGGGCATTCCCAGTGGGGACTGGGACACCCCCAGTGGGGACTGGGACACCCCCAGTGGGGACTGGGCATTCCCAGTGGGGACTGGGACACCCCCAGTGGGCACTGGGACAATCCCAGTGGGGACTGGGACACCCCCAGTGGGGACTGGGCATTCCCAGTGGGGACTGGGACACCCCCAGTGGGGATTGGGGCACCCCCAGTGGGGACTGGGGGCATTCCCAATTGGCACTGAGATGCTCCCAGTTGAGACTGGGGATTCCCAGTTGGGACTGGGGGTTATTGGGGATTTACTGGGTTTTTATTGGGAGTTTATTGGGGATTCATTAGGGGTTCATTAGGGGTTCATTGGGAGTTTACTGGGATTTATTAGGGGTTTATTGAGAGTTTATCAGGGATTTATTAGGGGTTCATTGGGGCGTTATTAGGGATTTATTAGGGGTTCATTGGGGCATTATTAGGGGTTCATTGGGGCGTTATTAGGGATTTATTAGGGGTTCATTAGAGGTTCATTAGGGGTTCATTGGGGCGTTATTAGGGGTTCATTAGGGGTTCATTAGAGGTTCATTGGGGCATTATTAGGGATTCATTGGGAGTTTACTGGGATTTATTAGGGGTTTATTGAGAGTTTATCAGGGATTTATTAGGGGTTCACTGGGGCGTTATGAGGGGTTCATTAGGGGTTCATTAGGGGTTCATTAGGGGTTCATTAGGGGTTCATTAGGGGTTCATTAGGGGTTCATTAGGGTCTGTGACTGACCTGCTGCTGCTGGAGTTGTATCCGTTCTGGTGCCTCAGGGCCTGGAGCACCCAGTCCTGGGTGGGAACACTCATTAGGGGGATGTTAATTAATTATGGGAACACTCATTAGGGGGATGTTAATTAATTATGGGAACACTCATTAGGGGGATGTTCATTATTGGAATATTTGTTATTGGAATATTTCTAGTTGAATATTTCTTATTGGAATATTCTTTTTTGGAATGTTTCTACTGGAATGTTCTTTATTGGAATGTTTCTAGTGGAATATTTGTTTTTGGAATATTCATTAGTGGAATATTCATTAGTGGAATATTCATTAGTGGAATGTTTCCACTGGAATATTTGTTACTGGAATATTCCTTATTGGAATATTTATTATTGGACTATTCCTTATTGGAATATTTCTATTGCAACGTTTCCATTGGAATGTTTGTTATTGGAATATTCATTAGTGGAATATTCATTAGTGGAATATTCGTTATTGGAATATTTCTTATTGGGATGTTTCCACTGGAATATTCTGTTGGAATTCCAAACCTGGAATTTTGTACCTGGGATTTTGTCGAGGGCCACTTGGCTGTGCCAGCTGAGACCTTGTACAGCGATTCCCTAGGGAGAGAAAAATCCAGGGAATTTCAGCACCAGCACCCAAAAAACCAGAGAGGTTCCAAAATCCTGGAATTTCTGGATGCATCCAAAAAAAACCCCAGAGAGGTTCCAAAATCCTGGGAATTTCTGGATGCGTCCAAAATGAAATTTTTTGGTGTTTTGCTTTTAAATTTTCATTTTGAAACTGTTCCCGTGGTAAAAAAAAAGACCTGAAATAATTCAGGTGTGGAAGGTGACAGAATTAGGGTTTCCCTAATTAAACATTTCAGGGTTAATTAAGCAATTTCTCCTTGCTGCTTCCACGGTTTCCTGATTTAATTTAATTTAATTTCTGCTCTCGTCTTTTTTTAGTTTAATCCAAATCAAATTTAAACTAAGAAATTGGAGCATAACATTTAAATTATATTAAATTAAAATTAAATTCATGACAAATTAAATTTAAAAAACGGGAGCATTACATTAAAATTCAATTAAAATTCAATTTAAAATTTCATTCAACTTTCAAGCTCCCAAGCTCTTTCAGCAGGGAATGAATTTCCCAGGAAATCCCAGCATTCCCAATTTTTTTTCCCTGCTCACCTGCAGGGTTTGGGGCACTGCTGGAAGCAATCCAGGTGGTGATTCCTGAGCCGGGAGTAGAGCTGGTAAAAGCAGTGACCTGGGAAAAGGAACAGCACTTGGGAATTCCCAGGAAAAATCCACAGGAATTCCTGAATCCATGGGAAAAAAAAAAAAAAAATCCCTGGGAATTCCTGAGTCTCTGAGAAAAAATGATTTCCCAGAGTTTCGGGAATTTCCAGGGATTACTCCCCATCGATTATTTCCCAGAAATTCGGGAATTCTCAGGGATTCTTCCCTGTTGATTTTTCCCAGAAATTCAGGAATTCCCAGGGATAATTCCCAGGGGTTTTGGCCATTCCCAGTGATTTTTTCCCCAGGGTTACAGGGATTATTTCCCAGGGATTTTTCCCAGGGGATTTCAGGAATTCCCAGGGATTTTCCCAGGGGATTTCAGGAATTCCCAGGGATTTTTTTCCAGGATTTCCCCTGAATTCGTTCCCATTTTCCCGGGATCCCGGGCAGCCTCACCCCAGGGATTTTTCCCAGGGGATTTCAGGAATTCCCTGGGATTTTTTCCCCAGGATTTCAGGAATTCCCTGGGATTTTTTCCCCAGGAATTCCTAGTGATGAATTCCCAGGGATGACTCCCCAGGATTTCAGGAATTCCCAGGGATGACTCCCCAGGATTTCAGGAATTCCCAGGGATGAATTCCCCAGGATTTCAGGGATTCCCAGGGATGAATTCCCCAGGATTTCAGGAATTCCCCAGGGATTTTTCCCAGGATTTCAGGAATTCCCATGGATGAATTCCCCTGGATTTCAGGAATTCCCAGGGATTTTTTTCCAGGATTTCCCCTGGATTCGTTCCCATTTTTCCCGGGATCCCGGGCAGCCTCACCCCAGGGATTTTTCCCAGGATTTCAGGAATTCCCAGGGATGAATTCCCCTGGATTCGTTCCCATTTTTCCCAGGATCCCAGGCGGCTTCATCCCAGGGATTTTTCCCAGGGGATTTCAGGAATTCCCAGGGATTTTTTTCCAGGATTTCCCCTGGATTCGTTCCCATTTTCCCGGGATCCCGGGCAGCCTCACCCCAGCCCGGCTGCCGGTTGTAGTCGCAGTGCCGGGCCCCGGCGGGCAGTGGGTAATAATAATAACCACAGCCACACTCCCGGAGCATCAGCTGCTGGAAACACGAGTGCAGGCACGCCTGGCGGGGGAAAACGGGGAAAAATAATTAATGGGATACAGAAAAAAAAAAATTCTGCATCTCTAGGATGCAGCTTTTAGGAGAAAAAGGGTGAAAAAAAAATGTGGGTAAATAAAAAAAAATTCTGAATTTGCAGGATGGAGGTTTTAGGAGAAAAATTGGATAAATCAAAACAATCCCAACTCTTTAGGGTGCAGCTCTTAAGGAGATGAAGGCAGAAAATATTTTGGATAAATTAAAAAAAAAATTCCAGATCTGAGCCAGGTTTGGCTAAACCGGGCTCAGCTAAGCCAGGTTTGTACCTGCAGAGTGTAGGAGTTGTTGTAGAGCAGCTCTAGCCTGGCTGAGCTGGGTTTGACTGAGCTGGGACTGGCTAAGCCAGGTTTGGTTGAGCCGAGCTCAGCTGAGCCGGGTTTGTACCTACAGGGTGTAGGAGGTGTTGTAGAGCAGCCCCAGCCTGGCCGAGCCGGGTTTGACTGAGCTGGTTCTGGCTAAACCAGGCTCAGCTAAGCCGGGTCTGGCTAAGCCGGGCTCAGCTAGGCCGGGTCTGTACCTGCAGGGTGTAGGAGTTGTTGTAGAGCAGCTCCACGGCCACGTCAGCGCCGTCCGTGGTGCATTTGCCGTAGTTGCCACCCAGGCGATTCACCTCATCCTGCGGGCACAGCGCGGGATTCATTAGCGGGCTTCATTAATTACAGCCCCCAGGGATTCATTAGCAGGCTTCATTAATTAATTACAGCCCCAAGTGATTAATTAGCAGGGTTAATTAAAGGCAGCAGGAAGGGCAGGGAATGAATGAGAGCAGAGCTGGGCTTTGATCATTAACAGCAGGGAAAACTGTCCCTGTGTCACCCCGGGACAGTGACAACTGCCGGGTGTCCCTGTGCCACCCCGGGACAGTGACAACTGCTGGGTGTCCCTGTGCCACCCCCGGGGCAGCGACAACTGCTGGGTGTCCCTGTGCCCCCAGAGGGGACATTGCCATCCCATCCCCGGGGCAGTGACAACTGCCGGGTGTCCCTGTGTCACCCCGGGGCTGTGTCCACCTGCCGGGTGTCCCTGTGTCACCCCGGGGCTGTGCCCACCTGGCGGGTGTCCCTGTGTCACCCCCGGGGCAGTGTCACCCCCGGGGCGGTGCCCACCTGGCGGGTGTCCCTGTGTCACCCCCGGGGCGGTGCCCACCTGGCGGGTGTCCCTGTGCCACCCCCGGGGCGGTGCCCACCTGGCGGGTGTCCCTGTGTCACCCCGGGGCGGTGCCCACCTGGCGGGTGTCCCTGTGTCACCCCGGGGCTGTGCCCACCTGCCGGGTGTCCCTGTGTCACCCCCGGGGCGGTGCCCACCTGGCGGGTGTCCCTGTGTCACCCCGGGGCTGTGCCCACCTGGCGGGTGTCCCTGTGTCACCCCCAGGGCGCTGCCCACCTGTCGGGTGTCCCTGTGTCACCCCGGGGCTGTGCCCACCTGGCGGGTGTCCCTGTGTCACCCCCGGGGCGGTGCCCACCTGCCGGGTGTCCCTGTGTCACCCCGGGGCTGTGTCCACCTGGCGGGTGTCCCTGTGTCACCCCGGGGCTGTGCCCACCTGGAGGGTGTCCCTGTGTCACCCCGGGGCTGTGCCCACCTGGCGGGTGTCCCTGTGTCACCCCGGGGCGGTGCCCACCTGGCGGATGCTGATGGTGGTGGCGATGCCCGGGCGGATGTCGAAGCCCTCGTGCTCCAGGAACGGGGTCTGGTTGTGCCGGTGGATCAGCACCCGCAGCCCGGCCAGCGGCGACAGCAGCGGCAGCTGAGCCCTCTGCTGGGCCCGCAGCAACAGGGACAGCCCTGGGACAGGGACATGGATTGGGGACAGGGGACAGGGATTGGGGACAGGGACTGAGCCCTCTGCTGGGCCCGCAGCAACAGGGACAGCCCTGGGACAGGAATTGGGGACAGGGATTGGGGACAGGGATTGGGGACAGGGACTGAGCCCTCTGCTGGGCCCGCAGCAACAGGGACAGCCCTGGGGACAGCGACAGGGACAGGGATTGGGGACAGGGACAGGGATTGGGGACAGGGACAGCCCTGGGGACAGCGACAGGGTTTGGGGACAGGGACAGCCCTCGGGACAGTGACAGGGACAGGGAATTGGGGACAGGGACAGGGATTGGGGACAGGGATTGGGGACAGGGACAGTGACAGCCCTGGGGACAGCGACAGGGACAGGGACTGAGCTCTCTGCTGGGCCTGCAGCAACAGGGACAGCCCTGGGGACAGCGACAGGAACTAGGGACTGGGAAGTGGGGACAGGGACTGGGAATTGGGGACACGGACAGCCCTGGGACAGCGACAGGGATTAGGGACGGGGACAGGGAATTGGGGACAGGGACAAGGAATTGGGGACAGGGGTTGGGGACAGGGACAGCAGCAGGGACAGCAGCAGGGACAGCCCTGGGGACAGGGGTTGGGGACAGTCCTGGGGACAGGGACAGGAAAAGGGAATTGGAGACAGGGATTGGGACAGGAACAGTCCTGGGACAGGGACAGAGACTGGGGACAGGGAACTGGGGACAGCCCTGGGGACAGAGACACGGACTGGGGACAGGGACAGGGAATGGGGGACAGGGATTTGGGGACAGGGACTGGGGACAGGGAATTGGGGACAGCTCGAGGTGACATCTGGAACTCTGAGCCTTGGGCAAAGCCCTCGGTTTTGGGTTTGGAGCTCAGATTGGGATTCTGGGATCTCTCATTTTAGAGCCCAGAAGAGCCACTTTAACCCTTAGATACTCCCACAAATCATAAATAATAACTAACAAATAAATAAAGATTAATAAACTAATAAATAATCAAGAATGAATAATAAATAAACCCCAATAATACTCTGCAATAAAGACTGCAAGAATATTCTGCTCAAAACCAAAAAGAATATTCTGCTTTTTGAAGCCCAGATGTGGCTGGCATGGCTGCCAAAAATTTGTGCCACCAGGCCAAAAGTCACAAAATCTGCTCTGAAGACATATTTAATTAATTAACCGAATTTTAGCTCTTTTACCCCATTTTGGCAGCTCACTCACCATAAGGAATTCCTGGTTTTGTGGCTGTCCAGAAGGGATCTGTCCCTTTGCTGTTAAAAGTGTAGCAGATCCCAAAAACTGGGTGGTGGAAGTGAACAAAATCACTGGAAAAATCAACAAAGATTTGATGGGGTTTTCATTCTGAGTGTGAATTTAAATTATTTACTTTCAATTATTTCATTTCATTTGGGATGTGTTTGGGAAAAGAGGAAGGAGCTGTTAAAAGTGTGGCAGCTCCCAAAAATGGAAGTGAACAAAAATCACTGGAAAATCAAGAGAGATTCGATGGGGCTTTAATTTTGAGTGTGAATTATGAGTATGAATCTTAATTTTGAGTGTGAATTACTAGTATGAATTTAAACGATTTAATTTAAATTGGGAAGTGTTTGGGAAAAGAGGAATGAGCTGTTAAAAGTGTGGAAGCTGCCAAAAACTGGGTGGTGGAAGTGAATAAAATCACTGGGAAAATCAACAAAGATTTGATGGGGTTTTAATTATGAGTAGAGACATTTTAATTTCAATTAGGATGTGTTATGGAAATTGGGAAGGAGCTGCTGAAAGTGCAGCAGCTCCCAAGAACTGGGCAGTGGAAGTGAATAAAATCACTGGGAAATCAAGAAAGATTTGATGGGGTTTTAATTATTTAATTTATTACTTTAATTCAAAGCTGAATGTGTTTGGGAAAAGAGAAATGAGCTGCTAAAAGTGCAGCAGCTCCCAAAAACTGGGTGGTGGAAGTGAATAAAATCACTGGAAAATCAAGGGAGAATTAATGGGGTTTTAATTCTGAGGTTGACAACACCTTAATGAGAATCTGGAGGTGTTTGGGATATTGGGAATGAGCTGCTGAAAGTGCAAGAGCTCCCAAAAACTGAGTAGTGAATAATCACTGGAAAATCAAGGGAGATTTGATGGGGTTTTAATTCTGATCTTGACAACACCCTAATGAGAATCTGGAGGTGTTTGGGACATTTGGAATGAGCTGCTGAAAGTGCAAGAGCTCCCAAAAACTGGGTAGTGAATAATCACTGGAAAATCAAGGGAGATTTGATGGAATTTTAATTCTGAGGTTGACAACACCCTGATGTGAATCTGGAGGTGTTTGGGACGTTGGGAATGAGCTGCTAATTCCCTGGAAATTCTGATTTCCACTCACCTGGGCCTGCAGGGCTCCCCATCGTACTGGCAGGAGTAAACCATGTCCTCCACGTGCTCCTCGTGCTGGGAGATGTTGATGACCCAGGGCAGCTGGGCCATGATGTTCATGTAGTGGAACCTGTACCACTCCAGGATGGCATCCAGGCCCGAGGAATAAGTCTTGTAGAAGCAATTCCCACCTGTGGAATTGCACTGGGAAACAGGGGAAAAAAAAAAAAAAAAATATCAGCACGGCAGGGAAAAAGTGGGCACAGCAAGGAGGGGAATTGTTGTTTTCACACCAAAGGGAAAAATTCGGATTATTGCAGGGATTTGATCCTTGGAGATGCTGAATGTCAGGGGAAGAGGAAAAAGGAGGGAGGAGTTTGGGATTAAAAAGTTGGGAATTCTCTCCATCTTGTGAATTTGTGAGCAGAGCCCAGAGGGCATTTCTTTGTTCTTACTCAGGGGAAGGGAGAAAGGGCTGGGGGACAAAAATCACCCCAGAATTGCTGGTGAGAGACTCCAGGACAATGTACTCCAGGTATTTTGGGATGAATCCTCATCCCCATCCAGGAATTCTGGGGTGAATCCCATTCCAGGCATTTCGGGGTGAATCCCCATCCCATTTCCAGGAATTTTGGGGCAAATCCCAATCCCCAGGAATTTTGGGGTAAATCTCAATCCCAAGCATGTTGGGGTGAATCCCCACCCAGGAATTCTGAGGTAAATCTCATTCCCAGGCATTTTGAGGTGAATCCCATTCCAGGCATTGTGGGGTGAATCCCCATCCTCAGTCCCCAGGAATTTTGGTGTGAATCCCCATTCCCAGGCATTTTGGAGTGAATCCAAATCTCCAGGAATTTTAGGTTGAATCTCAGCCAGGAATTTTGGGATAAATCCCAAACCCAGGCATTTTGGGGTGAATCCTCATCCCCATTCCCACTCAGGAATTTTGGTGTGAATCCCCATTCTCACAGATTTTGGGGCCAATCCCAAATCCCCAGGTATTTTGGGATGAATCCCATTCCAGGCATTTTGGGGTGAATCCCCATCCCCATTCCCACTCAGGAATTTTGGTGTGAATCCCCATTCTCACAGATTTTGGGGCCAATCCCATATCCCCAGGTATTTTGAGGCAAATCCCAGTCCCCAATCCTCAGGAATTTTGGGGTGAACCCCCCTGCCCTCCCCATTCCCGTGTCCCTGACCCCTCACCAGTCGGAATCCCACGCTGGAACGTCTCCTCCCTGCCCTGAGCTCGGCCATCCTGACCAGGGAGAAGTTGTGGCTGAGCTGGAATCCGGAGCTGCTGAGATTCCCATTCCCATTCCCGTTCCCATTGTGCTCCTTCCCACGGAACCAGCGTGCTGAGGAGGAGCTGCTGCCGTACAGAAAGGTCAGGGACTCCTCTGCCATCCTGTCCAGCTGCTCCAGGTGTTCCCTCACCAGCTCGAACCTGCAGCAATTTTGGGGAAAATCCAACAAAGGGCTTAAAAATCCAGAAATCTGCATTGATTTTGTTCATTCCCAGCACCCAGTTTATTAGAGTTCTTATTTATGGAAATAACGTTAATTTAATATTAATTAATTTATTTAATAGAAATTATTTAAGATGCATTAATTTATACTTATATATTTACATTCTATATATTTTTTATATTATATCTTTAAATTTGTATTATATTTCTATTTCTATAATTTATATGTTTGTGTTATTCATATTATCTGTTTATATATATTATATATTACAGTAATATTATATTATATTAAATTATGTTATATTATATTATGTTATGTTATATTATATTATATTATATTATATTATATTATATTATATTATATTATATTATATTATATTATATTATATTATATTATATTATATTATATTATATTATATTATATTATATTATATTATATTATATTATATTATATTATATTATATTATGTTATATTATGTTATGTTATGTTATATTATGTTATGTTATATTATAGTATATTATGTTATATTATAGTATATTATGGTATATTATGTTATATTATATTAATGATTTAAAGTATCAATTTCATTAATATATTACATGTTAATGTATTGTATTATATATAGTATATTACATATCTATTTATAATTACATATTTCTATATCAGATATGTTTATATGCATATCTAACTGATACCATATATTTATAATTATATGGCACATTTATATATCATTACATCAATTCAACCGAAAACATTTAACACCACCAAAAACTAATTGAAAACTTCGTATCAAATGCCATAATTAATTAAATTATTAACTCAATTAACAACTACTATCAACACTAAATCACTCAACCCTGCCAATACCTGGAGCTGGGCGTGCTGGCCATGGCGGCCACGTTTACCTGTAAGGATCCAGGTTGCAGACGGTGACGGCCGGGAACATTTTGGGCTCGGAGTGCATGGACATGGTGAGCACCACGGGGTAGGCCCAGAACTGGCTGAACATGAGGGCAAACTGCCAGTAGAGCATGGCCAGGCTGGCCAGCAGCAGCAGAGTCCAGAAAGCCCTCCTGGAGCGCGCGCCGCCCGAGCACACCAGGCGCACGGTGCCGTGGATCGTGGTGTTCCTGCAGAAAAACTCAAACAGCTCCTGGAAGGAGCCGTAGAATTCCATCAGCCCCTCCTGCCTCGCTGCTTCTGCTCCTGGAAGTTCCATCCTCTAAGTGTCTTCCTGGCAAATAAAGAGGGAAAAACTTGTTAATTCGAGGGGAAGGGTTTTTCAAAGAGGCGTTTTCCAAAGAAGCCTTTTCCAAAAATGATTTTCCAGAGAAACCTTTCCCAAATGGGCCTTTCCCAAAGAAACCTTTTCCAAACACGATTTTCCAGAGAAATCTTTCCAAATGGGCCTTTTCCAAAGAAACCTTTCCCAAAGAAACCTTTTCCAACCATGATTTCCCAAAGAAACCTTTCCCAAACGGGCCTTTCCCAAACAGGCCTTTCCCAAAGAAACCTTTTCCAACCACGATTTTCCAGAGAAACCTTTTCCAACCATGATTTTCCAGAGAAATCTTTCCCAAACGGGCCTTTCCCAAATGGGCCTTTTCCAAAAAGGTGTTTTGCAAAGAAACATTTTTCCAAAGAAGCATTTTCCACACAGCCATTCCCAAATGGGCCTTTCCTAAAAAAGCCATTCCCAAAGAAACCTTTTCCAACGAGGCCTTTTCCAAAATGGGCCTTTCCCAAACAGGCCTTTCCTAAAAAAGCTGTTTCCACAAAGGCCTTTTCCCAAGAAACCTTTTTCAAAAATTAGCCTTTCCCAAAGAATCCTTTCCCAAAGAATCCTTTTCCAACGAGGTGTCTCCCAAACAGGCCTTTCCTCAAGAAGCCTTTTCCAAAAATTCCTTTTCCACATAAGCTTTTCCAAACAGGTTTTTCCCAAATGGGCTTTTCCAAACACACTTTTTCCAAATGGACATCCTCCAAAGAAGTCTTTTCCAAAGGGTTTTTTTTTTTTTTTTTTTCCAAAGAAGCCTTTTCCAAACAGGATTTTTCCAAAAATGCCTTTTCCAAAGAAGCTTTTCCAAAGGTGCCTTTTCCAAAAAGGTTCTTCCAAATTGCTTTTCCAAACACACCTTTTCCAAAGAGACTTTTCCAAGGAAACATTTTCCAAACTCTTCTTTTCCAAAGCTGCCACTTTCAAGGAGGCCTTTTCCAAGCAGGCCCCAAATGAATTTTTAATTAGGAAAACCCCAAAAATAAAAGCACCAAGGATCTGAATCCATGGAGATCCCCAAAATCCACATCCAGGAAGGAACAAAGAGCTCCAGTTCTGCTGCTGCTGAGGAACTGGGAGGTGTTTCCCACACTTCCATAGGATTTCTCAGCCAGTTTGGATTTGGGATTCATCCTGGGAAGTTTGAGGCCAAAAAAAGTCAGGAATTTTCTTCTTTCCAAGAACTCCAAGGAGCAGGGTTTAAAATCCTGAAGTGTCAACTCCTTGTGGATCCAGAGAGATTTATGGTTCACAATTCGAGGAATATTTCTTAAATATTACATATTACATTCTTGTTTATTAAATACTTAATGTAACAAAGTAATTAGTTAATAAATTATTAATTTAAATATTATTTTTATTTCTCATAAACCACCACTACGGCTTCATCCTTATGTCAAAGAATCAGGAAAAAATTCACCTTCCAACTGTTGGATTAGAACCTGGGTTTGATTTTTGCTGTAGGATCTCATTCTGCAGAATAAGCAGGGTGAATTTATCTCTGAACTCTCCTCCAAGAGGAAATACAGGAGGTGCAGGCAGGAATTTTGGGATGGAAATGGAGCAAAACACCTCCGTGGGAAGCACAGAGGGGTTGAGATAAATTAGGGTGTGGATACAGAATTTAATGCTAAAATTGAATTCTAAAATTCTAGAGACCACTGGAAATAAAATGCTCTCGGGGTGTTTCTGAAGACCACCAAAATATTAATTAATGTTATTAATTTTGCCACGTAAATAGGAATTTAATTCTTTGCATTTTACAGCAGCGAAAAGGCAGCACAGAAACTGAAAATCACTCAAAAGCGCCGATTGAAAACAAATAAAAATCCAGATTTTTTTTTTTTTTCCTCCAGGGATAATCCCAGCCTTTCTGAGCGTGGAGAACTGGCTCTGGTGGCATTTGGGGACACTGGAGTGACGCTGGCACATTTCCATGAGCATGACAGGGAGGAAGGTGTGAATATCCCGTGAATCACCCGGCCCATTACATCACCCAGAGAAGTTCACTGACTCCAAACTTTGGGACAACCTTCGCTCCAAATTAAAAAAAAAAAATAATTAAAAAATAAATTAGGGATAGAGGGATAGAGTTTGAAATTGAGGAGAGCAAAAGAAACTAAAGAGTTGTTGGGAGAGGTTCTGTGCTGATGAAATTAAAGTTTTATCCGTGAGGAAATGTGGAATAAATGGAATAATTGCCCAAATTTAATGCTAAAATAATCTGCTTCTTGCTCATGAGGAAATGTGGAAGAGAAGGGATAATGACTCAAAATAAAATCCTAAAATAATCTACTTGTTGCTCATGAGGAAACGTGGAATAAAATTAATAATTACCCAAAAGGAATGCTAGAAGAATCTGCTTCTTACTCATGAGGAAATGGGGAATAAAATTAATAATGACACAAATTTAATGCTAAAAGAATCGACTTCTTGCTCATGAGGAAATGTGGAGTAAAATGAATTATTACTCAAAGTCAATGCTAAAATAATCTACTCCTTGTTTATGGGAAAATGTGGAATAAAAGGAGTAATTACCCAAAATGAATGCTAAAAGAATCTGCTTCTTGCCCATGAGGAAATGTGGAATAAAATTAATAATTACCCAATGTCAATGCTAAAAGAATTTATCAAACGCAGATTTTTTTTTTAATCTCTAATTTTGCCTCTAAAAACCCCCAGACAAAGCCTGGTTTTCAGAGATAATTCAGTTTTCACTTCTGTGTGGGATTTGAAGTTTATGGTGAATTCATCCCATTTAAATCTGCGTTGTTAAAACGAATAGAAGGAAAAAAAGAAAATATAAAGAAGCCAAATAATTCAGAAACAATCCAGAAAACAGCACAGCCCAACACTGATAGCTACAAATATAAAAATACATTTTATAATACAATAAAAACGGAATTAAAACCAAATTACAGCCCCTTCCCCCCAGTACCTTGACAGAAATTCTGATCTCTGAGCGTGCAGAGAATCCACTAAACCCAGCCCTGGGCTTAAAGCTGAGCTGAAGGCAAGTCCTGGCCCAAAGCTGGGGGATTTGGGAGTGCAGAGCCCCTGGAGCTGTCCAGCCTTTATGGATGGAATCGATGACATCAAAAGGGGCAGGACTTGAGGAAGAGATCATGGAAATTATTCAAAGCATGATCCAGGGAATAATAGGAAGTGAAGAAACTGGACAAACGGGTTAAGGTGAGCTTACAGCGGAGTTAAGCTGGGTTTAAGCGCTGCTGGCGTGGTCACCTCGACTTTTTTCCCCTCATTATCAGAGTCATCGTTTCCAGGGAAATAACCAGGGGCTCCAGGATGTCCTTCCCACGCTGGATTTTCCCATCCAGGGATGATCTCTGTCCTTCCCACTCTGGATTTTCCCATTTAGGGATGATCTCTGTCCTTCCCACTCTGGATTTTCCCATCCAGGGATGATCTCTGTCCTTCCCACTCTGGATTTTCCCATCCAGGGATGATCTCTGCCCTTCCCACTCTGGATTTTCCCATCCAGGGAGGATCTTTCTTCCTTCTTTCCTTGTTTTCCAGAGCCTGGCAGGATCCCAGGGAATTGGAGCCATCGAGGTGCTCTTGAGGAATTGAATTGCTCAGCGTGGATTCCCTCCTGCTTCTCCAAGAATATTCCCCAATCCCAATCTCCAATCCAAATCCCAGTCCAAATCCCCAATCCCAATCCCAATCCCCAGTCCAGGATTCATGAGATGAAAACAGAACCAACAGAACCAACAGAACCCCGTTCAAATCAGGTTTTGGGGATGTGGTTCTGAGGCTAAAGAGTGGCAGAAACGATGGAGAAATGGATTCAGGACACCTTGGAGAATTCCCCGATTATTTTTGATGCTTTCCCATGTGGAAAACAGCTCTGCAGGAAGTTTTTAAATGTAGAAATGGGAATATTTGGGATCCAGAGGAAGTTTAGAGCCCCAAATCAAAGCCTGCCTTTCCAAATTGGGTTTTCTCTCCCATTGGAAGCTGTGAAACATCAGTGCTTGCAAAAAAAAAAAAAAAAAATTAAAAAAGGAAATTTCATGTGAAATTCCATCCAGAAAGAAGGGGGAAAGGATAAAGATGAAGGGAGACAAATCCCCTGATTTTCACTGATTTAAATCCAATTTACACCGGATTTATGCTGGATTTTGTTCTGGAAACCCCAAACCACATAGAACGTTTCTCTCAAATGTTTAAATTATTATTGAAAAGATTCAAATCCTTTTAACCAGCTGTTATTACTCCATTCTACCCCTCTCTAATATTAAAAGGAAATCTCACCAAACGTATCTGGAACGTGGTTTAAATTTTTTTTTTTTTAAAAAACATTATTTTAGAAACTTTTAATTAAAAAAAAAAAAAAGAAACCGAATTGAACAAAGAGCCGTGTGACGAGTTAATTAGTTAAATCTCATTAAAAACCTCCCAGCAGTCATTCTGCCACGTCCGTGTGTCCGTCCCCCACCCTTCCTTCTCTCTTCACCCCGCGTTGTGCAATGGAAAAACGCAACAATCAATCCCTGACAATGGAATTCTTGCACAAGCAGCAGCACACAGCTCCTCTTGCCTCACAGTGCCAGCACCCCGGAAAAATCCTCGCTGAATTTCCTCCAGGAATTTTTTTTTTTTCCTTGCAGGAAATAGGAAAAAAAAAAAAAAACCCAACCAAAAACAACTGGATGTGCATCACTTAAAAAAAAAAAAAAAAAAAAAAAAAAAATCCCGGTTCTGTTGGGTCGTTTTTGTGGATCCTGAACTGGGAAAGAAAGGGGGAAAAAAAAAAAAAATCAAACTTCACTGCTTAAAAAATGTGGGTTTGGTTTTGTTTTTTTTTTTTTCAAAATGCAGAGATTTTGGAGATAAGAGCCCTGAGAAAGTCCTGTGGGGTTGCAGGGCTGTAATTAGAAATTCTGAGTAAGGCTGGAAATGTTGATTAGGGCTTGCAAGGGAGGGAAGGAGGAAATGTTTTGTGTGTCCTGAGGAGCAGCAACTCTGCACGTGTCCAGGAGGTTCCTTTTCCCACTGGGTGCTTTTAATTCGTTGATTTTTCATGGAATCACATCCTATTTAATTGAGAAAGGCAGCAGAGATTAAAGAAAATTCTGGAATTTTGCCATTTTGCTTGGAAGTTCTCACGTGTGAACCGTGCAAACTCTGCCCTTGGCCCTACACTTGATTATTGTTATATTATAAAATATTAAAATATTTATTTGACAGGCTCAGATGGATGATAAAATGATTCTCAGCCACCTGATAAACTACTGGAACAGAAATAAATATCAAATTATGAAAAGATGCCAAAAATCAGCCATTCAGAGTGGCAGGAGAGCCACGAGGATCACCCTGCAGGCACCAAAGGAGATTTCAGATCCTTCACCTGAAAGTGACTCAGTAAATTCACATTCCTGGTGGGATGGACTCAAGAAATCAGGGAAATCTTCTGCCAAATAAGAATTTTTTAAAAGTATTTCCTTATACATAAAAAACGCTCTGGAGAGGCTTGAGTGACAAAGATTCCCCTGGAGAAGCTCAGGGGTGTTCTCCATGCCTGGCCCATCCTCTGGAACTCAAATATTCAAATATTTTACCCAATATCATTGAAAACGCCCCAAAGAAGAACAGAGGAGTGAAAATCCCACCTGAGCTCATCCCAGCCCCTCATTCCTCTGGGAATAGAAAACCGAATTTTTTTTTTTTTTTTTATGCTGGAACATAAACCCAAAACCTCACCTGAAAGGATCCCAGAAATTCCCAATTCCAGCAGCTTTCCCTGGGCCTCCCCACCCTGAGGCTCTGCTGGAATTCGCTGCCCACTCACCACAAAAATTCTCCTGGGCATGAATTTCCCCCCCCGGCTGCCGCTGCTCCAAATTCTCCCGCTCTCTCACAATTTCCTCACTTTCCATTGCTCCATTTTCCAGCGATTCCCACTTTTCCCTCTGGATTGGGAAAGGAGAAATCCAGCCCTGGGCATTCCCTCGCTCCGGCAGAGGCTGGGATGTGGAGGAGGATAAACCTGCCCTGGGGAGGCTCTGCAGCCGATTTAATCTCGGTTTTAACAGAGCTGGTTTTAACTCACACCACCCCTGCCTAAAATGGAATTTATTCCTCTCCCCACGTTTTCCCTCACGTACCACCCGAGTTTTCCTCTCAGCAATGAGTTCAGGCTCCTCTGGTTATATTCCCTGCTCAGTCAGTTCACAATTCCTGCATTTCCCGGTGTTCCTTCTCTGCCTCCTCTGCTTTTTCCAAAAAAAAAAAAAAAAAAAAAAAAAAGCTCTGGAATCAGAATTCCGGTTGGTGCAGGAGGCAGAGCCTGCCCTGGAGAGATTCCAGATGTTGCTTCACGCCTCTCTCTGATCCTGCCCCCAAAGTGCTGCTGAATTCCTGCATTTCTGGGTGCCTGACAATCCCTGAATCGCTTTTTGCGCTGAATTCCTGCATTTCTGGGTGCCTGACAATCCCTGAATCGCTTTTTGCGCTGAATTCCTGCATTTCCCGGGTGCCTGACAATCCCTGAATCGCTTTTTGCGCTGAATTCCTGCATTTCCCGGGTGCCTGACAATCCCTGAATCGTTTTTTTTTTTTCCTCTGGGAGTCCCTGAATTGCTTTTTGCGCTGAATTCCTGCATTTCATGGAATGTCAGGGTAGCTCTGCACACCCAGATTTTCTCTGGGAATCCCTGAATTCCTTTTTGTGCTGAATTCCTCCCATTTCTGGATGTTTTCCTCCTCTCCTGGAATGTCTGTGGAGCTCTGCACACCAAAATTTCCCCTGGGAACCCTGACTTGCTTTTTTTACTTTGAGAATCCCTGAATTGCTTTTTATGCTGAATTCCTGCATTTCTTGGATGCTTTCTCCCTCTCCTGGGATGTCAGTGGAGCTCAGCACACCAAGATTTTCTCTGGGAATCCCTAACTTGCTTTTTTTTCCTCTGGGAATCCCTGAATTGCCTTTTTCTTTTCTGGAAATCCCTGGATTTTTTTACCTTTGGGAATCCCTGAATTGCCTTTTTCTTTTCTGGAAATCCCTGGATTTTTTTTACCTTTGGGAATCCCTGAATTGCCTTTTTCTTTTCTGGAAATCCCTGGATTTTTTTTACCTTTGGGAATCCCTGAATTGCCTTTTTCTTTTCTGGAAATCCCTGAATTTTTTTTCCTCTGGGAATCCCTGGATTGCTTTTTTTTTTTTTTTTTTTCTGTGCCGCTCTGAGCCCTGGCTGGGGGATTTCTGTGGAATTCCTCCCAGGAATCCGTGCCTGCAGCTTTGGGATGTCCCCGGTGTCTCTGCCAAAGGCGCTCCGGGCAGAGGCGAACACCCCTTAACCCGTGCTGGGCTCCCAGGTCACGTTTTTATCCACACTTTTCCAAAATAAAACTCCCTGGCAAATCCTCCACGAGCACATGAATAATGTGCTAATCACCAGCCCTGGAAATATTCCTTAATTACCCGCGTGGAATGAGCAGCTGCACGTCAGCGCTGCCCGGGGTGCAGAGGGTTAAAATCCAGCACCCAAATCCTGCTGCTTCCCGGGCTGAATTTATTCATTTATTCATTTATTCATTTATTCATTTCCACACACTCACCTGTCCGAGGAAGGTGGCTGCAGCTGCTCCTGGCATCCCTCTGGAATAACAATTCCTGGTTTTTCTTTTTTTCTTTTTCTTTTTTTTTTTTTTTTTTGGATTCTCTTCCTGTTCCTGTTTCTTTACTCACGGCTCTTCATCAGCGCTCCAAATCTGTCACCTCCCTCAAATCCCAAATATTCCCAAGGTGAAATCCTGGATGGGTTTTTATCCCGCTCCAGCTCCGATGTCTGATGAGATGCAGCAGGAGCTGCTGGAATTCCAGGACAATCAGGGCTCGGAGAACTCCAGGAGCTCCTCGCTCCGCGGACACGCCAGGTGCCACCATCCTGGAATGTCACACACCATCGCCAAAAATTCCGAGCCGGCCAATCCAACTCCTGGAAAATGGGCTGGGAAGCGATCCTGGCTCCCGGAACGCTCCCCAGAATTGATTCCCAAGGCTTGGCCGCGATTCCCAGGGATTAATCAATCCAGGAACCTCGGGAGGAAGAGGAGCTCCAGCGCGGCACCGAGGGAAGGAGGGGATGAAGAAACCGGGAGCCGCCTGCGCGAGGCCAAGCCAGTCATTAGCAAATGCTAATTAAAAGCGTGATTACACAATGCCTGTGGCAGCTGGCCTTCCTCTCCCAACCCGACAAAGGCTTTTTTTTTTTTTTTTTTGGGATAAATCCAGCTGTGACTCCCTGTTTTCCATCTGGAGGATTTCCTCCCACAGCGGCGGGGTCGGGAATTGCAAACAAAGCTCCGTGCGAGATTGAAAAAGATTTCAAAAACTCAGGAATAAAAAGATTTCAAACACTCAGGAATATTCCTCTGGATGCAGGGAATGCCTCGGGGAAGAGCTGTGGCTTGGAAAAAAGTTCCTTTGGAAACCTTTCCATGCTGCTGGAGGCAATCCCAGAACAGGATCCAATCCCAGGGCTGAGGCGGAATTTCCTGGATTCCTTCAAACCTGCGGGAATTTTGGGAGAGCCCCAAACCCGCCCCGTGCTTAACCTGTAACCCTTCAATTTTCCTGTCCAACACTTGAATATTTTTTTTATTTTGGTGCTCCCCGAACAATCTTTGCTCAGCGATCGGAGTCCAAAGCGCTGCCCGGAGCTCTGGGCTCCATTTGCGAGTGACTCGGAGCGAGGAGCGGCACAAAATTCCCGGCCCGACCTGTCCGAGCACAAATCCCCGCAGCGGGCAGGGCTGGGGACCCTGGGGACAATTCCCCAGTGCCTCGGGGTTTGTGACCTTGGGGACAATTCCCCAGTGCCTCGGGGTTTGTGACCTTGGGGACAATTCCCCAGTGGATCAGGGTTTGGGACCCTGGGGACAATTCCCCAGTGGATCAGGGTTTGGGACCCTGGGGACAATTCCCCAGTGACTCGGGAAGGGTTTGTGACCTTGGGGACAATTCCCCAGTGGATCAGGGTTTGGGACCCTGGGGACAATTCCCCAGTGGATCAGGGTTTGGGACCCTGGGGACAATTCCCCAGTGACTCGGGAAGGGTTTGTGACCTTGGGGACAATTCCCCAGTGGATCAGGGTTTGGGACCTTGGGGACAATTCCTCAGTGGATCAGGGTTTGGGACCCTGGGGACAATTCCTCAGTGGATCAGGAAGGGTTTGGGATCTTGGGGACAATTCCCCAGTGGATCAGGAAGGGTTTGGGACCTTGGGGACAATTCCTCACTGTCCGGAGTGCCGGGAATGGTGTCCAAGGGGGGAATTTGGGGAAGGAATTCTGGCCTGGAAGGTCCTGGCTGAGAATTTCCCCCCAAAAATCTCAACCCTGGAAGAGAATTCCTAAAAATATCTCATCCCTGGAAGGACCTGGCAGAGAATTAAAAAAAAAAAAATCTCATCCCTGGAAGGCCCTGGCACAGAATTCCTAAAACATCTCATCCCTGGAAGGACCTGGCAGAGAATTAAAAAAAAAAAAATCTCATCCTTGGAAGGACCTGGAAGAAAATAAAAAAAAAAAAAAATCTCATCCTTGGAAGACAATTCCCAAAAAAAATCTCATGCCAGGAAGGCCCTGGCTAAGAATTCCCCAAAAAATCTTAATTTATGTAACAATCTGTTCTTATTTTAAAAAACTACACCTTAAACAATAAATCTATCCCATAAAAACCAATAAAAATAATAAAAAAAAATAAACTTCAGAAAAATCCCACACAGAAGCCAGAGAGCTTGATTGATCATTGATTGATCCTGCCTGTGATTGATCAGTGATTGATTGATCCTGCCTGTGATTGATCAGTGATTGATTGATCCTGCCTGTGATTGATCAGTGCTCCATTGATCCTGATTGTGATTGATCAGTGCTCCATTGATCCTGCCTGTGATTGATCAGTGCTCCATTGATCCTGCCTGTGATTGATCAGTGCTCCATTGATCCTGATTGTGATTGATCAGTGCTCCATTGATCCTGATTGTGATTGATCAGTGCTCCATTGATCCTGATTGTGATTGATTGATCAGTGCTCCATTGATCCTGATTGGGAGTGACTGATCAGTGCTCCATTGATCCTGCCTGTGATTGATCAGTGATCGATTGATCCTGCCTGTGATTGATCAGTGATTGATTGATCCTGATTGGGAGTGATTGATCAGTGATCGATTGATCCTGCCTGTGATTGATCAGTGATTGATTGATCCTGATTGGGAGTGATTGATCAGTGATTGATTGATCCTGCCTGTGATTGATCAGTGATCGATTGATCCTGCCTGTGATTGATCAGTGATCGATTGATCCTGATTGTGATTGATCAGTGCTCCATTGATCCTGATTGTGATTGATCAGTGATCGATTGATCCTGACTGTGATTGATCAGTGCTCCATTGTTTCCTGCACACTCCTGGCACAGTCCATCACTCGGCTCTCAATTGCCAATGCCTGCTGATCATTGCTCAAAGTCAACCAGTGATGCCTGGTGATCGATTAGCTCATCGATAATCGATTGCTCATGCCTGCCGATCGATTAGATCGGCGATCGATTAGATCGATAATCGATTGCTCACGCCTGTCGATCGATTAGATCGATAATCGATTGCTCATGCCTGTCGATCGATTAGATCGACAATCGATTGCTCACGCCTGTCGATCGATTAGATCGATAATCGATTGCTCATGCCTGCCGATCGATTAGATCGGCGATCGATTGCTAATGCCTGCCGATCGATTAGATCAGTGATCGATTACTCATGCCTGGTGATCGATTAGCTCGGTGATCGATTGCTCATGCCTGCCGATCGATTAGATCGGTGATCGATTGCTCATGCCTGCCGATCGATTAGATCGATGATCGATTGCTCATGCCTGCCGATCGATTAGATCGGCGATCGATTGCTCATGCCTGCCGATCGATTAGATCGATGATCGATTGCTCATGCCTGCCGATCGATTAGATCGATGATCGATTGCTCATGCCTGCCCATCGATTAGATCGGCGATCGATTGCTCATGCCTGGCCATCGATTAGATCGGTGATCGATTGCTCATGCCTGCCGATCGATTAGATCGATGATCGATTGCTCACTCCTGCCGATCAATTCGCTCGATAATCGATTGTCAATGCCTGCCGATCGATTAGATCGGTGATCGATTGCCAATGCTCATGGATCGGCAGGCATGAGCACTCGAGATTCCACTTTTTAAAAATTTTAAATTTTATTTTATTTTATTAAAGTTTTATTCAATGTTTAATTAATTTTTGTATTTTAAAAATTTTTTTACCCTTCTAAAAATTTTCCAATTGTTAGAATTTGTACATAAAGTTATATTTTTCTATTTTTTCCTATTTTTCTATTTTTCATCTTTATTTCTTTTTAAATGTTTACATTTTTGCTCTTTGAAACGTTTGGCAATATTTTCAAAGTTTTTCATTTTTCGAATATTTTTCCTTTTTAATTCTTTTCATTCATTTAATTTTTTGAAAGATTAATTTTTAATTTTATTTTTTTTAAGTTTTAATTTTTTTTTTACTGTTTCTTTTTTCCTGGAGCTGTGCCTGAGGCTGCTCCCACAGCCTTTTAGCCCCATTTTAATCCCCATTTTTATCCCAATTTTTTATTCCCATTTGTATCCCCATTTTTTATCCCCATTTTTATCCCCATTTCCCTCTCTGAGGCTCAGACTGCCCCGAGCTGATCCCTGAATTCCCCTCCACCCCTCCCTGGCCACATTTTATTGTTTTCCCTTCCTGCAGCTCCTCTCATGCTTTTAGACTTTGAATTTTAATTGTTTCAGGCAGCACTGAAGGGATTTAAAGGGGGGAACACTGAGAAAATTTAATTTAATGTGTAAAAACTCCAAATTTGTCCTCAGCTCTGTTTCCAAACAAGTTCTTCACTCCCTGGAAAGGTTTTTCCAAGGGGGAAAATCCCAGAGCTGAGCTGGCACTGCAGGAATTGGACAAACACTGGAATTCTTTTATTAAAACCGAGCAGAAAAGAGCATTGAGAATGTAAACAAAATAAAATCTGAGCTGCTCTCAGGGGGTGCTCTGGGGCAGCCCTTTCTTCAGCAGGGATGTGAGATAACTGCCAAGCTCTTCATCCTGAAAGGGATAAAAACAAACAGGGTGAGAGCAAAATCTTCCTTTGATTGTCACGTTTGGGGGCAGTAAATTCAATTTTTGGAATTAGAAATGGACTGAGAGAATTCCTGGAGCTTGCAAGATCTAATGTGAGCTGTGGTTAAAAACTGAAACAATCCACAAATTCATTTCTGGCTGTTCTTACAGAATATTGGTGGAAAAGCCCCATTTTTGCCTGAAATCAAGGAATAAACTGATTTTATTGCTTTGCCTTCCAAAGGCATTTCTTTGCTGTCAAGAAGAAAAAGTTTAAGGAAAGTGAAGATGATGGGATGACAGTCAAATAAAACAATGTTAAGATCAGAAACAATTCTCGACTTGTTCTAAAATTTTCCAAGGGAGAAACACGAGGTGAAATACTCAGCAGAGCTCCAAACACACACAGAGAGAGAGAAATGAATTAAGTGGAATTAATTAAGTGGAATTAATTACCCCAGAGGTTCTCTGCTGCAGTGGGCTCCTGTAAAACCATTTCTGCTCCAGCCCAACCTGCTCAGCACAGAGCTGGGACTCCCAATCCTCCCAAGGCAGAGGAGGAAGGCTCAGCTCAGCCCAGCTCAGCCCAGCCCAGCCCAGCTCAGCCCAGCCCAGCCCAGCCCAGCCCAGCCCAGCCCAGCCCAGCTCAGCCCAGCCCAGCCCAGCCCAGCCCAGCTCAGCCCAGCCCAGCCCAGCCCAGCCCAGCCCAGGAATGGTTGGGGAGGAGGGAAGGGATCAGCAATTCCCACCTGGTAGGTCCAGGACACGAGCAGGACTTTGGTTCCCTGATCCTCAGAGTGTGCTGTGGCCTGGATGAGGATGGACTCCACAGTGATGGAGCCATCAGGGAGGTGCTGCACTGAGTAATCCTTCAGGATCCTGCAGGGACAGGAGGCAGCATTTATTTGGGATCAGCCTAAGCCTGGCTCTCCACCCCAAATCCCAGCTTGTTTCCCTCTCTTGGCTGTGTCTGAGCCCAAGGAAGGGAAAAGGGGGCTGATCCATAAATAATTTTGGAGTTTCCATTAACGATGGAGCATTTCCTGCAGAAATTATTCCTGCAGAGTTTCTCCCAACCTCCCTGTTCCGAGGACAGAACTCAGCAAAAACAACCTGGAATGTTCTGCTGCTGCCAGCTCCGAGTGTTACAGCAGAGCTGGACTGGCAAGAACCATTCTGGAGGATTAAAAAAATATCAAATTTTATTTTTTTTTTTTTAGGGCTCACCCCTTGAGGTGGTTGTAGACCCTGAGCACGGTCTCGTGCTCCTTGCGAGGGTCCTGGATGTGCACACGGCAGGTGAAACGCAGCTGATGCTCTGCCAGCCCCAGCTCCTTCAGGGCCTGCTCAGGAGAAACCAGCCTGAAACTCTGAGGTGAGGGAGGGAAAAAGAGAAAAAAAATAAATAAAAATCCATAGGAATGAGTTTTGTGGAGTTGTGGTGATGCCCTGGCGTTGGGTTTTCCGTGCTGGAATGAGGGTGGGCGGCAAAGGGAGAGCCGGGGTTGGGATAAAATATCCCCCTAAATAATGATCAATAAATATTTAACATGATGCAGTTGGTCTCTGGAAGATGGTTTAACCTCCAGCAGGGCTGGGATGATTGAGGTAAAGGTGAGGCTGAAGATGAGGCAGCTGCTCTGGGAGGAAGCAGAAGAGCTCGGAGTGATTTGGGTTCCTTGTGCACCTCAAACGGGACAGCACCTTCAGAGGACACCAAAAAACAGCCTGAGAGGACACAAAAACAGCCTGAGAGGGCACAAAAACAGCCTGAGAGGACACAAAAACAGCCTGAGAGGACAGGAAACAGCTTCTAGGGGGCAGAAAACACCCTGAGAGGATACAAAACACAGAGGACACAAAAAAAAAAAACCAGAGGGGACACAAAACACCCTGAGAGAACACAAAACACACCCTCAGAGGACAAAAAAAACCCTCGAGGGCACACAACACCCTCAGAGGGCAAAAGAACACCCTGAGAGGACAGGAAACACTCTCAGAGGGCACACAGCACCCTGAGGGGACAGAAAACACCCTGAGGGGACACAAAAACACCCTGAGGGCACGAAACACAGAGGACACAAAAAAACATCCTGAGGGGACACAAAACACCCTCAGAGGGCACAAAAAGCCAGCCTCAGAGGGCACAAAACACAGAGGACAAAAAACACCCTGAGGGGACACAAAAAATTATCCTGAGGGGACAGAAGACACTCTCAGAGGGCACACAGCACCCTGAGGGGACAGAAAACACCCTGAGGGGACAGAAAACACCCTGAGGGGACAGAAAACACCCTGAGGGGACACAAAAAACACCCTGAGGGACAGTAAACACACCCTGGGGGGACACAGGACACACCCAGAGGGGACACAGGACAAGCACAGGGACTCTGTCACTCACGTTGTCCTTCATGAGTAACGAGCCGTGCATCAGCTTTGGCTTCTTGGCATCTGGAACAGGACCTGCAGCAAGGCCAGGGAGAGAAAAACTCCTCAAATGTTGGATTTTCACCCCAAAACTGCTCCAGGACTCAGGCTGGGGCTCTGCTCATGTTCAGACATTGAAATTTTATCCCTTTTTCTTCTCTTGTTCGTTCAGTGCATCAATGGTGGTTAACCATGATCAGAAATATTGGCAGCTAAGAAATAATATTTAGTGATATCCCTCTCTTCCCACAGCACTTCCTGATGGGAAAAATGAGATTATTTTTTCCCTAAAATTCAATTTATCAAACTAATTCCAACCTTTCCCAAACCAAGCTGCTGCAAGCACACGTGAGGTAGCAAAGCAAGCAGGATGATTTTTGATTTTTTTTTTTTTTTTTAAATTGATTTTGAACGTTAATAAATATAAATTTCCAGCTTTTTACCAACAGCAGCACAATCCAAAGCAGCAGCAGGGAGGAAAATGGAGGGTGGGGAGTGTCACCTATGGCAGTTTCCCTTTTGAGGAGGCCCAGGGAGATGTCCACAGGGATGCAGGGGTTGGTGAGGATGGTGGTGGTCTCTCCATTGGCTGGCATGAAGCAGCTGACATCTGCAAAGAGCACAGACAAAAACTTCAGCTGCAGCAGGGTCACTGCAATTAACTGGGCTTAATTAGTGTTAATTAAGGTGTTATAGGCATCACTCCCTTGAGGGGAGGTGTAAATGCCATCGCACCTAAATGTACAGAAGGATTAAAAATGGGATTTTCAAGTTTTGGTGCCATTCCCTCCTCTCCTATGGAAAATAATCAGAATTCATGTCCAGAGGGGTCACTGCAATTAACAAGGCTTAATTAATATTGATTAATCGGTTATTGGAGGGGAGCTGTAAATGCCACCCAACCTAATCACACTGAGGGATTAAAAATGGGATTTGAAAGTTTTGGTGCCATTCCTTCCTCTGCATAGAAAATAATCCTAATTCATGTCCAAGGGGGTCACTGCACTGCAATTAACTGGGCTTAATTAATGTTAATTAAGGTGTTACAGGCATCAGTTCTTTGAGAGGAGGTGCAAATGCCACCTCAATTACTGTGCTGAGAGATTAAAAATGTGATTTTCAAGTTTTGATTACATTCCATCCTCTCCCATAGAAAACAATCCTAATTCATAGGAATTCAATCCTAATTCATGTCCAAGGGGATCACTGCAATTAACAGGGCTTAATTAGTATTAATTAAGATGCTACAGGAATCAGTTCTTTGAGGGGAGCAGTAAGTGCCACCTCACCTAACTGTACTGAGGGATCCAAAATGTGATTTTCAAGTTTTAATGCCATTCCCTCCCCTCCCACAGAAAATAATCAGAATTCATGTCCAAAGGGGTCACTAGAATTAACTGGGCTTAATTAATTAATGCTGATTAAGGCGTTAAAGGCATCAGTTCTTTGAGGGGAGGTGTAAATGCCACCCAACGAGGGATCAAAAATGGGATTTTAAAGTTTTGGTGCCATTCCTTCTTCTCCATAGAAAATAATCAGAATTCATGTCCAGAGGGGATCACTGCAATTAACTGGGCTTAATTAGTGTTAATTAAGATGCTACAGGAATCAGTTGAGGGGAGCAGTAAGTGCCACCTCACCTAACTGTGCTGAGGATCAAAAATGATCCAAAATGGGATTTTCACGTTTTGATGCCATTCCCTCCCCTCCCATAGAAAACGATCCTAATTCATAGGAATTCAATCCTAATTCATGTCCAAGGGGATCAGTGCAATTAACTGGGCTTAATTAGTGTTAATTGAGATGTTTACAGACATCATTTCCTTTAGGGCAGCTGTGCCACCTCACCTAACCGTGCTGAGGGATCAAAACGGAGGAAATAAAAAGCGATTTTTAAATTTTTTTTTTTTTAAATCCTCTTTGCTTCCACTCCCTCCCCTTGGCAGGGATACCTACGGAATTCCTGCTCGATTTTCTGCTTGAGGAATTCCATTTTCTTGGCCTCCCCGTGGACCAGGAGCACATTGCTGGGCTCAGCCTGACGGATGAGCTGCATGATGCCCTTGGCATCGGCATGGGCACTGAAGGACATGTACTCCACCTGCATCTTCACTTCCAGCTGGGAGGAAAACATTCGGGAAAGGAGAATTTTATTCCTTTGTAACACACCCAGAAAAAAAAAAACAACAAAAAAAACCCCTCTGGGTTTATTTCAAAAAAGAGGGAGGAGAAAAATCGAAGTTGTGTTAAGAAAATGATGGGATTTAAATTGAATTTCCCCGTTTCAGGTAATATTTGTCACGTGAGCAAAGTAAATATTTGAAGGTCTGATGGTGTTTTATTGTCTGAATTTGCTTAAAAATGTAGCAGTTTTATATAGTTGTCTCTTATTAAACAGTATAAAGTGCTCCTAAAGGTTTTATGGCAGAAGTAAAGGAGCCCTCAAAGTTTTTGGGCAGAAATTAATGCAAAAGAGGGAAAAAAAAATCAAAGTCAGCTTTGCTAAAGCAAAAGGGGAAAATAAAAAATCAAAGCCAGCTTTGCTAAAGCAAATGGGGAAAATAAAAAAAATAAACCCAACTTTGCTAAAGCAAATGGGGAAAATAAAAAAATCAAAGCCAGCTTTGCTAAAGGAAAAGGGAAAAATAAAAAACCAAACCCAGCTTTGCTAAAGGAAAAGGGGAAAAAAATCCAAACCCAGCTTTGCTAAAGCAAAAGAGAAAAATAAAAAAAACAAACCCAGCTTTGCTAAAGCAAAAGGGGAAAAATAAAAAAATCCAACCCAGCTTTGCTAAAGCAAAAGGGAAAAAAAACCCCAACAAGTGGAACTGCAAATAAAATTATTTTGAGGTATTTTCAGTGCTGGAAATTGCAAACCCAACTTACAATTTGTCTTCCTTCCATCTCCAGCTTCCTTTGCCCACTGAGGATCTTGTGGCCCACAGTTCCCTGGACACAGTAGCCAGGCATGATCACCTGGGGGGGAAAAAAAAATAACAAAAAAAAATCAAAAAATCAGGAAAATCAACAATTCCATGGATTTGGCAGAGCTGTTAAATATCCAAACAGTCACAAATGCAGAGCTTGGTTCATAGAGGATTTGTGTCAGGAAAAGTTTTGCTACAATTTCAGTATTTCAAACTCACATCAATAGAAATTCACCTCCCCCCCAAAAAAAATCCCAATTTCTTACCATATTCTTCTCATTCCCTGCCCATTTCCTGAAGATTTGGAGGGATTGTCCTGCATGGAGCATTCCAGGGGTTGCAAACACCACCTGCAGGTCAAAGATGTGCCAAAAATCACTGTACAAAAACCATTTTTTCCATATTTCTATAAATATCTTAAATCAGTGCAGAGTATCCATCAATACCCATCAACAACACTGCACAAATAGAGATTTTTTAAAAAAAAATTTTCTTCCCACTCTTGTCTAAAATTCCCAGGAGCTGAGCCAGTGTTTTAGGAAATAAAATATTCCCTGGTTTAGGAAATATTTGTGAGCATTCCCAGTGTCTGATGGAAAACTCTTGAGTGGTTTTTTTAACAAATAAATTTTATAAATTGTAATAAATTCGTTGTGGTACCAAATAAACCAGCCAGAATGAAAGGAGCAATAAAAGATTGTGTGGAGAAGAAAATTTTGGTTTGAAACAGGACGTGTAGATGACATAAACATGAAAAAATTGTAATTTTCTCTGAGTGTTTCACCATTAATGAAATAAAAAACAGAAAGAAATTTAATTTTTACAGAGATGAGGGGGTTTTAGGTGGGATTGATGGGGTGGAGGAAGCTCAGGATGATTTTTAGGGGGATTGATGGGATGGAGGAAGCTCAGGATGATTTTTAGGGGGGATTGATGGGGTGGAGGAAGCTCAGGATGATTTTTAGGGGGGATTGATGGGGTGGAGGAAGCTCAGGATGATTTTTAGGGGGGATTGATGGGGTGGAGGATGCTCAGGATGATTTTTAGGGGGGATTGATGGGGTGGAGGAAGCTCAGGATGATTTTTAGGGGGGATTGATGGGGTGGAGGAAGCTCAGGATGATTTTTAGGGGGGATTGATGGGGTGGAGGAAGCTCAGGATGATTTTTAGGGGGGGATTGATGGGATGAAGGATTCTCAGGATGATTTTTAGGAGGGATTGAAGGGATGGAGGATGCTCAGGATGATTTTTAGGGGGGATTGATGGGGTGGAGGAAGCTCAGGATGATTTTTCCACCAGGATTTGGGATCACACTGGAATAAAAGAGCTCCCAGTCCCTCAACACCCACCTACCATGGGCCCTGGGTTGTCTGCAAAGGCTCTGTCAAAGGCTTTGATGTGTTTGAACTCAAACATGTTCCTCTGCACAAAAGTTTTCCTGATTTTCTGGTTGGTCCAGGTGATGAAGAGTTTGTAATAATGATTTGCCTTCTCTGTCAGGCCCGTGGAAAAGTAAATTGGAGCTTTCAGGTTCATCCTTTCCCTGCAAAAAAGAAGTGACCTGTGAGGGGCAAAGTAAATCCTGGATATCCATAAAGCTGGGGATTTCTCCCAAAGTTTTTTGGGGTTTTTTTTGGGTGAATTTCTCAGTTTTTATGAGGTATAAATCAGTATTTTAATGCTACACACCCAGGTAGGTTTTAGTGTCTTTCTCCTTCTCACTACAGACAAATTCCTGCCATTTTCAACATTCACCACACACAAAGGATCCCAAAAAAAGCAGGTGGGACATGCCCAGGCTGCACTCACCAGAAAATTTCCAATAAAATATCCCAGGCTGCACTCACCAGAAAAATTCTAATAAAATATTCCAGGCTGCACTCACCAGAAAGTTTCCAATAAAATACAAAGCTCCTGGGCACGTCCAAGGGCAAAAACTGGGATGAGAACCTGGAAGAGAGATGGAATTCAGAGTCTGAGAGAGCCAAACAGCACAAAATACACTGTGGTTATAATTTCTGAACAATATCCTTTCTGAACAAATCCCTCTCACTTCCTGATATTCTCTCAACTCCCAGGAATGTTTTGCAGTTTGGAAGGGAAGGCACAGCTCTCTCTGAACCGAGGAGGATTTGAATTTGATTTTCCTCGTGGAGGATTTGAAATCAGGATTTGTTGATTTGTTGAATGAAAGGATGTGTTGATAATGATTGATTGATAGGATTTGTTGATTGAAAGGATGTGTTAAATTATTGACTGAAAGGATTTGTTGATATTATTGATTGAAAGGATTTTTTAATATTGTCAATTGAAAGGATTTCTTGATATTGATTGAAAGGATTTGCTGATATTATTGATTGATAGGATTTGCTGATATTATTGATTGAAAGGATTTATTGATATTATTGATTTATAGGATGTGTTGATATTATTGATTGAAAGGATGAACTGATTATTGATTGATAGGATTTTTTTATATTGTTGATTGATAGAATTTTTGGATATTGTTGACTGATAGGATTTTTGGATATTGTTGACTGATAGGATTTTTGGATATTGTTGACTGATAGGATTTTTGGATACTGCTGAGGATTTGTTGAGAGCAATAAACCCGTGGGCCAGGTCCCTGTACCTTCCCTCCTCTTTCCACAGTCTCGTGGACTTTCTTGAGGAAATCCCTCTCCCTGCAGCGTTTGGAGTCCCTGATGGTGGTGGCATAGGTGGATTCAGTGATCAGCAGATCAGGACGGCATTTATCAATCCAGGCAGCTCTGAAAAGAGGGAATTCAAACCAAAAATCACAGCAGGAAATTAAATTCTACATTAAAACACTCATCTGGATAGCAGAGATGTTATAAATCTCTCATATAATATGCCAGTGAAAATATATATATGGGAGATTATAATATTATAACACATAAGTGTTGAGGTTTGTGGTTAATAATCTCTTAGAAAATAAAAACACTATGAAAAACCATTTCAAACATTGAAACCCAACTGCTACACAGCCCTAAAAATAGATTAATGTGAATATTCAGATTGCATTAAGGTCTGTGTGGCAGGTTTAATGTAAATATCTTCACTCTCACAATTCAAAATTGCATTTCTATTTCCAGCAGAGACATCATTAAATACTCCAGAGAATTAAAGTTGAGAAGTCTCTACTATTAACAGCAGTTGTGCTGAAATCTTCCAGTCAGAAATCCTCAAAACTCACAGAAATTCAGCTTTTCACTCACCCCAAGTGTCTGTCTGGTGTCATGTTATAATCACCCTGAGGGGAGAAGAGAACACCAGTGATATTTCTGATAAATATCTGGGAATATTTCTAGCTAAAAAAAAAAAAAAAAAAAAAAAAATCCTAATAATTATTTTAAATAAAGCTTTAATTCTTTTCTTTCTTATAACAACTTCACGATTTCTTTTCTAATAATTATTTTATTAAATAAAATAATTCTAAAGGTGGGCATACTCACAGTGTACACCACGGATTCACAGCCAACCTTGATCTGGAACATGGCAGCTCCCAGCACGTGCCCTGCATAGTAAGCCTTGATCTCCAGCTCCTCATCCACCTGCCCCAACAGCAAAACCCTTCATTAATGCCAATATTTTCAATTTAAAATTAGGTTTTATGTGTGCAGCAAAGCCCTTTCACCTGCACTGTCTGGTGGAGGTGCACAGCCACCACTTTCTTCATGCAGTCTTTGATCATCTGGGAGGTGAAGAAGTTGGTTTCCCCTTTCTTGTCCACGGTGATTTTCCTGTAGTCCTCCAGCAGGATGGGGCAGATGGCCTTGGTGGGGTGGGTCATGTAGATGGGGCCATCATAGCCAACCATCTCACTGAAATAGGGCAGGGCCCCACAGTGGTCCAGGTGGAAGTGGCTGAAAAATTAAAAAAAAAAATTTAAAAATCCACAATGTTTGCACAGAATTCAGCTTGGGGGGGCGGGCGGGGGGGGGGTTCCCAGATCTTTTCAAGCTCTGGAAAAAGCAGCTAAAATATGAGGGGTGGGTTTGGGAAGTGTTTGGGATGTTCAGGGAGAGCACAAAAAGAGCTGGGACAAGGAAGGTGCCTCACCTGATGATGACACAGTCCAGGAAATCTGTCAGCCTTCCATTCTGGGTGATGTAGGAGAAGTCAGGGAAGCGTCTCTGCAGCCATGGGAAAACAGGAAACCCATCAGGAATGCATCAGTGAGCCAACAAATCCATGGAGAGAAGGGGATGGGACTCTGGGAATGTGCTGAGAACTCTCCAGGCAATAACAAAATCCAACAAAACCATGGAGAGAAGGGGATGGGACTCTGGGAATGTGCTGAGAACTCCCATGGCAGTAACAAAATCCAACAAAAACAAGGAGGAAGGACCTGGAACACTGGGAATGTGCTGAGAACTCTCCAGGCAATAACAAAATCCAACAAAACCATGGAGAGAAGGGGATGGGACTTTGGGAATGTGCTGAGAACTCCCATGGCAGTAACAAAATCCAACAAAACCATGGAGAGAAAGGGATGGGACACTGGGAATGTGCTGAGAACTCTCAAGGCAATAACAAAATCCAACAAAACCATGGAGAGACGGGGATGGGCCTTTGGGAATGTGCTGAGCTTCTCCAGAAAACATCAGCATCCAATAAAACCATGGAGAGAAGGATCTGGAACTCTGGGAATGTGCTGAGCCTCTCCAGGTAACTCCAACATCCAATAAAACCATGGAGAGAAGGATCTGGAACACTGTGCCAGCAGCTTTAGTGTGCAGGGACAGAAAGGAGGGGACAGACAGAGAAGTGACCCTTTGATAAATAAATTATTTTATTTCCCAAGTAAAACAGGTGCTGAACACATCCTGGCTCTGAGGCACAAAGGCCCCAAAGCTTTCCTGTCACAGCACATTTGCTGTGACAATCCTGCAGAATATTTGTGCCATTATTCCCCTCCTGCTGTGTCAGGGAACCCAAAACCAGGAGTTTCCTTCTCTCTCCTTGCAGAGGAGAAATGTGGTGAGGATCCCACATGGAATGAACTGTCCCAAAGCTAAGGACAGGATTGCTGCTCACAGGAAATCCAGAGATTTCCTGGAAACCTGGAATGGAGCATTTGTAACTGCATGAATAAATATTTTTTCCAAAGCCCAGGAGCCAAGGAAAGGAGGGCTGGAGGGTGACATTTCATGGAATATTGAGGGGAGGGATGTTTGGGGCAGGAAGGGAGATTTTTGAAGGGGAAAGAACAGCTCTGCCATAATCCAGTGGGTGAGAGAGGAGCCCAGAAATGCAGGGGGGACAGGAGGGGACAGCTGGAGCTGGCCCAAGGGACACTCACATCATCGTTGTAGCCCATGTGCATCCCACAGTCCAGCATCACATTCTTGCCAGCAATGGACACCAGGATGCAGCTCCTGCCCACGTCCTGCCCAGCACCTGGAAATCGGCAAAACACCAGAAAAACACTGTCAAAACATCAGTAAAATACCAGTAAAACATTGTAAAAACATCAGCAAAACACCAGTAACACATTGTCAAAACGTCAGTAAAATACCAGTAAAACATTGTCAAAGCATCAGTAAAATAGCAGTAAAATACCAGCAAAACATCAGCAAAACACCAAAAAAAAACAGCAGCAAAATACCAAAAAAACAGCAGCAAAACACCAGTAAAATACCAGCAAAACACCAAAAAAGCCAGCAGCAAAACACCAAAAAAACCCAGCAGCAAAACACCAAAAAAACCCAGCAGCAAAACACCAAAAAAACCCAGCAGCAAAACACCAAAAAAACCCAGCAGCAAAACACCAAAAAAACCCAGCAGCAAAACACCAAAAAAACCCAGCAGCAAAACACCAAAAAAACCCAGCAGCAAAACACCAAAAAAACCCAGCAGCAAAACACCAAAAAAACCCAGCAGCAAAACACCAATAAAATACCAGCAAAACACTGGTAAAACACGTCTGGAAAAAGCTGCAACTCTTTCAAAAGCAAAGCAGGTAAAGATCTGCACAAATTTCCTGAATTGCAGTTTCCAAGGGAGAAAAGAATTCTTTATCTGGCAAGGATTAGAACTCAGCTTCCAGCTGCTCTGCCCTCATTAAGCTTCATTAAATTAAATTTACACCAAGCCTGAAAATTATCCGTGAGGATAAAGCAGCTCTCCTGCTCAGCACATCCTCTGCCCTCTCACTACAGAACCCATTAAAAAAATAAATTAAACACGGAAAAAACAGAAATATTTTCTTCCTTTAGCACTGTAGGTGAATTAATGCTCTACCACAATACCACAGTGCCTTCACCTGAATGAATTCATGAATTCTGATTAATTAATCCAAATGGTTAAAATTGTTGCTGGATAAACCAAGAGAGGGCAGAGAGATGCAAACAGGAATCACATCCGGCAGTGTGGCTGATATTACCCTGAACTCCAAATCCCACAGCTTTTCAGTGTTTGTATTTCAAGGCGATTTTAGGCTGCACTTACCCAAAGGAGTGACTTTAATCTCAGGCATTTTTACCCCACTCCAGGTCCCAAATCCGCGCAGAAAATTACTCCAGAAGCGGATCCGTGGAGGGCACAAAAAGAGAGGATTTCGCTGGTTTTAGAGGCGCCATTTCAATTGTTGTCCAAGATCTGGCCTAAGGCTGGAGCAGAGGCCAAACTTTATCCTGAGGAGAGACAGAAAACACGGGGGAGGTGATGAACAACAACCTGTGGGAAACCGGCGCTGTTTGGCTTCGATATCCACCATCATTGCTGAGAGCCGGGAAAACGCATATAGAAATACACAAAAACAGCCCAAAAAAAGCATAAAACCACAGAAAAATCTTATAAAAACATCCAAAACTCCCCACGCTCACCCAGGCCCGGCCCGCAGCTCCTCACGGCGCCCGGCGCCTCCTCCGCGCCTGCGCCGCCCCGCCCCTCGCGGATCCCACGCGGATTGGCCGAGCCTCGGTGACGCACGCGAATCTGATTGGTGCGAGGCGCGCAGCGGGTGACGGACGCGACGCTGATTGGCCGAGCAGGCGGTGCGGGATGCGGAACGAGGAGGAAGAGGCGGCGGCGGCGGCGCCGCGGAGCGATGGCGGCGGCCGTGCCGGCGCCGGGCGCCTTCTGCCTCAGGGAGGTTCTGGACGCTTTCCGGAGGTGCGTGACGGAGCAGCGGGAGGTGCTGCTGGAGCCGTACCTGAGCGGCTGGCGGGGGCTCATCCGGTGAGTTGCCGGGAGCCAGCGGGTGTTTCCCTCCGAGGGGGATGCGGTGACAGGACAGGGAGCGGTGGCCTCACACTGGCGGAGGGGATGTGAGGGACAAATCCCAGTCGCGTTCCAACAGGGATCTGTCAGGTTATCTTTTCACCCCTCAAATGGTTTTACATTCCCTTTTCACCCCTCAGCCGGTTTTAGAGTCTCTTTTCGCCCTTCAGATGGATTTTGGGGTATTCTTTTCACCTCTCAGGTGCTTTTTGGGGTTCTCTTTTCACCCCTCAGGTGGATTTTGGGATTCCCTTTTCGACCCTCAGATGGATATTGGGGTTGTCTTTTCACCCCTCAGATGGATTTTGGGTTTCCCTTTTTACCCCTCAGATGCATTTTGGGTTCACCCCTCAGATACATTTTGGGTTCCCTTTTCACCCCTCAGGTGTATTTTGGGTTCTCTTTTCACTCCTCGGATGAATTTTGGGTTCTCTCTTCACCCCTCAGATAGATTTTGGGTTTCCCTTTCCACCCCTCAGGTGTCTTTTTGAATTCTCTTCCCGCCCTCACCCATTTTTCCACCCATTCCTCCCTTCCCGCAGATTCCTCCAGAGTTTGGGCGCCGTCTTCTCCTTCATCTCCAAGGACGCCGTGGCCAAGGTGACTCTGCTGGAGGATCTTTGCGAGCAGCACGGTTTCGTGTCGGTGCAGGCCATGGTTCAGCGGGAGCTGGCGGCGGGGCGGGCGGCGCTGCGGTCCCGGCCGGACTCGGGCTGCCGCACTTTGCTGCGGCTGCACCGCGCCCTGCGCTGGCTGCAGCTCTTCCTGCAGGGGCTGCTCTCTCCTGATTCCCGCCCCTCCGTGCTCTGCACCGACGCCTACAACGCTTCCCTGGCCGAGCATCACCCTTGGCTCATCCGCAAAGCCGCCACCGTGGCGTTCTGCGCGCTGCCGAGCCGCGACGCTTTCCTGGAGGTCATGAACGTGGGGTCGCCCCAGGAGGCTGTGGCAATGCTGGGTGAAGCCATCCCCTACATCAGCGAGGTTTACGGCATCACCCAGCAGCTCTTCGAGCAGCACGACCTGCTCGACCTGCCTTGAAAAAAAAAAAAAAAAAAATCACATTTTTCGCACTCTGGTTTCTCCGTCCGATTTTTTTTTTTTTTTTTTTTCTTCCCAGACTGTGAAGGATGCCTCACTTTATAAATGTGGACCAGTTGTTTTGGTTTGTTTTTTGTTTTTACATCTTTGTGTGTAGAGCTCTACAGCTAGGGAAAAAAAAAAAAAAAACACATTAGGGATTTATTTATTTTTTTTTGTTGTTGTCGAAAAGTTTTTTTCTTATCAAGCCAAACTTCAGCAGGTTCTGTGCATTTACAGCAATAGTTGTGGCCTCGTGTGGCAGCACAAATTTGATTCGTGGTGTCTGAACACGTTTCTACCCCATGGGAACTCACCTGGCCACAAAAACCCACCTTGAGGGGGCTTCACCTGGAGAATTGAATCCTGAGGAATGCACTGGGGAAAAGCAGCTCCATTCCCTGGCACAGCCTCCTCATGGAGCTGAAGGAAGTGGGGGTGGATGTCTTGACCTTAAAAGCGTTCCTGGAACTCTGGGATCCATCCAGAGCCCCTTGAATCCCTGGTTTTGCACTTGGGATTTGTGCAGCAGATTGGAATTCGTGCTGCACAATCCCCTCTGTCCAGCCCAGCCTGGAGCTGTTTCCTTCTGAGTTGTGTTCTCTTGTGTGTTTATTTATTTTATTATTTTTTTTTTTAAATGAATGTATCAAATGCCTACAAAAAGGATTTTTCTGCCTGTTTTTGGGGGGGAAATCCACACTTGTACTGTAAATCACTGCTTTGTGAGGCTTCTGCCTTCTACTGGAAACCACTGGAGGAGCCAAAGGATGGCAGAAGGGATTTGCTGAGCTTTTGGGGAGCTGGAAAAACACTGCAGGGTGACAGGGACACGTGGGGGAATCCCACAGGCTGATTGTCTCTGATTGATTAATGTAACACTGAGAAATTCAGGAAATCACGATTACCTCATGGAGACTGGACTCACTGGATATTAAATTCTGTGAATAATCTGGTTTTGAGCAGTGTCCTTTGTGGGATCACACTCTGGGTGTGTGGTGGTGGAAGGAAAACCATTTAAACTCTGACCTACTCAGATTTTCTTTCCCTGGAAAAATCTGTTTCGTTTCCCTGGTGCTGGTATTTTCACCTGGGCAGTGAATTAAATGCTTTAAACTAAATCAAATGATGTGTGTCAAGGGAAAAAAAAACGGGTTTAAATCTATTAAAATGATGGTCTGACCACAAGAAAAATACTTTTTTTTTTCCCGTGTCACACTTGTTCTAACTATTCCTCTTAGGAATATAAATATTAATATTGAAGGTGAACTTGCCCAAAATTCAGGATTGTGTTTAGAACTTATTTTTTAAACTTTTATACTTAAAGCTGGCACTTAAATAATCCAGTAAAAGAAAAGGATCATTTTTAAAATGTCAGTATGAACATACCTGGAAAACTCAGCTGTAACTGGTGCTTCCCTGAATTATTCCTGTATTTAGGTTTCTGTATCTGCTTCTCTTCCTGCCAGGAAAATATTCCAGCCTTGGACATGACTTTGGCAGCCAAAGAAGTTTTCTGATGCAGGAAATTGAACTTTTCATTCAGAGCTGTCCTAAAATCCAGCCCTGGACAGAAAAAAATACAGTAATAAAACCTAAATTGCCATGCTGTGAACTCGGATTTAAGTTTTTTAACTGAAATTAATGTCCCAGCTCGGTGTGAGGAGAAAAAAAAAAATAGATCAGCCAGCAACAGCTTCCTAAAAAAATATCAATGCAGCTGAGTGACAGCTCACCAACCTTGTGACCCAGGAATGGCCTCTCCAGGCAAATTCCTGCCTTGCCCTAAGGAAAATTTGATTATTTCCGTGATGAGGTGACCTCGAATTTTTAAAAATAAAGAAATAAAAATTAGTGCTGTGTAAGTGTTTTACCAGATTCAGAGTGGGGCACCTGAGTTTTGTCACCTGTCCCAGAGGAGCCCAAATTTCAGCTGTAACAATGAATTTGTGAATCACTCACAGGGTGTTGTTTACACGTTCTATTTACAATGAGTTGTAAATCAGTTTTTACTCACTAAAGGAAATCGGGATGAGGGCAGAGGTTTGTACCCAGTACCCTCAGAGAGTATTTGATTATTGCCCATTAAAATTAAATTAAAGCATTTTACTAAACAAATTCCTCCCCATTACTTCAATCCCTCTGAGCTCTATTTAAAAGACACTTCCCAGGAATAGCTGAGCCCTCATTTCCTGCTCTCCTCCTTTTCCCCAGGTTTCTTTTTCCCTCTCAGAAAATGAAGATCCCTGAGGGGTTTTGGCTGTGCCTGAGCTTTGGCTGTGCCGCCCCCCTGAGCCCCTCGTGCCTCTCGGCTCAGTTCAGGAGGCCCGGGGATTTCATGCTGGGGGGTTTGTTCCCCTTCGGGAAGGACACGGTGAACCTGACAGCTCGCTCCGAGCCCACCCTGCTGCGCTGTGACAGGTAAGAGAGGCAAAAAAAAAAAGGAAAATTAAATGGTTGTGCTGCAGGGGGAGGAAGAGTGAGAGGGGTGGAGCACAGGGACAGCAGCTGCTCCCGAAATGGAAATGTTTCTGTGTTTTCTCCATTCTGTCAAACTTTAGACTCTTCTGGATAAAAGGTTTTAGCAGCACTTTAGGGCTTGAATCAAACACTTCAATTGTAAATTCTGGTTTTAGTGCCACACACTGATGGTGTGATCTACCCATTGCTTTTTAGGAGGGAAAAGGACACTCAGCACCAGGGACTGGGACATCAGCTGCTCCCAAAATGGAAATGTTTCTGTGTTTTCTCCATTCTATCAAACTTTAGAGTCTTCTGGATAAAAACTTTTAGCAGCACTTTAGGGCTTGAATCAAACACCTAAATTGTAAATTCTGGTTTTGGCCCCACACAGAGTTGGGTAGATCACACCTTGGGATGGTGCTATTGCTTTTTAGGAGGGAAAAGGACACTCAGCACCAGGCAGAGGGCAAAGCAGGAGCAAAAAATCACCTGGGTTTGTAGGTGTGAGCAGCATCTCCTCCCCTTTTCCACCAGGGTGGTTCCCAGCACCACATCAGCACCTCCCACAGCTCTGGGTGAGGAGAATGAGAAGCCAGGCCCGTGTCCTCCTCCTGCTCTGGCAGCTCAGCAAAGCAGGGTCCAAAATCCTTCCAAAAGGTCCAAAATCCTTCCATCTTCTCATTCCTGGGGCAGGGAATGTGCACAGTGTGCTGGGATACACAGGGGAGGAAAATCCCAGGAAAAAAAATCCCACATTTCAATCACAATCAGTCTCCTGAATTAACACTTGGGGAACCTTTGGCTTTGTGGGTGGAGGACACAAAGTCTTGACCCTCACAGCTGAACTGGTCTCTTCCCTCTGTTCCTTCTCCTGGGAAGCTCCAAGGATATTTTTGCTGGCAGAAAAGATGAATTAAATTGGAAAGGTGCTTCAACTCAGAGCAAAAAACTCCCAAGTGGGTCCAGAGATGCTCTGCTGACAGTGCCAGGAATGTCTTGTTTGGTCACAAGGATGCCAAAATATCAAAGAAGGTGACAAGGGACAGCAGTCCTTTCTGTCCATGTAATTCTGTTTAAAATCACCTTGTTATGGTATATTTTGTTATTTTATGTTGTGTTTTCCAAATAAGTTGTGTGGGCTCCCAGCTTGCAAACTCAGCCTTCCCAACAGCCCTTCCTGCCTTTGTGTGCTCAATGCTGCTCATCTCAAGGAGCAGACTCCCAGAACTGCTCTGCTGGTTCTCTACAAGGATGTTCATTCAACCACCACTGCTTAGGACAACAAAAAACCCCAAAATTATTGATGACAATAAAAACCCCAGTGTGAGAAGAGGCTGCAAACCGAGGTTGGGTGGAGCGTGGAGTGGGCGCTGACCCCTCACGTTCCCCAGCGCTGCCTGCTCTGTCTGCAGCAAATAAAACAATCTCAGTTCTGCTCAATATCGATATTTGTCTCTCGTTTATAACACTGGTTGAGGGTTTTGGATTTTATCACTGGCAGCCCTGCTCCCCTCACCCTCTTTGCAAGTCCTGGCTGAGTTTATCACAAAGCACTCTGCCTCTCCTCCCGAATTTTACAAGAGTAATAAATATCAGTCGTTCCTCATCGCCTCGTTTTTGTTTTTTTTTTTAATGAACTTATTCCTTACTTTTCAATTCCCTGCCCCACGCTCAGGTTATTCACGGACGGGCTGATCTGGGCTCTGGCGATGAGATTTGCCATCGAGCAGATCAACAATTCCAGCTCTCTGCTGCCAGGAATAGCCCTGGGCTATGACATGTACGACACCTGCCTCGAGCCCCTGGTGGCCCTGCAGCCCAGCCTGCTCTTCCTGACCCGAAAAGGAACCACAACCATCGGGGTTCTCTGCAACTACACCGAGTACCAGCCCCGTGTCACCGCTGTCATCGGGCCCCACAAGTCCGATCTGTGCCTGCTCACGGCCAAACTCTTCAGCTCCTTCCTCATCCCACAGGTAAAAAACAAAAAAACAAAAAAACAAAAAAAAAACCCCAAACAACTCTCTGGGCAAGAAGGAATTAAAGTTCAGGCAACGAAACGAGCTCCAGAATTGGTATTTTATGTGGATGTGGCAATGGGAGAAAAAAGGAGGAGAAAATAGGGTTCGGTTAATGAAAGAAGCTCCAGGAATGATGTTTTACATCAGCCTCTCAAGGCTGGCAGTGGGAGCCAGGAGCCTCATCCAGGCCACTTCCCTGTTGGCATTCCTGGTGATTTCCATCCAGGAATCCTTTCCCAAGCTTTGTAAGGACTTTGAAATATATCCAATAAAAGTGAAGTAAAAAGAACATTCTGACAGGTAACAGCAGCTCTGTGTGTGAGATACAAAGTGAGGGAATATTGGACATTCAAATCCCAGCTCAGTCAATTTGTGTTCCATGGAAATCAGGGGAATTTTCTCCCTTTTTGGTGGGGAAGCAGAGATCCCAGTCTTCCCTCTGTCACAGATTTCCCGAGTGTTTTTGGGTGGGTCATTAACTCCCCTGCTGGACACACTCGTGTTTCATTTCCCTGAGAGAACAGGCACAGCTCAGACCACTCTGACCCACGCAAAAACGGGAATAAAGCAGCTCCTGCAGGATCCCGTGTAATGTATCTGTGATTAAATACCCACATTAAATTCTCATGGTCAGGGAAATCTAGCCCCGAGCTAAGAAATAACAATCTCGGGTGTGTCACCCTGTGTAGAAAGCAGTTAATTATCACTTCATTAGTGATGAGGGACGCAAAGGAGACAGCTTATTGATGAATGCAGCCACCAGCCCCATCCCTTGGGATGAATTCTTTTACCACCACCCCCACCATCATTTTTAAAAACTTAATGCTCTAAAACTAAAGAAAAAAAAAAAAAGAAGTGAGTAGCCTGGACTTGGCCACTTAATTCTTTTACCACCACCCCGACCATCATTTTTAAAAACTTAATGTGCTAAAACTAAAGAAAAAAAAGAAGGAAGTGACCTGGACTGTGGCCACTTAATACTTTTACCACCACCCTGGCCATCATTTAAAAAAACTTAATGTGCCAAAACTAAGGAAAAAAGTGAGTGACTTGCACCATGGCCACTTAATTCTTTTACCACCACCCTGACCATCATTTTAAAAACTTAATGTGCCAAAACAAAAGAAAAAAAAAAAGTGAGTGACCTGGACTGTGGCCACTTAATACTTTTACCACCACCCTGACCATCATTAAAAAAAAATGTGCTAAAACTAAAGAAGATGTGAGTGACCTGGACCGTGGCCACTCCGTTCTTTTACCACCACTCCAACCATCATTTTTTTTTAAAACTTAACGTGCCAAAACAAAAGAAAAAAAAGAGCTGAGTGACCTGCACCGTGGCCAGTTCCATGTTTTCCTGACTCCCTGTCTGTTCCACTGCAGGTGAGTTACGGGGCCAGCAGTGAGACCCTGAGCAACACGGAGCTGTTCCCGTCCTTCTACCGCACCGTGCCCGGGGACAAGAACCTGGCAGAGGCCGTGGTGCTGCTGCTCAACCAGTTTGGCTGGAACTGGATTGCCACGGTGGCCAGTGATGATGAGTATGGTCGGGGTGCCCAGGCTCTCTTCCTCAGCATGGCTGGCACGAACAACATCTGCATCGCCTTCGAGGGGCTCATCCCCGCAGACCTGGCCGAGCCCAACGCCAGAAAGCAGCTGGAAAACATCGTTAAATTAATTAACAGCACTCAGGTTAATGTGGTTGTGCTGTTTGCTCACAGCCTGCCGGCCCAGGCACTGCTGGAACTCAGCATCAGGATGGGGCTGGGGAAGAAGGTCTGGGTTGGCACCGAGGCCTGGATGCTGTCGGACATCGCCGCCTCCACCCCGGGCATCCAGAGCATTGGGACAGTGCTGGGCTTTGTCATGAGGACAGCCACAGTCCCTGGCTTCCAGGAGTTCGTGGCTGAGCTCTTCAGCTCTGTTGTGCAGGAGGAATTCTGCCAGAAATCCCGGGAGCTGAGCGGCCTCGTGAACGCCGAGGTGCTGGGCACGCACTGCCAGCAGTGTGACCGTGTCACCCTTGGGGACATCTGGCCCATGCTCACGGTGACCACGGTGCAGCCAGTGCAGGTGGCCGTGTACAGCGTGGCCCATGCTCTGCACAGAGCCCTGGGCTGCACCTCCAGGAGCTGCCCCAAAACGCCCATCAGGTCCTGGCAGGTGAGGGAGGTTTTTGTCACAATCTCAGTTTGTGGTCTTTGCAGCTCTTAATTAATGGTTTGTCATCAGTCTCAACTGTTTTCCTTCAGAGCCAGGGTTAACAGAAACATGACTGAAAGAGTTTTTGTCGCGTTTGGGCCTGGATGTTTATTTTATCTTATCAGAAAGTACAAAGAGCACTTCCAGCTCCTTGCTAGAAGTGAGGAAAAATGGCTACAGAGGCAACTGCTACAAGGTTTTTTAAAGCTAAACAGTCCAATAGAGAATTAACACCTATATTATTTATACTTTTGACTCAAAAACTAGATTCCCATGACCCTTAGAGTGACACTGACCAACCAGAAACAGCTACTTGAAAACCATGAAGAAGAAAGATAAACAGAGACACCACCCAAAATCCTCCATCTTGTTCTATACTTATTACTATAAAAACTTCAAATTTAAAACCCATCACCCTGTGAAAACACACACTCCTAATTCACTACGCACTCGTGATTTCTACTTCACCACTCATATTTAGAAGCCGTCCCCAAGGTCTCAGGTCAAAGGCAGTGTTTTCCAGAGGGTCTGTGCCTGAAAGCACAAAAAACCCAAAATTCTGGGATCCAACGTTAGCCCACCTAAAGGACAACTGATTTCAGCTTGTAGAATTATCATCCTCCAAACGAGAACAACTGTACCAAAATCGATTTTGATTTCATTTCCTCCCCAGCTGCTGCACTTCATGAACAGCCTCCCCTTCGAGGTGAACGGCCAGAGCTTCAGGTTTGATCAATCCCACGGCACAAACACGGGGTACAAACTCATCTTCTGGGCCTGGAGGGATGGCACTGTCACCTACCTGCCCGTGGGGGACTACGACCAGTCCCTGTACATCCGTAAATCCCAGATCCAGTTCTACACTGCAGATAAGAAGGTACAAATGGCACGGTTCTTTCTGATTTGTTTTGAGATTTTGAGTTTGAGGTTACAATTCTCATGGCTGATGTTCTCTCCTGCCTTTGCCAGGAGCCCACATCCGAGTGCTTCAGGCGCTGCCAGCCAGGACAATTCAGAAGAATAAAAGGATTCAACCTCTGCTGCTATGACTGCACAGACTGCTCAGAAAACACCTTCTGGAGCAGCTCAGGTGAGGTCTGGGCAATTTAAAGGTTTTAACAGGATTATTCTGTCTCCTGGCTGAGCTGGGGGCTCTCCTCCATGAGCACTGCCAGGTGTTCCCCTCCCTGTTCTGCTCCTCACTGCTGGGAGGAGGGAAGGAATGAGGACAGTGTTTGTGTTTAGGTAAGAGAGAGGGGTACGGTGGAGTTCTGGGGGCATGGGTACAAGAGAGGCACAGGATAAAATTCTGGGATTGCTGGGGAAGGAAAACAGAAGCAAGAAATACAAGGAAACCTTCAGGGAGGAGGGTGGAAAACCAGAGGATGAACTACCACAACTTTTAGACATCCAACAGACTGGAAACGGGCAGAACATCACCCAAAACACCCCCTAATCCCCGAGTGACCCGTCCCCGAGGGGCTGCCAGTGCTGACCAGGCTGTCTTTGCAGACAGCACCGGCTGCTCCCCGTGCCCGCAGCACCAGTGGGCTCCCGCCCGCAGCACCCGCTGCCACCCGCGCCGAGAGAGATTCCTCTTCTGGCACGAACCCCTGGCCGTGGCCTTGGTGACCCTGGCGGCCCTCACAGCAGCCCTGAGCGGTGTGGCAGCTCTGCTGTTCCTGAAGCACCTGCACACGCCCTTGGTGCGGGTGTCCGGGGGTGCCCGGAGCCCCTTTGCCCTGCTCTGGCTGCTGCTGCAGAGCCTCAGCTGCTGCCTGTACGTGGGCAGGCCCAGCGCGGAGCTCTGCCGGCTGCAGCAGCTCTGCTACGCCCTGTGCCTCAACGGCTGCTTCTCCACCTTTGTCCCCAAGGCTCTGGAGATCACGCTGGTGACGGAATTCCCTCGCTGTGCCCCCAGGCTGCTGCGCTGGGTGACCCACGGCAGGGCCTGGCTGCTGGTGGCCGTGTCCCTCCTCATCCAGGTGTTGCTCTGCTGCTTCCACCTCTACCTGGGACCCGATTTAATGGTGGTCGACTACAAATCCCTGCCCAGCGAGGTTCTGCTGGTGTGTGGCACCCGGTCCTGGGCTGCCTTTGCCCTCCTGCACGGCTACAACAGCTGCCTGGCCTTCGTCTGCTTCCTGTGCACCTTCATGGTGCAAACGCCGGGCAGGAGCTACAACGTGGCCAGGGGCATCACCTTTGCCACCCTCACCTGTTTGGTCACCTGGATCTTCTTCCTCGTCACTTTTGCCACGCTCAGGACGGTGCTCAGGGCAGTCACGCAGATTTGCACCATCCTGGCCACCAGCCTGGGCATTTTGGCTAGTTACTTCGTGCCCAAGTGTTACATCATGGTGTTCAGGCCTGACCTGAACACGGAGGATTATTGCCAGAACCTCACCGAGGAGGAGCCAGAGGTGAACAGACAATAATCCAACCCTGTGGCCCCTGCTCCCCTGCAGATTTTAAGGAGAAAATTCTGTTTATGAGCACTCACTCTGTGTCCCCTGCTCCTCAGCAGATTTTAAGGAGAAAATCCCGTTTATGAGCACTCTGTGTCCCCTGCTCCTCAGCAGATTTTAAGGAGAAAATCCCGTTTATGAGCACTCTGTGGCCCCAGGCACAATCTCCCATGAAGCAGAGCTGTGAAAGCACAAGGCTCAGCAGCTGCAGCCCTTTCAGCCCCCAAAAAAGGAGGCAAAAATAGGTTCAGTTAATGAAACAACCTCCAGAAATGCTATTTTACATCATCTCAAGCCTGGCAATGTCAATTCTGGTAATTTCCCTTTCTTACTAATTAACATGTCCAGAGAAACATCCAGGAATCCTTTCCCAAGCTTTGTAAGGACTTTCAAATATATCCAATAAAAATGAAGTAAAAAGAACATTCTGACAGGTAACAGCAGCTCTGTGTGTGAGATACAAAGTGAGGGAATATTGGACATTCAAATCCCAGCTCAGTCAATTTGTGTTCCATGGAAATCAGGGAAGGCTCAGGGAAATGAGCTCTGTGCAAATCACACTCTCCAAAAGCAGGCCAGGAGGTTCCTCCATCCCCCAAAACAGGCAAAAATCACCAAAAATTTCACATTGTTGCCAAGCAGGACCAAGTCAATATCCACTCACATCACCAAGATTTTTCTTTCCCCCTTTCATGTTGTCAAGTAACTATTCTGCTCTTTCATTCCTTTAAAAGTTTTTCCATTCTTGCTCTTTTATTTCCTAGATTAAAATTTTTCCATCTCTCCACTGTGTGTTACTGGAACTTAATCAGTTCAGCTCAATTAAAAAATTTCCAAATTAATCTAAACCAGAGAATATTTTCATTCTTAAAAAAATAAAGAAAGAAATAAAGAACCTTTTGGTGCACTGCAAAGATACCTGTCCCCGATTTTTGTGATCACCTCCATCCAAAATTATTCCTCAGTGTGATTAAAAAAAACCAAAACTCTGACCTGGAGCCTGGAGTTCTTGTTCCTGGAGCCTGCAGGAATTCTTCACACCCATGTTGGTGCACCTGAAATTCTCAGTATTCCTTGCTCCAGGGCTGTGGTTCCATAGCAGAGAAGCATTAAATACCTTTTGATCATCATTCCAGAAATAGGGAAAGGAAAATAATCTGATTTAACTCCACCAGGTCCTGCAGGAAAAAGCTGTCCAAAATTCTGATCATTTAATATTCACCTAAATCCTGATCATTCAATATTTACCTAAATCCTGACCATTTTATATTCATTTAATATCCACCTCACTGGAAAATGCTGGGATTTATGGTATTTAAATGATGTTTCACTCTCCCCTTGCAGGGGGATCTGTACCAGTTGGGTATCTGTGCTTTTTTTTTTTTTTATTTAGGCTGGAAATTTAGAATAATTTAGGCTGGAAAAAAACCTTTAAATCTGGAGTCCAGCTGAGCCCCTCAGAGCCTCCAGGTCTGAGGTGTCCCAGTGATCTTTGTTTCTGCTGGAGAGTCCAAAAAATGGGGAATATTTATGAAAAAAGTAATAATGAAATACTGCAAAGAACTGAACACATACACTGTGGTTATCACATAAAATTAAAAGCTTTTTAGTGTTTAAAATAGCATTTACACATAAGCAGCTATATATTAACTATACAGACACTTGGGTTTTAATACAATATCTACAAAAAAGAATTCAATTATGCAATAGACATTTAACAGGAACAGTGCAGTCCATGCTAATAAGAGGTCACTCTTTGAGTAGAACCAATTCTAGGATAGGTGATAGTCTGGGTTTTCATTATTTAAAATCATGTAACTTTGTTCCTCTACTGTACATAAAATTCTTTTTTACATGTCTTTCTAATCACTGATTAGAATTAATAATTTTAAGTCAATCTTATTACAATCCAGTTAAATGCAAAACAAAACAAAAAATAAAAAAGAAAAAAAAAAACCAAACCAAAAACAAAACAATTACATCAACCCATGATCTGTCAAGTCTCAGGAGGGAACAAAAATCATAGCAAAAGTCAAAGTTTGTGCATCATTGCTTGCCATCCAATAAAACCTTTGGATAAAGTGTCCAGGGACTGTTTCCTTGGCAAAGCAGGTTCATTAACAGGAGGTAAAAGACACCAGCATGCTTTTAAGACTATTTGCCAAAGAATTCACTCCTCAGAGTTCAAAAACTGGGTGGAGACGTTCCCCCCGCAGCTCCTGCCTCCCAAAATATTCCCTCACCCTCTGCACACAGCCCGGGATTTATTCTGAGCTCAGCTGCAGAATAAAAAATGGCAAATTCCCTTCAGGCTGCTGCTCTGAGGGTGTTCCCTGCACTGCACCTTTCTCCCTGCAGCCACAGCAATCCAGGGCCAGCAAATCCAAATTAAATTCCAGGCCCTGGTGGGATAGCAATGATGGGTTTGCAGCATTCCAGCACCCCAATTTTCCTCCACCTGGCACAGGTGGCACAGGTGGCACCTCCAGGTGCTCCTGCAGGGAAGGACAGAGCAGCACAGGGCTGGAAAAAACACCAAGGATGGAAGGCAAGGCTGGGGATTTGGGGGAATCTCCTGCCTTTGTTCCCTTGAGGAAATGGAGATGTGGCAAAGATTCAGGGCTGAGCTTGCAGTGAGTGAGCCCAGGCTGTGCTGAGCGCTGGGGAAATGCAGGATTTTTCGTGTTGCTGTTCAATATTGCACTGTTCAAGAGGGGCACTGCTCCCTCCTACTGCAACAACACCCAGAGCATCCTGTCCCTGCAGTGGGGGAAGCTCCTCCAGTCTCATTTCCTCAGCAAATTATCATCTGGGCACTCCCAGCCTCGTCCCAGGGTGAGCCACGAGCACACACATATTTAGAATACATTTTTTTTTTTTTCAACATAGCAGCAAAGACCAGCAAGACACAGAAAAGTTTTTGCCAACAGCAAAACCACGGGACAAAACCAAACCCCCAGCAGGTGTAAACTGCAACTCTTGGAAAAACACATGGAAATTAAACATGGGTGAAAGCTCAGCCCTCAGCTTTAATACCTTTTTTTTTTTTTTTTTTTTGGAAATATAAAAAGGAGATTTATTTTTTTCCTCCAGCCTTCTGAGTTCTGCCTTAAAACAAAGAGGGCCAGAGAAATCATAATTTAAAGAGGCCAGAAAAATCTCAATTAATTTAAAAGTAGAACCACTAGTGATTGTCAGTAAAGTCCTCAGCAGTGTCTCCTGGAGACAGAGCAGAATTCCACCACTATTTTACCCTGATTTGCTTCACCTGCTTTAATTATTCAGAATTATTCACCAAGTCAGGTCTGCATCTGGAAGGGGGAGGGAAGGAAAAGTCCTGCTGTACAGTCAAGCTTTATAAAGGCAGGGCCTCTTTTGGAGGAGCCATCCATGGATGGTGACGAAAGCTCTGCTTGCAGAAGCCTTGGGCAGCTTTTGGGGGAGGTTTTTGTAAAGAGAATTAATTTAGAAGCCCAGAAATGGGCTGAGTGACAGAGTTTTCCCAAATTCCTGGCTCCCTGTGGAAGGAGAAATTGAGTCTCCCATTACAACAAAAATCTGGAGTCTCTGACAAAGGGAGGTGTTTGCACACAGAGGTGGGAGAAAGGAAAGAAGTGAAAAAAATCAGAAATGTCCAAGGAAATGGACGTTTTGAAGAGTCAGTTCTTTGAGGAGCTCCAGGGTGAGTTTTACTCAGTATCAGGATAAAGATTTATTTTTGAGGAGCTCCAGGGTGGGTTTTACTCAGTGTCAGGATAAAGATTTATTTTTGAGGAGCTCCAGGGTGGGTTTTACTCAGTGTCAGGATAAAGATTTCTTTTTGTACCATTTCTGATCTGTTCTCAGACACCCTCACACCTCTCTGCCCACTGTGCCCTGGGGGATCAGACATCTCCAGGTCTCTGTTTCAACAACAAAAAAAAGGAGAAAAGATTGTGCTCAGGGAGGAAGGAGGGATCACAATGAAGATCCACATGCCAGTGGGAGCCAGGATTTCCCAGTGTCTCTGCTGGAATGGGATAAACAGCCCCTTCAAAAGGGAAAAGCTGACAGAACTGCAGCAATTTTCCTATTTCTGTGGGAATAACTCTTCCAACCTGCAAGCAAGTGCACATGCAGAGGGAACAGCCACACCTGGCAGCAGGGATGTGACTGAAATGCCCAGGAACCGAGTGCAGCTGGAAAATCCCTCTTGGGAAATAAGGAAATAACTGAAGGAAATAACTTTACAAGTTCTGCACAATGAACACATACAGTAGCAAGACTCCAGCACCGCCTTCATAGAATATCTTTAAAAAAAAAAAAATAATAATAAACCCTCAAAGAACCCCAAAAAAGATTGATTTACACTTTCTAGTCAGCAGAAAGTAGCCACAACTTTGTTTTCCTCTAGGAATTGGTTGGATCCTACTCCTTTCCAAGCACTTGTGGGTGCCATGCCTGCTTAGAGCTATGGATGCATCCCAGCATTCCAGGGCAGTATCCCAGATACCAGCCAGCAGTCGTTTTGTCCTTGCAAGAGAAAAAAGCAGGGAAAAAAAAAAAAAAAAAATCAAAGTGCTCCTATGCATTGTCAGGAATTTAGAAGTCATGTGAAACAGCAGTCCTCCAATCAGCCCAAAAAGAGACATTAATTCCACTGAAGTAGGTGCCACAATGACCAAAGCTCATTAAGATGTGAATATACACCAGCCATTCACGATCCAAAACGAGATGGGGAGGGGAAATAAAATCAAGGTAACGAAAAGATGCCGTCGATTTGCTGATATTTAACAATCCCAGGAGATTCTGTTGTTCATTTTTGTAGGTGAGGGAGATTTTTTTTGTATTTTTTTTTTCTTTCCTTTTTTTTCTGTTCAGTTTCGTCAGGGGCGCGGTGAGGGAGATTTTTTTTGTATTTTTTTTTTCTTTCCTTTTTTTTCTGTTCAGTTTCGTCAGGGGCGTGGTGAGGGAGATTTTTTTTTGTCATTTTTTTTCCTTTTTGTTTTTTTTTGTTCAGTTTTGTCCATTTTGTTTGTTTGTTTGTTTTCCTCTCTGCGACACGCTTGCGAACAGGAAGGTGTGACATGCAAAAAACAGCCAAGCCAACCCCCCCAACGACAAAAAAACAACAAAAACAACAAAACCCCCAAAAAAACCAACAAAACCCACCCTCTGTGCAGAGTCTTTTGAAGGCACTTCCTCTCACATGATGTCCACGAAGAACTCGCAAGGGTTGCCCATGGCCTTCTGGAAGGACTGGCGGCTCCCGGTGAGCTCGGGCGGCACGGCGCTCAGCTCCCGCACCGGGGGTCCCCCGGGTGGGCCACTGCTGCCCAACGCTTTGGAGCCCAATTTGGGCAGGCTGTACAATGGTGGCACCCCTGGGGGCCCGTAGGAGTGGTGGCTCTGGTGGCTCTGGTGGCTCCTGTCGCTGTGGCTGAGTTGGCTGAGCGGCCGCTCCCGGCGCGCTCCGGGTTCCGACTCGCTGCCGCTGCCCCCGGATTTGCGCTCCTTGTCCCTGCCCGCTCCTCTCCTGCTGGTCTCGCTGGTGCTCCGGTTGGAGCCGCTGCTTTTGCTCCCTGTCAGGTCCGGAGAAAAGTGGGGGGGGGGGGGGAAATAAAAAAAATAAAATAAAAAAAACAGGAGAGAAAAGCAGGATGAGCTCGGCTCTGTTGGGTGACGCTGGTGGCGGCTCGGCGGTGAGGGCTGTGCCATGCATGGGGACACACAGACACATCTCAGAGCTTGCAGCAGATAAACTCAGCTCCTGGATCAAATGCAGCCTGACAGAGCCTGCACAGTGAAAGCAGCAGATAAATTCAGCTCCTGGATCAAATGCAGCCTGACAGAGCCTGCACAGTGAAAGCAGCAGATAAATCCAGCTCCTCACTCAAATCCAGCCTGGCAGAGCCTGCACAGTGAAAGCAGCAGCTGAATTTCAGCTCCTGGATCAAATGCACCGTGGCAGAGCTTGCATGGTGAAAGCAGCAGCTGAATTTCAGCTCCTGCCTCTAATCCAGCCTGGCAGAGCTTGTACAGTGAAAGCAGCAGCTGAATTTCAGCTCCTCACTCAAATCCAGCTTCCCAGAGCTTGCACAGTGGAAGCAGCAGCTGAAATTCAGCTCCTCACTCAAATCCAGCTTCCCAGAGCCTGCACAGTGAAAGCAGCAGCTGAATTTCAGCTCCTGGATCAAATGCACCCTGACAGAGCCTGCACAGTGAAAGCAGCAGCTGAATTTCAGCTCCTCACTCAAATCCAGCCTGCTAGGAGAAGGGAGGAGCAGGAATGGAAAGAAAAAGCAGGAATTTGGGGTTTGACTCAAGCAAGCAAGGTTTAATTGTAATTGTCTCTGCTTTGGTATTTTGTACCTTTTCCAAAAGAAATCCCTTTGCATTCTCTGTCACCCTTAAATCCCTGAGGTTTTGTTGGCTTCAGAGGGGAGGTCCTTTTAAAATTCCCACTAAAGCATTGTGCTGTTGGAGAATTCCCTAGGAAACAACTCCTGAAACTGCTCTACCACAAATTATTAACACCCAGAGAGGTCACTAAAATCAGTAACACCCAGGATATTGCTCCCAAGACAGGCCACTAAATCACCTTGGCAAACCAAAGCATTGCCACTGAGTATCAGCTGAGTTGTTACTACAAAAAAAGCTTCACTACACTTCAAGAACTGATTTTTTAAGGAAGCTGAAGGTTTTGCTCTGTTCCCATAAGACACAGATTAAGGGACAGTTCCAAGCTAATTATTTTTTTTTTTTTAAATCCAACTAATCAACCCAAGGAATATCTCATTACATTCATGCTCCTTTAGTGCAAGATGGATTTCCCAAAAAGGATCTCCAGCCAGCAGAACAAGGGAGGAGCTTTTGAGTCTAAATGAGCCACAGAAATGGGAAAAACAAAATTATTTTGGGCTGCTCCTTGGTGAGCTACAGATGTTCATCCTTTTCTGCTGCTCCAGCTGATTGGAGAGATGGGAAACCAGACTGGTTTTTTGGGGGAAAGGCTGCATTCCCTGCAGAGTGCCAGAGAGATGGAAAGCAGACCACAAAACCACTGGATTTTAAGTTTATATTCTAAACCTGGGCCTCTGAAGTGGTATTTGTGATTGTCACGATTCAATACTGCAGATAAATGAGACAAACCCCCAATTTTAACACGATTTTGAGAGTGCCCAGTGCAGCCTTGTGTTCCCCAAACCTGCCTGAGCCTCCTGGCCATCAATTAATGGGCAGTGCAAGGGCCCTGGCAGAGAAATCCAACCCAGAGGGGTGACAAATAATAAATTTGGACTATTAATTTTCTGAGCTGCTGCAGCACAGTCCCACAGGCTGATATGCCAATCTCACACCACTGTGCACTGAGACAGGTCGAGCGTCCGAGACAATTCAAAAATCAAAATAAAATTTAATAAATAAATAAATAAATAAATAAATAAAAATTACAGCTAAACGTTTGGGTCACAAGGATCTAAAAATGATCATGCTGTGAATTCATCATGGAGGCATTTGAAGCTTACCAATCCCCTAGAGTCAGCCATTCCTCTAGGAATCCTTCAGTCTAATGCTTGCTCAGGACAAAACAAGGGAATAACAGTTACAAAGCAAGAAACAGCACAGAAGTTGTTTTCCACGAGGAAAAACGTGGAAACTTTCAGAGCTGAACACCCTGGCACCTTTTTGGGAGGCTCTCCACAGCATGGATAAAACACCATTCCTTTCCTATTCCAGCAGCAGGGAGAGAATTCCTACTGCTCACAGAAACAGCTGCCAAAAAAACACGCCCAGGTTCTGGCCAGGACAATCAGTTTCCACTTCTAAAACCTCTGGGAGATTCCTCATGGAGATTTCTTATTTTGGGATAAGGTGAGAAGCAGCTTGGGCTAAAGCTCCTGTTATGAAACCTTTTTGTGCAATTTTGTGAAATCTGACTGGCTGTGGTAAACAGGGAAAAGTGACATCCAAATTACTGGATGTTGACTGTAAAAACACAAGGAATCCTCACCCCTTCTTTACTGGCAGCATTTCCAAAAGCAAAACTCACTCTGGGAGTGATTTTTTAAAAAAATAACTAAAACATAATGTCTGAACAGCCAAAAATGACATCATTTTTATTTACTAAGGTTTAAAAATGAATCACAGGGCAGAAAAGGAGGAGGGCAGGTCTTTAATCCATGCAGAATTCTCTTCCTGTCCCTGGCACACATGCCAGCACAGACTCTCCTCCCTGGGAGCAGTGCTTCAGCCCTGGAAACTCCTGGCTGGCCACCTCCCACTTGCATAAAAACTGATTTTCCTTTTGTGCTGATGTGAAAGCCAAGAGCCACTTTGGTTCTAATCCCATCAGCACAGAAATTGCCTCATTTCCAGCAACACCAACCCCAGCGCTGGCCATTCCTGACTGGGTTAAACCTGGCAGTTTCCACAGAGAGCTGAAAGCCAAACCCACTCCTCCAGAGACACAAACACCTTTGATTTCAGTGCTGTAGCACACAATCCATGCAGGGAGCAACCAAAACCACGAGACAAGCACGGACAGCACGAAGGAACTTCAAGCAGGATGGTGGGGGATAATGAGAGCTGTGGAATCCGAAGCAAATGATCCCAACTTACCTTCACTCTGCTGGCTGCCTGCACTGCCACTGCCATAGCTAAAGCCTGGGTCTTGGTAGGCTGGTGGGAAACAAGGAGGGGGCAGAGGATACTGGTAGGGATATCCCTGACCCAAGGGCCAGGGAGCAGCAGGATGTGGGAGGGGAGCCAGGGTGTCCTGGTCCGAGGCGCCGCTGGAACCGTTGTTCAGGTTCAGTGCAGCCAGATCTGGTAAAGAAAAAAAAAAAAAAAAAAAAAGTGAAAATTTCTTACCCAGTGTGGACACACACATTCACAGAGCTGGGGAATTCCAGCTTGGAAATTCTTTTCCAGGCCTGGATTTCTCCTGACTCTCAGCTCCATTCCCAGGCTGACAAGCTGACTGCAGCTTCAGTTAGGGAGGAGTCTCCCAGGGTGACAACATGGTGACAAACAGAGTGGAATTCATCACCAACATTAACCCCTGGTGTCTTTGCCGTGGGACACATCCTGAGGTGCTGTCCCAAGGATGATTTTCCCAATTGTCCAATGAGCTCCTGTCCTGTCCTGGCTGCACTAACACACTTTAAATACAAACTGTGCAATTAATTGACCTTTTTCCCCAAAGAGCTCCGTGTGTGTTGCTGTCTTTTCTCCCTCTCTGCAGCACAGTAACCACATCCAGCAGGTAAAATGATCACTCTGAGTTCATTTATGGAGGTGTCTGAGGTTTAGCAACACCCTGGAATCAGCTTCTCAGCCACCAGTGAGAGGTGAGGACAGGGTGAGGACAGGGTGAGGACATCCCCCTTTTCCAGGATGGAAACGGAGTGGGACTGACAAGCAGGGGACGTGTGGCACCACCAGAAATAAATCCTGCTGTCCTCAGTGCTCCACTTGAAGGGTTCATCCTCCTCCAAGTGCTCTCCTTGCCTGGGCTACCAGGGAGCATCAACTTCACACAATTTCAGGGTAATGCAGGGTTCCCCTGCTCTGGGACAGCCCTTGTGATACCCCAGGAGAGCTGGGAGCTCTGGAGATCCCCCTGTCCAATCCTGGAGCAGGTGACACAGGAATGTGTCCAGCTGGATTTGGAACATCTCCAGAGAGACTCCAACCCCTCCTTGGGCAGCTGCTCCAGAGCTCTGCCACCCTCACGGAAATTCCTCCTGATGAAATTCTTCACCCTGAGAACGCACGGGGGGATTCTCTGAGCATCCTCGGGGCACAGAAGTGACCCAGGGACAGCTCTGCTGGGGACTTACTGCCACAGAGGTCTCCGAAGACATAATAGCACTGCTCTGAGAAGGTGATTTTGTTCACAGTGTGCCTGAGGTAGCCGTGTTTCAGCATGCTGCTGGCGTATTTCCTGGCCTCCCGGCGGTCCTTGAAGCCTTCCACGTGTGTGTAAAGCCAGTCCACCACATCTGCTCCTGCAATGGGGACAGCAGGAGGAGACATGGGGTTATCTGAGCCCAGTTCTGCCAGATGAACACCCAGAACTGAGCCGAATTCTGCCATCTGAAGAGCTAGCATGGGAGTTTTTTGAGCCAAACTGTGCCAGCTGGACACCTACACTAGGACTGTCTGAGTCAAATTGTGCCATCTGAACACCCAGAACAGGATTATCTGTGCCAAACTGTGCCATCTAAACACCTAAACAGGATTATCTGAGTCAAACTGTGCCATCTGAACATCTAGAGCAGGATTATCTGAGCCAAATTGTGCCATCTGAACACCTAGAATGTGATTATCTGAGTCAAGTTGTGCCATCTGAACACCTAAACAGGATTATCTGAGTCAAATTGTGCCATTTGAACACTTAGAACAGGATTATCTGTGCCAAACTGTGCCATCTGAACACCTAGAACAAGATTATCTGTGCCAAACTGTGCCAGTTAAACACCTAGAACAAGATTATCTGAGCAGAACTGTGAGAGCTGACCATCTATAATGGGAATATCTGTGCCAAATTGTGCCATCTGAACACCCAGAACAGAATTATCTGAGCCAAACTGTGCCATCTGAACACCTACATGGACACTGACACTAAACACACACATAAAAAAATCTTATTTACACACAGTGTGCAACCTCTTTGAGTAGCAGGAGTGAAAACGAATTTTTCTCTGGATTTCACCAGAGAAGGTGACTGGAAGTCACAAGAGGCAGATGTTGGGTTGCCAAAATTCCTGTGTTCCTCAGCAAAAAGGAACTACAGCCTGGACTGGCTAAATGTCAGCACAGCTCAGGTCACAGGAAACTGGCTGTGGCGATTTTAAATCTAATTAAGAGGCTTTATGAAGGCTGTGTGGTTGAATTCCAGTTGTTCTGCTGAACTTGGGCAGGTCTCTAAAGCCACCTGAAAACCTGAGATATAAAAAGAAAGAATTAAGAACCAGCTCTGTGTGGGCATGAGCAATGTGCAGCAATTCTGGATATCCAAGCTTAAACCAGAATTATTCCTGTCACACTTAAGAGATTTTAAATGGAATATGAGAAGTCACAGACATGAAAAAAAAAAGCTCATTAAGAGGTAGTTTCTTGAACCTATTTCCATTAAATAACTGTTTTTTCCCCCCCTCAGCATTCCTGGGATGTGCTTACCTATCACTGCATTGGAGATGGTGATTTTTAACCACATCCTGTCCCGAATTTCAAGGCCTGAGTCTGGCAGCTGCATGACCTTGACAATAGTAGCCATGTCACTCTTCACAGTTAAAGGAGATTCTTCTAATTCTAAAAGGAAGAGAGGCCACAGGCTGCTTTGAAATGAAATGAGGCTGAAGGAACTTCTCAGCTCCCAGTTTGGATGAAAACAAAAATACAGTTTTACAAGCAGATGCAAAAAAAAAAAGAAAAAAAAAAAAAAGAAAAAAAAATACACAAAGGTTCCCAAATGCACCCTCATCCATGGAGTGAATTACAGCATTTTAACAATTCTGCAGATTTTGGGCTCAGGGCCCCCAGTTTAGTGACAGAAATGCTGGGTCCTCATGTCTTGGTTTCCCAGAGCAGCTCCAAGATCCACTCTGCATCAAGATTGGCAGGAAAGGAAATCCAAGGATTTTTGTGATCCATCATTTCCCATTTCAGTTTCCTTTCCATCCTGGGATTAGCTCACTGCGTGGAGAACTCTGTGGGACAAGTTTTTGGGGTTTGTTCTTTTGGTTTGGGGTTCATTGTCTCCATCTCCATGGAGAAAGAGGATGACCATGGTTCAATCCATGCCCATTTTTTTTATTTAAAGATCTGGATATTTTTGTGGAGAATTGAAATTATAAAAGAAATCTTCCTTCAGTAGAATAAACCAGTGATTTCCTTATAAAAACCCTTCCCAGGGTCCCAGAGGTGGCAGCCTCACAGTCCATTCCTCCCAGGATTTCTTTGCCCTCCATCTTTCTTAAAAAAAGCTTTAAAAAAAGCTCCCAAATGTCTCCACAGCCATTCCCAGTTCACACCATTAAGGGCAGAACTGGATCTCCAGAGGTCTCAATTTTTTACAATAAAATCAGAACAGGGTTGAGGCTGAACTTGTCAAATCCTCCTTCCTGTCCCATCTTCTAGCCTTAAAAAAATTCATTTTAATCTGTTTTTGTGGCCCAGGCCCTTCTCCAGCAGAAATTCCAAAACCCTCCTCCCCTCCCAGCTCCCCACATCACCCACCTTTCAAAAAGCACAAAGGAACCACTTTTGTCCTTTTCCAGCCACCCAAAATTTTGGATAAAAAAAAAAAGGTACAGCAAGCGTGAAACAATGAAAACTGAAAATGCTTCTTGCCATACATGCACTGCCAATATGCATGAAACCATCCCAGACCAGCTCTGCATGCAGCTTCAATACTTACAAACCTCAAATAAAACACTAAAACTTTGCTTTTGCTTTAAGTTAGTTTGGTTAGTGGCAAAAAGCAACATGTCTGGGGAAAAAAATACACCAACAAACTAATATTCAAGTATTTTCTTGGAGACCTGTGATCTGCATATGAACAGAAAATTGGTATTTTCTATTTGCTGTACAAATATGGCAAATTCTGAGATGCATCTGAAATGCTCCCTTTTGGTGTGAATTCAGGCAGCTGTGGAAAATTCCAACCCAGGTCAGGGCAGGTAACAGGGCTGAGCTGAAGGAAGAGGTCACAATAAAAATCAGGGCTACCCTTTATTCTCTTGCATTCCAGAAAGGAAATATTTTAAGTCACAGAAACGAGAAGCTGTCCCCAGAAATGTGGTTCTGTTCCCAAATACATTTATTTTCAAAGCAGAGGGTGCCTGTTCCCCACTTCCCGACCCCAGCACTGCAACCAAGGCACGGCAAACATGAATTGTTCAAGAGGAATGCTGAGTACAGACAGAAAATCAGCAGAGACTTTGGATTCCAGCAGTACCTGAAAGGCTCAAAACCCATCTCAGGATACAGCAGCTTCCTGCTGCAGATTATTTCCCCTCAGTGCTGCTGCCTGATGTCTAAAAACATCTCTGAAAAAAATAAAACCTGGCCTTTCCCTCCAAGGTGAGGTGGAATTCCAGCTTATAAAAATCTGAGGTGCTTTATAGTCAACACCACACAGTTCTTTAAAATCCTCAAAGTGTCCTTCTGAGTTAAATAAAAGGAAATTTTAAATTTTCCAAAATAAGGAGTTGGAGCTTAGTGTTAATAACACCAAGGCCGTGGGTTTGACACCTGTCTGGGCCATTCCCTTGAGATTTGGGCTCACTGATCCTTGTGGGTCCCTTCCAATTCAGAATATTCTGTGATAAGAGGGCTCTTTTGAATTAAAGAAACCTCTCTGAATCATGACAACCTCCTGGTTTCATGGATATGACTATTTTAGACTGCCACAGACTGAAAAAGCAGGAAGGAGGTTGAAGTCCAACCATAATTTCACGTGGGATGTTAAACTTAGTTTTAGCTTGCTCAATAAATTCAAAAAATAGAAAAAAACATTAAAAAGGATAAAAAAGGGTAAAAAAGCATTTAAAAAGATAAAAAACTGATAAAAAAGCATAAAAAAAGGATTTTAAAAATGCATTACAAAAGCACAAAAAATGATAAAAAAAGGATAAAAGGCCATGTGAAAGAAGGATTTCCCCAAATAAAAGACTAACATTATTACTGAAATTTATTAAAAATCAATCAAATGCAAGAAGGGAAAAGAAGGGAGCTCTCCCATCCACCTGAGGGGATAAACCTGAACCAATCTTTAAAATTCACCAGCAACCACTTCTCCCTGAGACACAACCCTGACCAAAAACCTTCCTAACCTTTGCCAAAAGCTTTCCTGCTTCCCCCAAGTGTCAGAAACCACTCAAAGCCTGGCTGGCACTGGCATTGTCACCATGCCCATGGCTGGGCCCTGGTGGCCCCATGGCCAGGCCTTGGTGGCCTCAAAGGCCGGGCCTTGGTGGCTGGGCCCTGGTGGTCCAATGGCCAGGCCTTGGTGGCCCCAAGCTGGGCCCCAGTGGCCCAATGGCCGGGCCTTGGTGGTCCTGAGGCCATGCCCTGGTGAGGAACCTTTGCCAAAAGCTTTCCTGCTTCCCCCAAGTGTCAAAAACCACTCAAAGCCTGGCTGGTGTTGGCATTGTCACCCTGCCCGTGGCTGGGCCCTGGTGGCCCCATGGCCGGGCCTTGGTGGCCCCAAAGCTGGGCCCTGGTAGCCCCATGGCCAGGCCCTGGTGAGGGACCTTTGCTAAAAGCTTTCCTGCTTCCCCCAAGTGTCAGAAGCCACTCAAAGCCTGGCTGGCACTGTCATTGTCACCATGCCTGTGGCTGGGCCCTGGTGGCTCCAAGGCCCTGGTAGCCCCATGGCCGGGCCTTGGTGGTCCCAAAGCTGGGCCCTGGTGATGGACCTTTGCCAAAAGCTTTCCCTGCTTCCCCCAAGTGTCAGAAACCACTCAAAGCCTGGCTGGTGTTGGTGTTGTCACCATGCCCAAGGCCAGGCCTTGGTGGCCTCGAGGCCAGGCCCTGATAGCTGGGCCTTGGTGGCCTCACAAGGCCGGGCCTTGGTGGCCCCCCCGAGCAGCCCCCTGCCCTGGGGGCTGGCCAGGGGGTGACTTACTTTCCGACTCGGGAATTGAGCTTGTTAGTGAGGAGCTGGTAGATGTGGTGATGCTCATGGAGGGGCTCATACCGTAACGGGGGTACGCTCCCGTCATGGCCGTGGTATGAGAGATCCAGGCCGCGGGGTCGATCGGCCGCACCGGCTCAGCTGTGGGGGGAAAAAAAGTAAAGACAACGGGGTCAGGCTTGAAGGAAAGATCAAGATTTTGAAAGATCTGAGAGGGTTTTTCTGGTTTTCTAAAGGTTTCACGTGAGTTAGGCCACACAAACTGTACCACCACAAAAAGACAAAAAAACGGGGGCAGACTTGCAGAAAACACCAAGATTTTGAGCTATCTGAGGGGTTTTCTCATGTTTTCTTGTTGTTTCTCTGGTTTTCTGAGGGTTTCACGTGAGTTAGGCCACACAAACTGTACCACCACAAAAAGACAAAAAACACGGAGCAGACTTGCAGAAAACACCAAGATTTTGAGCTATCTGAGGGGTTTTCTCATGTTTTCTTGTTGTTTCTCTGGTTTTCTGAGGGTTTCACATGAGGGAGATCCCACAGACTGTACTACCACAAAGGGACAGAAAAACAGGGTCAGGAGTGATAGGAAACATCAAGATTTTGAGAGATCTGAAGGGTTTCCTCATGTTTTCTGAGGATTTCACAGGAGTTAGGTCCCATAGTCTGTACCACCACAAAGGGACAGAAAATGAGGTCAGAGCTACAGCAAACACCAAGATTTTGAAATATCTGAGGGGCTTTCTCTGGTTTTCTGAGGGTTTCACATGAGGGAGATCCCACAGACTGTACCACCACAAAGGGACAGAAAACTAGGTCAGATGTGCAGAAAATACCAAGATTTTGAGAGATTTGAGGAGTTTTCTCATGTTGTTTTGTTGTTTCCCTGGTTTTCTGAGGGTTTCACATGAGGGAAGTCCCACAGACTCTACCACCACAAAGGCACAGAAAACAGGGACAGATTTGCAGCAAACACCAAGATTTTCAAGGATCTGAAGGGTTTTCTTGTGGTTATAGTGGTTTTAATAAGGATTTCAGTGAAGTGAGGTCCTGTAGTCTGCACCAGACAAAAGGCACAGAAAATGGGGTCAGATTTGCAGCAAACACCAAGATTTTGAGAGATTTGAGGAGTTTTCTTCTGGTTATAGTGGTTTTAATAAAGATTTCAAGAGAGTAAGGTCCCAAAATCTGCACCACCACAAAGGGACAGCAAAACAGGGTCAAACTTGCAGAAAACAAGATTTTGACTGGTCTGAGGAGTTTTTATTTTGGTTATAACCGGTTTTAATAAGGGTTTCAATGGAGTGAGGTCCTGTAGTCTGCACCAGACAAAAGACACAGAAAACAGGGTCAGCCTTGCAGGAAATATCAAAATTTTGAAAGATCTAAGGGGTTTTCTCTTGTTCTCTTGTTGTTTCTCTGGCTTTCCTATGGGTTTCAAGGGAGCTCCCACAATCTGCACCAGTCTGTTGCATTTATTCCACCCTCATCTTCAATGCCACTCTCATTTTCTGTGCACAAACTGGAACAAACTGGTTCCAGCAGCACCAGCACAGCCCTCACCAGCAGGAGGCAGCTGAGTTTGTCACATCTGCACACATCTTTTAGTCCTACTGAAAACAAGGTAATTTTCAAGGTTTTTTAATGTGCATCACTGCTGCTTCCCTCACATCTTCAAAACACTCAGTTTAAGTTCTCTCTAAAACTTCACCGTGAGAAATGAGGATTTTTAACACTTGGTGTGATTATTTCCAAACCTTTTCTGAACTGAAAGGTTAAGATCACCTCCCAAAAGGTTTGGAGCTCGATCCAAAGATGTGAACCAAGAGAAAAACTCCCAGGAATTCAATGGGCAGTGGAATCTCAGAAAAAGTATCTTGAACCCCAGGCTCCCAATAGAAAAATAAACAAATAAAAGAACTGAATGGGTAGAATCTGTTAGATGCAAAAACAGGTGAAAATATTCCAGACCTTGGGGGCTTCCCAGGAACCCAGCAAAGAGCCCAGATGTGCACTCACCCCTGGGGATGGTAAAATAACTCCTGGGAGTAGGGTCCCAGCATTTGGCTACTGTTAGGCTGATAGGTCTAGGAAGAAAGAGAACAGGTAAGGATGACTTTTAACTTCCCCACAGAGCTGGAAATGCTACAAGAACTATTTGAAAACAAATTTATTCCTATCCAGCGGTTGTCAAGTACATCCTGAGGATGGTTTTGAGAAGCTTTGGAATATTTTCAGTATGAAGCACATCAGGATGTTCCTGGTTATGAACAGATGATGAGCACTGGTGGTGAAATCTGTTGGAAGATCAGCACTTGAGATATTAAAATGCTCATCACATAAACAAACAGCGCTGCTGAAACCAAGCAACTGCTCGCTGGTGTTGGTTTTGGCCAGAACCAACCTCACCTATTCATCATTTACACTGAGAAGTTCACAGCTGAGATGTTCACTCATGCTGATGGATATCAAAATGCTGATTTCTCTGAGGTTTTCCCAGCTCCTGCACACGGAGGAGAAATAGGAAGAGGTTTTTGTGATGTGCTCACCCTGGTTTGGAGACGATTTCCCGTAAAACCCGGACGGCATCGTCATTGCTCATGTTCTCAAAATTGACATCATTCACCTGCAACAGCGCAGAAAGCAGAGGTCAGCCTTTGCAGCAGGAAAGTGAAAGGTGAATTAATTACTTCATTAAATCCCCCAAGTTAAAGGTGATCTAATTACTTCGTTAAATCCCCCAATTTATCTGCCTGGTCACTGCTTCCATTCCTTTAAAATGTCGTTTTTCTCCCAAAGAACCACCAATTTCAGTGATCTTTGTGCCACATTTCTCTGAGGGTGAATAAATTCTGTTCCCTGCTCACTGCAGCCCGTGGGGTTGGGGGGGATTGGCTGAGCACAGCAGCAGGATTTGGGGACAGGGACCCACCTGCAGCAGCAGGGACCTGTGGGAGTGTAAGCTGGGCTTTGCACCATTTATTAGTGGTTTGTCATCAGCCTCATCTGTTTTCCCTCAGAGCCAGGATTAACAGAAAGGTGATTGAGATGATTTTCATGTTCGGGCTTGGATGTTTATTACATCTTATTAAAAATTACAGAAAGCACGACAGCACCTCCAGCTCCTTGCTAGAAGTGGAAAAAAATGGTTCCAAGCTGAGCCTGCTTTAAAGGTTTTTAAAGCTGAACAAACCAATAAAGTTTAAGACCTACATTATTTATCCTTTTGACCCAATAATAGATTACTATGACCGTTAGAGTGACATTTGATTGACCAACCAAAGGTCACTGCCTGAGTTCTGCGAAAAAGAAGATGAACACAGAAAAGGACACCACCCAAAATTCTCCATCTTGTCCCATATCCACCACTACACTGTAAAAACCTCACATTTAAAATCCATCACCCAGTGAAAACACACACATCTAACCCACTACACTATTTGTGATTTCTAAATCATTATTCAGATTTCCAAGCCTTTTCCAAGCTTTCAGACCCAGAGCAGTGTTTTCCAGGGGGTCTGTGCTTGGAAGCACAGAAAGCTCAAAAACTCCAGATTCCTGAGATCCAACAGGAACCCACCTGCAGCAGCAGCAGGCACTCACCTGCAGCAGCAGCAGGCACTCACCTGCAGCAGCAGCAGGCACTCACCTGCAGCAGCAGCAGGCACTCACCTGCAGCAGCAGGCACTCACCTGCAGCAGCAGCAGGCACTCACCTGCAGCAGCAGGCACTCACCTGCAGCAGCAGCAGGCACTCACCTGCAGCAGCAGCAGGGACTCACCTGCAGCAGCAGGGACTCACCTGCAGCAGCATGTCCCCTGGCTCGATGCGCCCGTCCGCTGCCACAGCCCCTCCTTTCATGATGGAGCCGATGTAGATGCCACCGTCACCCCGGTCATTGCTCTGCCCCACGATGCTGATTCCCAGGAAGTTGTACTTTTCTAGATGGACACAAAGTGGAGGGTGGGGAAAAGGAAAAAAAAAAAAACAGAAAGTGACTGGAATGACAGCAAAGAGCGAGGCTGCTTCAGCTCTGAAACATCTCAACACGTCAGCGGGGCAAGGTTGGATTTGCAATGGTCTCAGGCTGCTCTGATGGTGAATATTTGCCTGGCACCTTCAGGGAAAGGCTGCTAAAGACAGGATTTTTTCATCCAAGACAGTGATACATTAAAAAACACATAAAAAACAGCAAGAGGAAGAGCACTGAAAAGATTTGTCCACACCTGGAAATTAGCAGCGATCACATTAAGCAATGTTTGTTCCACACGTCAGAGAGGCAGGAAGGGTTTGGTGCTGCTGAAAGGTGCTGAATTTGTTGGCAGCCCTGCACTTTTCTGTCTGGCTGACAAATGAAACACAGGAGCAGCAGAAATGCAAAGCTCCAGTGTCCTTCTACCCTAACCCCTCACCATTAACTCCACATCCTGGAGTTCCAGCTCCTTCCCTGGAAGGAACACTGGTATAGAAATAACACTGGTGAAAATGGCCCAGCTCTGGATTAGGAATCCAGGCACACTCTCAGCTGCCATCCTCTTTATTCACCTTTCAAACCAAAGAGCTCCCTCCAGGCTCCAAAGGCTCCCTCACCATCACAAAATACATCTCTAGCACTTGAAATTCATCAGAAAAAAAACCGTGGCCGTCCTCTTACCCATGTTGAGTGTGACAGTGATGATGTTTAGGGACATGGTGGAGTCAGTGATGCTGCTGAACGAGGACGACTGCAAAACACAACAGAAAAATCTCAAGGTTTTAAATGGCTCAGAGTAAGAATTGTTGAGGATTAACTCATCAGGAATTGATTAACAGCTTTCCAATTGAAAGGCATCCGGAAATTATTGAGCTTTCCTCAAAATTATGCTTCTCTCAGAAACGTTAAGGAAAGAAATCTGAGCAGAGTCTGCACTTTCTCCAAAGGTCTGATCACAAAACACACAGAGCATGTTCCTGTATTGAAGTTTCTCAACTGAACTTCCCCTGGAATTATTTCTGCTCCCTAGCTGTGACTGACAGGCAAATACTTAGATCCTGAAGTGCCACGGGGAGTGTGAATTATTGCACCCACAGCTCCTCCTTGAAGGGAGGAGTGAACAGCACATGATCCAGCAGGAAGTGAGAGCAGAGACACTCCCCTGCCTCCAAAATTAAATACAAAGGTGCCTATCAAAAATCTTGTAAAACACTGTCCTGTGATAAAATGTGAGGTCATTCTTCCATGTGTGAAGACTGAGATTTATGGGGGAACACAACAGGCACTTCAGGAGTGTCCATGGGGTCACCCTCACCCTGCTCCAGGGACTGGCAAAGGGAAAGATTGGGGATTCCCTATAAACCTGGAATTCTCCCTGAGCTGAGTGCAGGTCTCAGGGTATCTCACACCCCTTCTGTGGACACACACATTCACAGAGCTGGGGAATTCCAGCTTGGGAATTCTTTTCCAGGCCTGGATTTCTCCTGACTCTCAGCTCCATTCCCAGGCTGACAAGCTGACTGCAGCTTCAGTTAGGGAGGAGTCTCCCAGGGTGAGAACATGGTGACAAACAGAGTGGAATTCATCACCAACATTAACCCCTGGTGTCTTTCCCGTGGGACACATCCTGAGGTGCTGTCCCAGGGATGTTTTTCCCAATTGTCCAATGAGCTCCTGTCCTGGCTCCATGTAACACATTTTAAATCCAAACTGTCTGTACAATAAATTGACTTTTTTTCCCCAAAGAGCCCCGTGTGTGTTGCTGTCCTTTCTCTCTCTTTTCAGCACAATAACCACACCCTTCCCACATCACAATGGAGCTTCTCCTCCAGAGACTGATCTTGGAAAAGACAAGAAATGGGATCGCTGAAAGGAGAGAGGTGAAAACTTGACTTTGGAGCTGTGGAATTTCAAAAGCAGACATTCACATGGGAGCCTTCCCAGTGAATCCCAACAGGCACAGAGCTGTCCTGGATCCCTCCCTGAGCGAGCAGCACCACTCCAAAAACGCCAGCTGAGCTCCGTGGATGCTGCTGGTGCCGGGCTTACCCTGTCAATCTGCCTCATCCTCTGTTTCCTCCTCCGGCGTTTGTGCTTGCGGATGAGCCGGGATGAAGTGCTCTGCTCCGTGGAGCTGCTCAACCTGAGGGCAACGACAGCAAAGTCAGCCCTGCGAGGCTCAGCCGAGCCTGCATTTGCTGCCAGAAAGAGCCCCCCACTGCAGCAGCAGGAGAGGGGAAATCACACAGACAACCCAGGAGGAGACGGCAGCTAAACAACAGCAGGAATGAATTAATAATTTAATGTTACACAGTATAATTCAGCATTTGTTTTCTTCTGGGAACAGTCTGAGTTCAAGCCTTAATGCTCATTTTTGTGAGTCCTGTCACGGTGCTGTATTTTCTTCCACTGTCACCAAGAATCCAAGGTTTGCATTTAAAGCAATCAAACAGAAATTGGGAACAGGGGGACAGTGAATGTGATTCACCTTCACACATTCTGTTAAGTTTTGTTTTGCTGTGGGTTTTTTCCAGGCTCTTCAAAGTTGCAGAACCTAAATGTGCCACATTTCACATAGAAATCTTTAAGGTCTTTAAGAGTTTGCAGCATTTATCAAGCTCACTTTACAGACAGCAGAATGAGACAGAAATGGATTTGCCCAAATTAATTTCAAGAGCCTGGAACAAAGCCTAGATTATTAAGATACCACTATAACACCAGAGAGACATCTCTCTTCTATTTAATATGTTAAGAATGGAAAAAGAAAAAAAAAAAAAAGACAAAGATAAAGCAATCCTCCATCATTAACCAAGATTTAAAAACCCAACTTTATACAACACAAAACAAACAGTGCCAGGCTTTTCCCCCCCAGTTTCCACATCCCTGCCTTCCACGTTCCAACCACAGGCAGGAATGTGAAAATACCTCCAAAACTTGATGCCAGCAATTCCAAAAAGGAGTTTGGTGTCCTGAGAGCACAGGAAACCCCTCTGGCCTGAAATATTTTTATCAAGTATCACCCCTGGAGGTGCTGGAGCTGCACAGAGGGTGTGAATCTCCTGACATTCCCTGCGAGCTCACACAACTATTTCAGGCATGTTAACCTCACACACTCCTTTTTCCCCTGAGGAGACAAGGGGTGGGATTTTTTCAAAAAGAGATCCAAAATGTGATAATTCCTGGGGTGTGGAAACAGCTCACACAGCACCTGGGGTTGGGAAAATAAGGAAAAATAAGGAGGTGTCAAACCCAGAGCTCCCAAAACCGGGCTTGACACAAAAATCTCCTCTTTCATTTTGCTATCAATATTTTCCCCCTTTCCTGCTTCCTCTCCCATTTCCTTCTCCTCCTCTTCCTCCCTCCCAGAACATCTCACCAGAGGATTCAGGTGAAACCTCCCAGTTGAGGAGAATCTGAGCAAAGCCAAGGCTCGTTGCTCACTCCACAGTGGAGCTGCCTTCTCTCAGAAAAGGACATTTTTTCTCTCAAATTAAACCAGCAAAACCTGAAGTTTCCTGGCAAATCTCTGAGCTCCCCTTAGCAGGTGACAACACGTGAGAAGTGAAGTTGTTCTCTGCTGTGTTTTTGCCATCCTGCTCAATGTGAGGATGGAAAAATGAGAATCAGCTCCTCAGAAAAGCCCCAGCTCGGGTTTAATTCAAGGGGGACACAAAACATTGCAGGGAAAAAATTGGGAGTTAAAACAGCCTCTCCCATCAGCTGCACGAAACTGATGATCAGAAGGCTCTGCAGGAAGATTTTTACACCTATTTTCATGTAGCTGTGGCACATTTCATCATCTCTCCCTGTAATTTCTGCTCAATCCACAGCCTTGATGCATCCTCGCTGAATTCTTAATATTCTGGGAGCATCTGGATGCTAAAAAAGCAGCTCAAACTTATTTTAATGAGGAATATTTTGCTCTCTGAAGCATCTCCAGAAATACAGGGTAAAAGTTGTTATTATTACAATCTGATGAGCAAGACAAGATGGCAAATTTGAGCTTTTGAGACGAAGTGCAAAGATGAAAAACAAATCTGGAATTATCACTACCAATTAATTTCCTGCACCAGCTACTGCCCAAAACCCTGACTGCACTTCTAGCACAAAGGCCAATAAATATCACAGAAGAGATTTTAAAAAAAATTCTAATATTTGTAATAGTAATATTTTTTTCTCCATTCTACAGTTCCTAAAGGACAGGGAAAAAAAGGCAACATTTGTTAAAGAAAACTTATCCACGTGGCTTAAAAAGAAATTATGGTGATTTCTTAAATGAGAAATAAACAATTTTTTTTGCAGTGAATTCTTTTAGTTGCATTGAACTGAGAGCAGCAATTGCTGACAATAATCCTACAGCTACAGGTTCAGATTTGTTAAGACTTTAGAGAAAACATAAAAAAGGTTTTTACTGTGAATTCCCTACATCAACCTGTGTTCAAAAGCCAACCGGCAAACACAAGCATTCAATTACAACACACTTTGAAAAAAGAAATGAAATAAATGATTGTGCTCCCACTGTCACTGTGGAATGTCTGTGACCACATTAATCCACCAAAACACAAGATTATTCTTTAGCTGAATGCAACAATGCTGGGGATTGCCCAGCTCTGCTGCACTGCTCTGACTTCAAATAAAATTAAATCAAACACACGGAGAAGCATCCTCATCCTCAGAGCCCCTTCCCCTCCAGGACAGCACCAACCTTCCCACCTCACACCCCCCTCACACAGAACCCTGCAGGGCTGGGTCTGCCAGGACCAAACTGAGCCCTGTGTGCCCACCAGGACCCAAACTGAGCCCTGTGTGCCCACCAGGACCCAAACTGAGCCCTGTGTGCCCACCAGGACCCAAACTGAGCCCTGTGTGCCCACCAGAACCAAACTGAGCCCTGTGTGCCCATCAGAACCAAACTGAGCCCTGTGTGCCCACCAGGACCCAAACTGAGCCCTGTGTGCCCATCAGGACCAAACTGAGCCCTGTGTGCCCACCAGAACCCAAACTGAGCCCTGTGTGCCCATCAGAACCAAACTGAGCCCTGTGTGCCCATCAGAACCAAACTGAGCCCTGTGTGCCCACCAGAACCAAACTGAGCCCTGTGTGCCCATCAGAACCAAACTGAGCCCTGTGTGCCCACCAGAACCAAACTGAGCCCTGTGTGCCCACCAGGACCCAAACTGAGCCCTGTGTGCCCATCAGAACCAAACTGAGCCCTGTGTGCCCACCAGGACCCAAACTGAGCCCTGTGTGCCCACCAGGACCCAAACTGAGCCCTCTGTGCCCATCAGAACCAAACTGAGCCCTGTGTGCCCACCAGAACCCAAACTGAGCCCTGTGTGCCCACCAGAACCAAACTGAGCCCTCTGTGCCCATCAGAACCAAACTGAGCCCTGTGTGCCCATCAGAACCAAACTGAGCCCTGTGTGCCCACCAGGACCCAAACTGAGCCCTGTGTGCCCATCAGAACCCAAACTGAGCCCTGTGTGCCCACCAGAACCCAAACTGAGCCCTGTGTGCCCACCAGAACCAAACTGAGCCCTGTGTGCCCACCAGAACCAAACTGAGCCCTGTGTGCCCATCAGAACCCAAACTGAGCCCTGTGTGCCCATCAGAACCCAAACTGAGCCCTGTGTGCCCACCAGAACCAAACTGAGCCCTGTGTGCCCATCAGAACCAAACTGAGCCCTGTGTGCCCACCAGGACCCAAACTGAGCCCTGTGTGCCCATCAGAACCAAACTGAGCCCTGTGTGCCCACCAGAACCCAAACTGAGCCCTGTGTGCCCATCAGAACCAAACTGAGCCCTGTGTGCCCACCAGAACCCAAACTGAGCCCTCTGTGCCCATCAGGACCAAACTGAGCCCTGTGTGCCCACCAGGACCCAAACTGAGCCCTGTGTGCCCACCAGGACCAAACTGAGCCCTGTGTGCCCACTCTGATGTGCCCAGCAGGAACCAAAATGAACCTTCTGACCCCTCTGTGCCCACCCTGGTGTCCCCACACCCAAACTGAGCCCTCTGTGCCCACCCTGGTGTCCCCACACCCAAACTCACCCCTCTGCCCCCTCTGTGCCCAGCCTGGTGCCTCCAGCAGCAGCTCTGGAACCTTCTCCATTTGCTCTTTGCCTGATTTGCCTCTACAGAAAACTTCTCCCTGCCAGCACAAAGTCTCCTGTGCCTGAGAACATCATCCCTGGAACACAACAGCATACCTTGGAGCATTCCTCTGAGTGGTTCTTCCTGACTAGCTGGCCTGGCAGCTCTTCCCTGTGCCAAAAAACTCCTGCCCCAGCCTCCAGAGGGAAAGGCAGGCACAGCAGCTTCCAAGAATCTCTTTCTTCTCAGGTCAGACTCAGGAAGTTGGATGATTTTAATTCATACAGAAATATTTCACTGGGTCTGTTCTAATGTGGCCCAGTGAGCACCCTGAGCTAATCCTGCCCCACTGCACTGCCTGCTGCCATGGAAATTATTCTTTTATTTACAAGAAACCCAAATCAGCTGCAGGCTTCTTCTTGTTGTTGTTGTGGGTTCGAGTTTTTAGGGGAGGGCTCAGGGTGCATTCGGGGTTAAGGACTGATCTTGCTCATGAATATCCAGAAATGTGATTTTTTTGTATCTCCAGGTGTTGTCAGCTTCACCATGGAACGGTTTGGGTTGGAAGGGACTTGAAACTCATCTCATTCCAGCCCCTGCCATGTCCAGGGACACCCTGCACTTCACTGGGACTGCAAAGTAAGTTCTTGAAACTAATTCAGGATTAAATCTCCAATTTAGTTACCCTTTCAGCCCTTTGGGAACACTCAGCCTTTAATCACAACTGTGAGCTCTTTAAGCCCTGATCAACTTCAAGATCCACCAAGATCCAGAAGCTGATCATGTTTGCAAACACAGCAAGGGCTTCAGGATCTCCAGTGATAAAATTGCTGTTTTTATTAAAATTGCCACGTTCTACCTTACCAGTTTTAGCTGCAGATCCCTGTGACCCACCAGAGATCTGTCACCCTGCTGTTCTCTGACAAATCCATGAGGGATTTTCAGAGTCCACGAGGATAAACAACAGCTCTAGAGCCAGTGACCAAGAAAAGGAAGAATATTCTAGAGAACGTGACCAGGAAAAGGAAGAAAAATAGTTTTGATTGGTTTTACATCCATGAAAATAAGTATTTTGAATCCATGAAATGTATTGACTTGAAGACTTCTTAAAGAAAAACAAAAATATCTGTAGATATAACAAAAAAATGTCTTGAAATGAGAGGTATTTTTCAAGTGGGGAATAATTGCCTGCACAAAAAGAAAAGAAATAATGAAGAAACCATAAATGCATGGCAGCCCAGGCTGCCTTTGCAACAGCATTAACTTTGATGAATTCCTGAACTGCTCATAGGTCTCAGACTATGCAATTATCCAGGAATTCCTTTATAATTGAGCTCCAGTGAAGTGCACACTTATTAGGAATCTGTGCTGACAGTGTTTTAATATTCACACCATTACTTTATAAACAGGCAGGCAGTTGCACAGCGCTTTGATCTTGAAACGTGGCCACTCTTGCTGTGAAAAGGAAAGGAGCAGAGCTTTGCTTTCAACTGGAGCAGAGGTTTGGACAGCCTGGACAGTGCCCTAATAACTGAGGAGTGACTCCACACAGTGATGGCATTGATGGATAACCAGTGCTCAAATCCCAGAAGAAATGAAACGAAAATAAAATTAAAAATAAACAAATAAAAAAATAAAAAAAAGAAAAAAAGAGAAAATGAAATCAGAAGAGCCCAAGAAGATGCCAGGAGCTGTGTGGGCTGTACCTGCTGGTGTTGTCATCATCCTCAGAGTCGATGAAGCTGCTGGACTCCAGCTCGCTGCTCATCATGGTGGAGGAGCTGTCGTAGCCAGGGGGGTGCTCACGGTGCCTGTCCAGCTTGGGGTGCCCGTTGATCCTGGGGACTGGAAAAGCACAACAAAGGCAAGGTCACAGCACTGGGAAGTTGTGGTGAGGCTGCCTGCAACAGGAGGCTGGACAGTGTTCAAGGAATAAAGCAGGGATTTATATTAAAATGTGTTTATTAAAAGGGTGTTTAAGTATTTAAAAGGTATTTTAGGTAAATAGTAGGGATTTATTAAAAGGCTTCCAAGGATTCACCTTGGGCAGCACAAGAGCCTGGCTGAGGCTACACCCAAGATTGAGGCCAAGTCAGGAGTTTTCACACTTTTCTAAGTTTTGGGCCATTTCCACATTGGGGTTAATTGTCCAATTCCAGCTCCAGGAGAAGAAGCAGGAATGGAGGAAGCCAAGGCGTGGAATAAATCTGCTTTATACCTCCCAAGCAGCACCAGGGAGGCTGAAGCTCACAAGAAAGGTTTCCTGTGTTATTAAGGTGTGCATTTAAATCCATAAAGGGTTTTTTTTGCAATTTCCCTGCCCAAGTAAAATTCACTTTTCCAAGCTTTTCTAATGTGAGCCAGCACTGTCTGGGGACAATAAACCATTATTACAATTGAGTACTTTCACAAACCATGATTACAAGGGGTTTACTCATAAAATATTCCCATGCAACTTCCTAAAGAAACAAGAATTTTTGTTGCTTGAAGAGAGAAAAGGGGAGCTCTGACATTCAGATTTTTTTTTCCCAGATCAGTTTTCCTTAGGAGTTTATTGACGTTTATATCTGCAGTGTCCAAAAAAAAAAAGTTTCATTATGTCCCTCAAGCCACCACGTTCTGTTTGTGGGGATTATTTTGCAAGCAGGGAATACACAAAGTCTAGAGAAGAATCAAAGATTGCCTGCTCTGGTTCAGCTCCTGCCCCATTAATGAGCAGGGACTTTGTGCCCTGGTCCCCCCTGCCCTGTCCCTTCATGAGAGGGTGGCAGAGTGCAGCAGGACAGGGGGACAGCAGCCTCCAAGAGCTGAGAATAAAGCATAGCCTGCGAGGGTGAAATGTGTCCTCCCTGACTTTTATCAAGAGCAGGACAGGCCCTGCCTGAGGGACAAAAACGCTTCAAAGAGCAAATCAAGCAAAGCCTGAGAGCAGAAAGGGAAGAGCAGCAACTGCTCAGGCAGCCACGGGGCCAGAAAAGGGTCAGGGGGACACCCAGGAGAGTCAGGATCAAAACAAGAACCCTCCCACCCCTTCCAAAAGTCCCTCCCATTTATTAACAGGAAATGTGCTATCAATTCCTCAATATAGGCTTGGAGATGTGCTATCAATTCCTCAATAAAGAATTGGAGATGTGCTATCAATTCCTCAATAAAGAATTGGAGATGTGCTATCAATTCCCCAATAAAGAACTGGAAATGTCTTATCAATTCCTCAATAAAGAATTGGAAATGTCTCATCAATTCTTCAATAAAATCTTGAAACCCTGCTGGGTGCAGGGCTCAGTCCCTGCTGCTTAAACAGGGAAGGACACTGGGAATGGGGAAGGACAATGGGGGAAGGACACTGGGAATGGGGAAGGACAATGGGAATGGGGAAGGACAATGGGGGAAGGACAATGGGAAAGGGGAAGGACACTGGGAATGGGGAAGGACAATGGGATTGTCACCTGCTGCCTTATGGGCACATCCCTGTACCCTGACCTGCCCTGGGATTGGAGTTTTTTGGAAGCTCGAGCAGCCTCCAATCCCTCCAGGATGAACATTCCCATCCCAGCCGTTCTCCAGTTCCATTCCTGCAGGATCCTCTGCACTCAGATTGCTCCAAAACCCCCACACTGCAGCAGCGAGGGGAAACCTGCATCTGCAGCAGCTCCTCTTCCCAAATTTTTGGGATGTGGGAGCCTGGAGGGCTCCTCCAGACACAGCCATTCCTCAGCTGGCTGCACAAAATTCAGGCTCACCCCACTGGGCTGCTGAAACCCCAGCGTTGACATCTTGTCAGAAACTGAGCAGCAGCCACAGAACGTTCCTCAACACCCAGAAAAAAAAAAAAAAAAAAAAGAAAACCACACCAAAAAACCAACTTGCTCCTTAATTACCACCCTAATTAGAGCTTCCACAGGCCCCTTTCCCACTCCTCCTCAGCAAACTGACGTGGGGGCTTTGTTCCTCCCAGCCAGGGGTCCCCAAACTTGTGCCAGGCAAACCTCCCACCACCCTAATTAAGATCCTCACTCTACTTTCACTTAACAGGAATTTGTCAACTTCCCAAAGAAAGGATTTTTGTGGCTTGAAGAGAGAAAAGGGGAGCTCTGACATCCTGATTTTTTTTTTTTCCAGATCACTTTTCCTCGAGATTTTCTTGGTGCTTGTATCTGCAGTGTCCAAAAAAAAAAAGTTTTATTATGTTCCTCAAGCCACCACGTTCTCTTTGTGGGGATTGTTTTGAAATCAGAGAACACAGGAGCACAGATGGAGATTCATCGTGCATTTAAAACAGGAATTAAATTTAAGGGAAATGGGTGGAAGAGCTTAGGGATACCCAAAATCCTTTTGCATTTTCAATGGGAAGGGGTGTGAAAACGCTGTCACATCACCCAGGTGTGTCCCACACCTTCCAGCTGCACTTGGAATCAATTATTTATCACAGCCTGTGCGTGTGGAAGTGCCCAGCAGCAATTCAGCAGAAATTTCTGGGCTGAGTAATCCTGCAGCAATGAAGGCAAACATCCAAGCTGCTCGTGGTGAAGAATCCACCCAGGGCAGCACATTGTTAATTATCACCCACTGGGGAATTCACCAGCACCCCAACTCCAAACCAAACCTCTGCAAAGGATCTTCCTGCACTCCCAGCCCAGGCTGAAAGTCTTCCAGTAAAATCAGGCGAGAATTTTTGGGAATTAAAATGGAGAGCAGCACAGAAAAATCTTTGTTTAGTGTCCACTTTCCTTCCCTGGGGTTTTCCCCAACCTTAATTCTGTGGAACTTCTCAATCCTCTGGGCTCAGTGGACTCAGCCTGTCTGACCTGTTCAGGTTTCAGCTCAGTGCTCCTCTGTTCCCAAATGTTCCCTCACACCTTTTCTCACTTCACCTGTTTGAAATGAAGGCTGGAACACCCTGCTCCTCTTTTCTCGTGGAACAAGAACTCCTTTCCCTCGAGGGAAATCCTCTTTGCCAGGGTGAGTGATTCTTTTTTGTACCAAACACTCACGAACACAGGGGATTGTGCTGCTGGCTGAGCTGCTCCTGTGCCTCTGGAATAAAACCAGTGGCACAAAGCTGTGAGTAACTCCGAGCTGCAGGAGATGCCTGTCCCTGCCCCTGTGCAGGGCTGTAATTTGGGCATTATCCCAACGAGTCTCTGCAGGACTCTCACTGCATTTCCTGCTTTCTGCAGGCAGAGGATTTTCCCTTTCACACCCAGGGGACGGGAGCTGCTGGCCCTGGAGCAGGGATCCAGCTCTCACAGCCCTTTCCCCACCCTTGTCCCCCCTTTTCCCAGGGCTGCTCCCCCTTTTCCCACCCAGCTGTGCTCCAGACAAGAGGTGAAGGTGCAAGAAAAGAGTGACTCTGTGATCCTTGTTATGAAAACACCTTCAAATCCTTCCCAGGATTGGGGGAATTTCACTTATTTTAGTATTGCCAAGTGGCAGTTCAGGACACAGAGCTGAACTGTGAATTTTACACTTGCCTTCTGCTGAAAACAACACACTCGTGGTGTTAATATGGGCACTGGGTGTTGTTATGGCTAAATAAATATTGTTATAAGCACAGAAACTCCATGGACATTAAATCATGTCTTTTAAGGCAGCTCTCCTCACTTTATGCACATTTAACAGAACTCACCTGCTGCAGGCAGAGGTCTAAATTAAAAAAACAGGTAACGTTTGTGACATGTTCTTGCCTGGGATTCGACAGGAGGAGGAAATTTTATCCCATTTCTTTCTCAAGGGAATTGGTTTCAGAGCACTCCCAACAGAAACTCCTGTGCCCAAACAATTCCATCCACCAACACCAGCTCTTATGCCATAAATACCCAGAGCAAAACGTGCACTGGCACTGATTTAAGGCTTAAAACAACTCCCCTTTCACATTCTTCCCTCACCAGGTTTGGAATCGACACTAAAGAGAGGATTCTTGCAGTCAGGATCAAGCACAGACAGCTCTCTGCTCCTCCCACTGAGGGATTTCCGTTCCCTTCTCATCAGTGACACTTTGCAAGGGTTAAATGAACAGAATTCCACAGAATAAATCTGATTTCTGCTGTTCTAACCGGTGCCAAACGCTTGGGTGGGTGGAGCTGTGAGGAAAGGCTGTGATGGCATTTCTTGGGCCCAAGTATTCCAAATTCTGGACTATTTTAAACACAATGGGTGGCACCTATTAATTCTTAATTAAGCCTGGAAATTCTTGTCTGGCAATGAATGAAAAACCCCAAGCTTCCTTTGATGTACAGACCAGAGGCAAGAGATGGGAGTTCTGCATTTTATAGGTGCACTTTGAGTGCATTTAGGTTTAAAAAAAAAAGATCTTCAGAGCCAGCAGAAAACACCAGAGCTGATGCAAGCCTTGAGAAACCAACAGCCAGAGCTCTCCAAGCCATTGGTGTTCTCATGCTGCACCAAGTTCTGCACGCTGTCAAAAACCAATTTCTGCCACTTCACTCACTGGGAGCTGTGCAGAGCTCTTGGAAAAAAAAAAAACAAAAAACGCTGAGCTTCAAAGAGTTTCAGAGCAATTATCAAATTATTCCATTAAAATAATCAAGAGTCCCCGAGAACAGCCTCGAGTCTCTCGTGCTGGTGATGCAGAGCTGCTGTTTCTGAGAGATGGGAGGAAAATTGGGAGAGGGGAAGGGTGGAGCAGAACTCACACGGTGGAGTCTGAAACAGAGGCCTGAGATGCTCAGAGAGAGATCAATGAGAGCTCAAAAACACAAATATCAGGGTAGAGAACAAGTCTCGAAAACAAATCTCCATGAAGGCTCCAAGAGCACAGCTCTAGACATAATAAAATATCAAATAAAAGAATAAAATATCAAATAAAAGAATATTGCCTGCACGTTTTAGACAGAACAAGACAGACCACGTGTGCAGTTTGAACAGAACCTGGCGTGCTGAGAAACTAAAATTCTGGTGAGTTAAGAAGAAATGGTTTGAGTTTGTGTTTTTGGGTAATTTGTGTGTAAGAATCTATGCACTGGGCAGAGATGTTCTGGTGTTTTCTCTCTCTCTTTTTTTTCTTTTCTCCCCTCACCACCACCATCACTGCCCAGGAGAAGGGAGGAGCTGCAGCTGCAATTTTGGGGATTTCACTTCTAAATAGAACTCCACACCAAAAACTTTTAGCGTGGACTTCAACTCTTGTGACTCTTTGCCTTTGGACACTGATGTGCTGCTGGGAAGGACAAAGATTTGCTGGTCCAGCAATTAATTTATTATTTAAAATGCTGTTTATGGTATCCAAATGATGCAGCAATGTATTTATTATTTAAAATGCTGTTTATTGTGTCCAAATGATGCAGCAATGTATTTATTATTTAAAATGCTGTTTATGGTATCCAAATGATGCAGCAATGTATTTATTATTTTTCCAGCCCCTGCTGTGGGTTTGTCTGAAGCCAACTCCAGCTCTGGTTCCATTATTTCCTTTTCATTGCAGAGCATCTTCAAACATGGAACCAATCAATGCTTTGACTGTTCCCTACAGCCAATCATGACTGCTGACATCTCCATATTCCTGTTTTTATTTTCCAATCACAACAAGTCAGTGTGTCACAGTTTAAGACAGAAGTTGGTTTTTTCAGTTTTTTTGCAGTGAAAAATTTTGAGATTTTTTTTTTTACTTGCAACATTGGCGTTTTTGTTTGTGAAAATCTTTTTGCTTGGTAAAAACATCTTTTGATTGAGGTGAGTTTATCCTTTGCTTTAAGTCATAAAATCCCTTCCAACTCATTTTCCCCTTTGCTTTCTTAGTTACCCAATAAAACTGGCTCAGCGATTTTTTTCTTCTATACCAAAACTTGTTATAATTTCTATTCTTTCTTCAAATTCCCCATCCAAAGATGAGTTCCACACTCACATCTGTGACACATTCCTGCCCAATCCTCATCCTTTACCCCCTGGATTCCAGAGCACAAGAGTTACCAGAACTTTCTACAGGATCCCCTCACCTGGACTGCTGTCAGCTTCTCACTCTGGCAGGGCTTTGCTTTTTTACTTATTTTATTTTCCCTTTTTTTGTTTTTTTTTTCCTATTAAATTCTATTTCTGACTCAGGAATCCTTCACTGGTTTTGCTCCCCTGGTGCTCTCAGGCCCCAAATTTTGGGTTGTTTTCTTCAAAAATACAAGCAGCTAATAATTGCTACAAAGTGATTTATTGCAGAAAGCAATTTAAAATTCATTTTTAAATTTAAAAGTCACAGACTGTAAAGTCCAGGTTAAGTTTTGGCTCAAGAGTTTTAAACTGAAGCAGAAGCTGCTCCTGGTGGTCCCAGCAGGGCTATTTAGAATTTTGCTATTTAGAATTCAATGAGAATTTCGCTGTTTAGAATTCAATGAGAATTTAATTTAATTTATTGGAATTTCGCTGTTTAGAATTCAATGAGAATTTAATTTATGGGAATTTCGCTATTTAGAATTCAATGAGAATTTAATTTAATTTATTGGAATTTCGCTATTTAGAATTCAATGAGAATTTAATTTATTGGAATTTCGCTATTTAGAATTCAATGAGAATTTAATTTATTGGAATTTCGCTATTTAGAATTCAATGAGAATTTAATTTATTGGAATTTCGCTATTTAGAATTCAATGAGAATTTAATTTATGAGAATTTCACTATTTAGAATTCAATGAGAATTTAATTTATTGGAATTTCGCTATTTAGAATTCAATGAGAATTTCACTATTTAGAATTCAATGAGAATTTAATTTATTGGAATTTCACTATTTAGAATTCAATAATAATTTAACTCATGAGAATTTCAGTGTTTTAGCACGCCAGGCTATGTATAAACCACATGCATGGTCTATTTTATTTTAACTAAAAAACACAAGCAATATTTTTAACTCTAATTCCATTTATTGCTGAAATGAAATTCTTGGAGCCTCCAAGGAAACTCTGCTGCCCAGGACTGTGATTTTCAGATTTCACTAGAACATGCAGCACTTTTTTTTTTTGGCATTTTTACTTATTAAAAGCACTTAAAACTTATTCTATTTACTAATTTTATTTACTCACTCACTCATGCTAAAACCTAAACTTTCACCTCTGCCTTATTATACTTTAATTTATCCAAAGGCTTTAATTTAAATGAAATTAAAATTTCAATTTCATTTTAATTTAATTTAAAAGGCTTTAATTCAATCCCTGCAATCTGATTTTTCTGCAGGATTCAGACACTCCTGACCAACAACAAAGAGCATTTGAAAGACCAACCTGAAATCCTGAATTTATAACAACTAAGGACTGAGATCTTTGAAAGAAAATAATAAAGTTCTTTGAAAGAAAATAGAAAAGTTCTTTGAAAGAAAATAGAAAAGTTCTTTGAAAGAAAATAGGAAAGTTCTTTGAAAGAAAATAAAGTTCATTAAAGGAAATAAAGTTCATTTAAGGAAATAATAAAGTTCATTTAAGGAAATAGAAAAGTTCTTTTAAAGAAAATAAAGTTCATTTAAGGAAATAATAAAGTTCATTTAAGGAAATAGAGCTATTTTAAAGAAAATAAAGGTCATTTAAAGGAAATACAGTTATTTTAAAGGAAATAAAGTTCATTTAAATAAAATTAAGAAGTTCATTTAAGGAAATAAATTTCATGTAAGGAAATCAATTTCATGTAAGGAAATCAATTTCATTTAAAGGAAATAAATTTCATGTAAGGAAATAAATTTCATTTAAAGGAAATAAATTTCATTTAAATAAAATTAAGAAGTTCATTTAAAGAAAATAAAGAACTTCATTTAAAGAAAATAATAAAGTTATTTTAAAGGAAATAAATTTCATTTAAGGAAATAAATTTCATTTAAAGGAAATAGAGTTACTTTAAAGGAAATAAAGTTCATTTAAAGGAAATAAAGTTCATTCAAATAAAATTAAGAAGTTCATTTAAAGGAAATGAAGTTCATGTAAGGAAATACAGTTATTTTAAAGGAAATAAAGTTCATGTAAGGAAATAAATTTCATTTAAAGGAAATAAATTTCATTTAAGGAAATCAAGTTCATTTAAAGGAAATAAATTTCATTTAAGGAAAACAAGTTCATTTTAAGGAAATCAATTTCATTTAAGGAAATAAAGTTCATTTTAAGGAAATAATTTCATTTAAGGAAATAAATTTCATTTAAAGGAAATCAATTCCATTTAAGGAAATAAATTTCATTTAAGGAAATAAATTTCATTTAAAGGAAATAAATTTCATTTAAGGAAATAAATTTCATTTAAAGGAAATAAATTTCATTTAAAGGAAATAAAGTTCATTTAAGGAAATAAATTTCATTTAAAGGAAATAAATTTCATTTAAGGAAATAAATTTCATTTAAAGGAAATAAAGTTCATTTAAGGAAATAAATTTCATTTAAAGGAAATAAAGTTCATTTAAGGAAACAAATTTCATTTAAAGGAAATAAATTTCATTTAAGGAAATAAATTTCATTAAAGGAAATCAAGTTCATGTAAGGAAATCAAGTTCATTTAAATAAAATTAAGAAGTTCATTTAAGGAAATAAAGTTCATTTAAAGGAAATCAAGTTCATTTAAATAAAATTGAGAAGTTCATTTAAGGAAAGACAGTTCATTTAAAGGAAATCAATTTCATGTAAGGAGATCAATTTCATTTAAAGGAAACACAGTTACTTTAAAGGAAATAAAGTTCGTTTAAAGGAAATCAAGTTCATTCAAATAAAATTAAGAAGTTCAATTAAAGGAAATCAATTTCATTTAAAGGAAATACAGTTACTTTAAAAGAAATCAATTTCATTCAAATAAAATTCGATTTTCCTGTACGGCCACGCAGTTATTTGTGCTCTCTCACCCTCGTCGTGCTGCTCGCGCTCGCGGTCGCGGTTGCGGCGCCGGTGCCGCTCGCGCCGGTGGCTGAGCACGGACTCGGCTCCGGTGTCATTGTCCAACCCGTCCCTGCTGCTGCCGGCGTTGGGGCTGCGACAATCCACAGAAAATCCGCTTAACCACACACACACACACACACAAACATGGGGGCTGCACAAACCACAGCGGCCAGCCCTGCTGTGAGCGATGCGCACCAAATAAAGGCAATTAGCAGCGATAAAATCAGCCTGCCTCAAATCACCGTGCTACGGTGACGTTGTGTTATGGGACATTATGTTATGTTATATTATGTTATGTTATATTATGTTATGTTATATTATGTTATGTTGTATTATGCTATGTTATGTTATACGACGTTATATTATGTTATATTGTTATATGTTATGTTATACTGTGTTACATTATGTTATGTTATATTGTTATGTTATATTGTTATGTTATATTAGATTGTTATGTTTTACTGTGTTATGTTACATTATGTTATGCTATGTTATGTAATGTTATATTACGTTATATTACTACGTTATATTACTTTATATTACTACGTTATATTACTACGTTATATTACGTTATATTACTACGTTATATTACGTTATATTACTACGTTATATTACTTTATATTACGTTATATTACGTTATATTACGTTATATTATTACGTTATATTACTTTATATTACTACGTTATATTACGTTATATTACTTTATATTACGTTATATTACGTTATATTATTACGTTATATTACTTTATATTACGTTATATTACGTTATATTACTTTATATTACGTTATATTACGTTATATTACTACGTTATATTACTTTATATTACTACGTTATATTACTTTATATTACTACGTTATATTACTTTATATTACTACGTTATATTACGTTATATTACGTTATATTACGTTATATTACGTTATATTACGTTATATTACGTTATATTACGTTATATTACGTTATATTACGTTATATTACGTTATATTACGTTATATTACGTTATATTACGTTATATTACGTTATATTACGTTATATTACGTTATATTACGTTATATTACGTTATATTACGTTATATTACTTTATATTACTTTATATTACGTTATATTACTTTATATTACGTTATATTACTTTATATTACGTTATATTACGTTATATTACTTTATATTACGTTATATTACTTTATATTACGTTATATTACTTTATATTACGTTATATTACGTTATATTACGTTATATTACGTTATATACAGATTCCAAGGATATTAAATGACTGCAGAGCCCAGGAAGCTCCCCCTGCCTTGGGAGCAGGGATTGTACAGAATGAAGTTCTGGCTCTCTCCAGCATGCTGGGAGCCACTCCTTGGGCTTGTGATAATTGCTAAAAGATTCGTGTTAATCACAAAAACATCGGGGTTTGTATAAACCAGAATACTCAGCTCTGAAGTGAAGCATGGACACCAGATAATGGAAATTAAATGATAAAATCATTCTGTTTAAAATCACCTTGTTATGGTATATTATGTTATTTGATGTTATTTTATTTTATGTTGTGTTTTCCAAATAAGTTGTGTGGGCTCCCAGCTTGCAAACTCAGCCTTCCCAACAGCCCTTCCTGCCTTTGTGTGATCAATGCTGCTCATCTCAAGGAGCAGACTCCCAGAACTGCTCTGCTGGGTCTCTACAAGGATGTTCATTCAACCACCACTGCTTAGGACAACAAAAAACCCCCAAATTATTGATGACAATAAAAACCCCAGTGTGAGAAGAGGCTGCAAACCGAGGTTGGGTGGAGCGTGGAGTGGGCGCTGACCCCTCACGTTCCCCAGCGCTGCCTGCTCTGTCTGCAGCAAATAAAACAATCTCAGTTCTGCTCAATATCGATATTTGTCTCTCGTTTATAACACGGATGTCACAGGACACAAGGGGACAATCGCTGCTCTTGGGTTGGGGTTTTTTTTCTTTTTCTCGCCCAGGTTGGGGCGCTGGGAGGGTTTTGGTGCAGAAGGAGAAAAAAAAGGATGGGGAGATGTGAGCTGAGAAATGGCCCAGGGTGCTGGGAGCAACCCAGAAACGGCTGAAAGGTAAAAAAAGAATAAAAAAAAACGATTTAGGGGTTAAAAGAGAACCTCGACACCAGCTGGGGGGTGAAAAGAGAACCCCAAAAACATCTCGGGGTTGAAAAGAGAACCCCAAACACATCTCAGGGGTGAAAAAAGAACAAAAAAAATACCTGAAGGGTGAAAAGAGAATCCCAAAAATCACCTCAGGGGTCAATAAAACAATCCAAAAACCATCTAAGGGGTGAAAAAACAACCCCAAAATCACCTGAGGCATGAAAAGGCAACCCTAAAAAACAGCTAAAGGGTGAAAAGAGAACCCAAAAAACATCTCAGGGGTGAAAAAAGAACCCAAAAACCACCTGGTTTAGAGGCCAGGAAAGATAAAAGCCTGGTTTTATTTTTATTTGATTTTCATTTTATTTTTATTTGATTTTAATTTTATTTTATTTTGATTTTGGTTTTATTTTTTTGGCCAGTTCAGGACACAGGAGGGCAGCACAGCCCTTGCAAGGCATTGCCAAGGCAGGGTCAGGATTTCCCAGGATTTCTTGTTCTACCTAAAAGGTTTTGTTAAAAAAAAAAAAATTAAACAAATCTGTAAAATCTGTAAAAAAAATTCCTAACACTGAGGGCTTTTCCAGGCAACAGCCATCTCCCCCCCCAAAAAAAATTAAATTAAAAAAAAAAATGGAAAATAGGCAAATCCAGCCCACATTTCCTTCTAGAAACACAATCCAAGATCACAAAGCTCTGCTTTAAATCCTGCTGGTGGAAATTCCAAGATTCTCCCTGGAAATTAAGATTTCCCCTTGGACCACGGAAAAAAAAAATTCAAAAAAAAAAAGGAAAATAGGCAAATCCAGGCCACATTTCCTTCTAGAAACACATCCCAAAAGCACAAAGCTCTGCTTTAAATCCTGCTGGTGGAAATTCCAATTTCCCCTTGGATGAGGAAATAAAAATTTCAAAGCAGATGTTGCCAGGCTGGCCACACACAGCTGGAGCTGGCAGGGCCTGGAGCAGGAATTAATTCCTTCTGGAAATTTTCCCTCCTGGGGAAAATTCAGTTGGCTCTGCACCCTCCCTAATTACACAAAATACTAATTACTGATCAGCCACACACTACAAAAGCTTTTTGAGCTCTCTCCTTACTTAAATCATCCACAGCAGGCTTGAAAATGAGCAATTTTGGATAAATATTTCACTCTGATAACGATAATTTTTCATTCCCATCCTTCTTTTTAATTCCCGGATATTTGATTTCTTTTTTTTTTTTTTTTTTAGAACCACAACAACGAACAGCTGGGCATAGAAAGGAGGGTGTGGAATAGACAGGAGTTAGAAATGGATTTTAAAAAAATGGAAATTGATTAGGAATTGTTTTAAAAAAAAAAAAGAGAAATAAGCGGGAGGATTGGGTCTTACTGGAAGGATGGGGGCCGGGAGTCGCCGATGCCTCCGGTTCTCTCCAGGGCTGGGGGCAGCTCGGGGTGGCTCTCAGTGCACTGGGAACCCGTGTCAGAGTGGGAGCTTTCAGCCAGGACCAGCTGCCAACAGAAAAAAAAAAAAAAATTAAATTAAATTAAATTAAATTACACAAATTCCCACCAGATTCTCCAGCCTGAGCGCATCCCCCCCCTCTCCCCCCCAAAGCGTTCTGTCAAAATCCCAAAATCTGAGCACAGGGATCGCTGCCAAAGTGCCAGAAAATCGGGTTAAATTCCAAGTACACACACACAAAAAAAAAATATAATTTTGTTTTAAAAAGGCTGAGGCGCTTTGTGTAAAGAGCACACTTGGGGTTTTGACACGAAGATTTATTTTTTTTAAATCTTACCGCTGTTGGAATGTGGAACCAACCAGAGCAGGTCCGTTCCCTATCAGTGAATATTTTATTTAATTATTTTATCATGAAATCAGCATTTTTTTGGGGGGGCCACCGTTTTCTAACCTAGAAAGGAAGGCACTGCCAATTCACACACTTCACTTCAGAGCTGAGTAATTCTGATTTATACCAACCCCGATGCTTGGGTGATGAACACCAATCTTTGCTCAATTATCACACGAAGCATCTAAAATCAGCAAAGGAAAGGAGATGGAGACAAAGCTGAGAATTCCATGTTTTTTTCCAACTGAGCAGCAGGAAAAAACTCCTTTACTACTATTTCCATGTGTACCTTCATCCCACCAAAACCGGGATTTATTTAACAGACATTTAATTAATAACAGACATTTATTTAATAATATTTAATAATTATTATTTAATATTAATTCCATGCTGAAAAGCTGTTCCAGGTCTCCATCCAGCCCAGCTCTCAGCCCGTGGCACTCACTGTGTTTCCAACACTTGAAAACACCAAATTCCAACGCCAGCACTTGGGGAAGCCCAAAATAATCACAAAAAAACCCTTTTTTATCCTCAAAACAAACTTGAGATTTTGGACAACACCATCCTGGTGCTCTGCTGTGCTCCCAGGATTGGAAACTGAGCTTGAAGGAGGAGCTGAAATCACGGATTGAGCCTCAAACATTTTTTTTTTTTTTTTTTGGTGATAAAATCTAAAATATCACTGCTCTCCTCTCTGCCTAAAGGTGCTGAGAAACGTGAATGCAGGAAAAACCAAATTTCTCCAATATTTCACCTGCAGGTGGGAATTGCTGCATCCCACAGCAGGAGACTTTTCCCGTTCCCTGGAGTGGAACAGAACAAAGGGACAAAGGGACAGCAGCAGCTCAGCCCAATCGCTGAGGATCATTAGGGGCTGGGAATTAATTACTCCAATTAGGGGCCAATCCAACGCTGGCATATTTTAGAAATCAGCATTAAACGGAGGGAGATGGGATGTGCAGAGCCACACCCGACTCCCTCCACGACCTTACAGCCCAAATTCCTTCATTTTTATATTAAATTGGTTTTTCCAAGGTTATCAATCTTACAATCTTTTTACTGAATGTATAAACAATGTTTAGCCCCGAGGTTTTAACCTCATTTAAACCTTCCAGGCACTACCAACAATACCAATTCACCGAAATTTAAATATCATAACCAAAATCTACCAGAAGATCACGTTTAGCTGTTTTGGAATAAATTATTTTGGCTGTTTAATGACAATACTAAAGCTGCTTTCATGTCAAAAACACCTGTCCAGCTCTGCACACTCGGTGGACTTCACTCTGATTTTTAAAAGATATTCTTTTCAAATAGGAGAATTCAAATTTATACCTCGGTTTTCATTTTGAGATTCAAGATATTTCTAAAAATCAGCCTCCAGCATCAAACAACAGAGATTTACAGCAATAAATCCAACATACCCAGGACACCACTCTTCCATTGAAGCAGGGGAGTTTTGCATTGTCATCTGAGATTTCTTCCTTCACCACCCTGGAAAACAAAACAAAAAATAAAATCCCACATCAGATCAGAATGGATGTGGTTTTCTCAAATTGTCCAGGAAAAAAAAAAAAATCCTTTTTTTTTTTTTTTTTTCATTAAAATGTTGGTACCAGCAGGTGCTCTGTGTTTAAAGGGTATGTGAGTGTGAGAATAAAGGAAAAAAAATCAAAATAAAGAGTGGAACAGCAGCTTTCCACACCAGCACCCCTGAGTGGGAGGCACAAAAATCATTTCAAGCATTTTTCTCATTTTGGAGTCTCCTCAAAGGTTTGATGGGGACTGAAATTCCCCCCAGTTCTGAGCAATTTGTGGTCCCACATCTGCAGCACAAACAGATTTCTGGCCTCAAACTCCCTGCAGGACAGGGAAAATTTGGTTTTGACAAGCTGAAGTCTCATCAAGCCCCACCACAATGTGTGGATGCACAAGCGAATTTTCCTTTATTTGTGTTTTTTTTTCTCGTTGCTGTGAGAAGGAAAAACCACAAAAACCACAAAGGAACTCAGTGGGGAAAAAATTGTGTAACGTTCAGGGGGGTGGCTGGTTAGGAGGGAAAAGGGAAAAGGAAAAGGGAAAAGGAAAAGGGAAAAGGAAAAAGGGAAAAGGAAAAAGGGAAAAGAAAAAGGGAAAAGGAAAAAGGGAAAAGGAAAAAGGGAAAAGGAAAAAGGGAAAAGGAAAAAGGGAAAAGGAAAAAGGGAAAAGGAAAAAGGGAAAAGGAAAAAGGGAAAAGGAAAAAGGGAAAAGGAAAAAGGGAAAAGGGTAAGAAGCAAATGGACAATTTATTTTGAAAAACTACAAATAAATAATAAATAAAGAATTTCTGCACCCACTAAAAATTATACACAGAATTTCTGCACCCAGAAAAAAACCCCTACACAGAATTTCTACACCCAGCAAGAATCACACACAGAATTTCCACACTCAGAAAAAATCATATTCAGAATTTCTGCTTCCAAAAACAAAATCATATTCAGAATTTCATAATCAGTGAAAATCACACACAGAATTTCTGCACCCAGAAAAAAAATTATACACACAATTTTTGCACCCAGAAGAAAATCCTACCCAGAATTTCTACTCTCAGAAAAAATCATACTCAGAATTTCTGCACCCAGAAACAAAATCCTACACAGAATTTCTGCACCTAGCAAAAATCCCATTCAGAATTTCTACACTCAGTGAAAATCACACAGAATTTCTGCACCCAGAAAAAAAATTATACACACAATTTTTGCATCCAAAAAAAAATCCTACCCAGAATTTCTACTCTCAGAAAAAATCATATTCAGAATTTCTGCTCCCAGAAACAAAACGTATTCAGAATTTCATAACCAGCAAAAATCACATTCAGAATTTCTACACTCAGCGAAAATCACACAGAATTTCTGCACCCAGAAATAAAAATTATACACAAAATTTTTGTGCCCAGAAAAAAATGAGGTCAGCAAGGAAATTCTGCTTCCATTCCACTCGGGAAAATGAGGATAATGAGGAAATTCTCCTTTCATTCCACTCAGGAAAATAAGGTTAGAAGGAAATTCTGTTTTCATTCTGCTCGGGAAAATGAGGATAACGAGGAAATTCTGCTTTGATCCCACTCGGGAAAATGAGATTAACAAGGAAATCCTGTTTTCATTCCACTCGGGAAAATGAGATTAACAGGAAATTCTGCTTTTCCCCAGCACCACAGGCACGGGAAATTCAGGGTTGAGCCAGATTAATTCCAGGTGAATGTGCTCCATGACACAGAGCACCTGAACATCCTTTAACACCGGATTAATCCCACCGGGATCATCATCAAATTTCTTCTTAATTATCCTTTAATGATGGGAAAAGGGGAGAGAAGTTTCATTCATCATGGGGGATCCTTACAGAGTTTTAAGGGATGAAGTTCTTTGTGTTAAAGTTATTTTTGTTTATTCCTGTCCCCTCAAAGGCAGGTATGAGACGATTCAGATTTTCGTTTTCATTCACAGAACCAGGCTGGTTGGGAGATAAAATCTGGATTTTTCTCCAGACAGGGTTTGGGTTGCTCAGGGCAATGTCTGAGCATCTCCAAGGATGGATGTTCCACAATCTTTTTTTTGGACAATTTGATTCTACTCTACGAAGCAGCAGTTTTCCAAAAATCTGTTTCAATTAGCAGAATCACAAGTAATCACATAACAGCAATTACTCCACTGGCAGCTCTAAAAATAATCTGGCTGAAGCTGATTAACACTTCAGTGTGAATCTTTAATGAAGAATTCCAACTTCAGGGATTTTACAGCTGAGCCTTCAGCCACCTTCCCAAAACCACACTGAATTTACAGGGATAAACACTGGAATAGAATGGATTTTTTTTTTTTTTTCTGGAAATGAGCAAGAGGGGAGGAGAGAAATTCCTTCGATGAGCAGAGGAACACCAGGAGCAGGGCAGGATCTGCGGGAAAGGCTCAGGTGTCGTGGGCACCGTGCAGGGATGCAGGAATTGTGTGTGTGCCATCATCATCATCATCATCATCTCATCATCATCATCATATCATCTCATCATCATCACAATATCCTCATCATCTCATCATCATGATATCATCATCATCATCTCATCATCATCATGATATCATCATGATATCATCATCATCATCATCTCATCATCATCATCTCATCATCATCACGATATCCTCATCATATCATCATGATATCATCATCATCATCTCATCATCATCTCATCATCATCATCATCATCTCATCATCATCATCTCATCATCATCACGATATCCTCATCTCATCATCATCTCATCATCATCATCATCTCATCATCATCTCATCATCATCATCATCATCTCATCATCATCATCTCATCATCATCACGATATCCTCATCATATCATCATGATATCATCATCATCATCTCATCATCATCTCATCATCATCATCATCTCATCATCATCTCATCATCATCATCATCATCTCATCATCATCATCTCATCATCATCACGATATCCTCATCATATCATCATGATATCATCATCATCATCTCATCATCATGATATCATCATCATCATCATCTCATCATCATCTCATCATCATCTCATCATCATCATCATCTCATCATCATCATCTCATCATCATCACGATATCCTCATCATATCATCATGATATCATCATCATCTCATCATCATCACGATATCCTCATCATATCATCATGATATCATCATCATCATCTCATCATCATCTCATCATCATCATCATCTCATCATCATCATCTCATCATCATGATACCATCATCATCATCATCTCCTCATCATCATCATCATCTCCTCATCATCTCATCATGATATCATCATGATGATATAATCTCATATCATCATGGTCATGATCTCATCATCATCTCATCATCATCTCATCATCATATCATATCATCATCACCATCATATCATCATCATCAACACCATCATATCATCATCATATCATCATCATCATCACCATCATCCTCATCCCCTCTCCTCCTCCTCCAGCCTCATCCAATCACTGCTCCAAACCCCACAGACCCACGGCACAACCGGTGCTCTCCTTTTATTTTTTCTATTTTTTTTTTTTAAGGTTTTTATTCCCAGCTCCCACGTGAAGCTGTCACAAATGGGGATGAGCACAATGCCCACAGCTGTGACAGGAGTGACACAAATGTGGAGAAAATCCCTCTTCAAATCCCTCTCCAAACAAAGGACGTGCAGCTCCATTTCAAACAAGCTCCTTCTTGGCGTTTTTATAGAAATCCTAGCAAGAAACCGCTGTGGGGAAGTCACCTTTCCCCACGCAGGTGACAAACACATAAAAAAAAAAAACAACACTTTTCCCTCGTGGATGGAACGGCTGCCGCTCGTGTCTCGTGTGATTCTTTCTCACCTTTTTGAAAAATCTCAATCCCCTCACTCTGAGCGGTTCTGCCTGCCATTAGCAGCGTGGTTTTACACCCCACTTCTCCCGTGCCACAATCTCCTCTTCAGCATCGCTCCCCACGCTTGTGCCCACGGATTCCTCTTCCCCTGCTTTTTCCACCCCACCTTTATCCCCGCAGGCACGTCCAGCATTTTTGGAATGCCAGGGATGATAATTTGTCACCTTCCAGGAGAGAAGTGCAGGATGTCGGAGAGGTTTTGGCACTTTGGTTCCTGCCACCAGATGCTGACCTAAGCTTTAAGCACATGAACGATGCAAGAATTATTATTGTGTTCTCCTAGGAGAGAACCAGCCCAAAGCTGCGCTGATTTTAAAAAAATAAAAATTCGCTTTTTCTGGCTGTTCAAGGGCGACTCCATTTGTTGAGGCTCTGCATGACCTCGAGGAGATCAGCTGGAACATTTCACTGCATGGAAAAGACAGAACTTCCGTGCTGAAAATTCCCTGGAATGTTTCACAGACATTTGGAAAAAGAGAAAACCTCCTTACCCACAGAACCTCCATGCTGAAAATTCCCTGGAATGTTTCACAGACATTTGGAAAAATAGAAAACCTCCTTAGCTACAGAATCTCCATGCTGAAAATTCCTTGGAATGTTTCACAAACATTTGGAGGAGCAGAAAGCTCCTTACCCACAGAATCTCTGTGCTGAAAATTCCCTGGAATGTTTCAGACATTTGGAAAAATAGAAAACGTCCTTACCCACGGAATCTCTGTGCTGAAAATTCCTTGGAATGTTTCAGACATTTGGAAAAATAGAAAACCTCCTTAGCTACAGAATCTCTGTGCTGAAAATTCCTTGGAATGTTTCACAAACATTTGGAGGAGCAGAAAGCTCCTTACCCACAGAATCTGTGTGCTGAAAATTCCCTGGAATGTTTCAGACATTTGGAAAAATAGAAAACGTCCTTACCCACAGAATCTCTGTGCTGAAAATTCCCTGGAATGTTCCAGACATTTGGAAAAATAGAAAACGTCCTTACCCACAGAATCTCTGTGCTGGAAATTCCCTGGAATCTTTCAGACATTTGGAAAAATAGAAAACCTCCTTAGCTACAGAATCTCTGTACTGAAAATTCCCTGGAATCTTTCAGACATTTGGAAAAATAGAAAACCTCCTTAGATACAGAACTTTCATGCTGAAAATTCCTTGGAATATTTCACAGACATTTGGAAAAATAGAAAACCTCCTTACCCACAGAACCTCTGCGCTGGAAATTCCCTGGAATGTTCCAGACATTTGGGGCAGCACAGAGCTCCTTGCTTGGCTCGGGAAGGCAGGAGCTCTGTTTAGGAACACAAATCCCAAAAGCAGGAGGATTTTTGGGAGGGAGGGAAGCAGAGATTTCCTGGTTTGAGTCTGGAAAGGGAATTTGGATGTGCAGCAATCCCATTTCTGCCCTGTGCACGGCCCGGGGAGCTCTCAGCACTTCCACTGTGACTCTTTCCAAAAAAAATTCCACGTTTTTTGAACCAACCCCTGCCTGGGCTGCCAGCCCAGCTCTGCCTCATCTTTCCATGTCAGCCCAAATCCGGAAATTCTGCCCCATTCCCTCCAAACACTCTGCACTTGGCAGGAACAGCCTCCAAGGAAGTATTTTAAAATATTCCTAACTGGCAGTCCAGGAGCAGGGGCATGCAGGGAATGGGATTTGTTTCTCTGCTGCTTAATGAACATTATCTCCATAGCTCAAGGTGTGAAAATCTCACTGAAATCCGGATATTTGTGGTATTTAAATTGAGATCTGCAGAAATGAGTCTGCTAGACACAACTGTGCCCGGTGTAACATCCCACTCCATGCCAATTAACCCAGAAAACTAATTACTCTTAATTATGAGCAGAGAAGCCAAGGAAATGGGTGATTTTTAGAGTCCGAAGACCTTACAATTTCTTTTCCTCTATTTCTTTTCCTCAATTCATTTCCTTTCTTCAATTCCTTTTCCTCGATTCTTTTCCTCAATTCCTTTTCCTCAATTCTTTTCCTCTATTTCTTTTCTTCTTTTCCTCAATTCCTTTTCCTCAATTCTTTTCCTCTATTTCTTTTCTTCTTTTCCTCTATTCCTTTTCCTCAATTCTTTTCCTCAATTCCTTTTCCTCAATTCTTTTTCCTCAATTCTTTTCCTCTATTTCTTTTCTTCTTTTCCTCTATTCCTTTTCCTCAATTCTTTTCCTCAGTTTCTTTTCTTCAATTTCTTTTCATCAATTCATTTTCCTCAATTCTTTTCCTCAATTCATTTTCCTCAATTCATTTTCCCCAATTCATTTTCCTCAATTCATTTTCCCCAATTCATTTTCCTCAATTCCTTTTCCTCAATTCCTTTTCCTCGATTCATTTTCCTCAATTCCTTTTCCTCTATTCCTTTTCCTCTATTCCTTTTCCTCAATTCCTTTTCCTCAATTCTTTTCCTCTATTCCTTTTCCTCGATTCTTTTCTTCAATTTATTTTCCTCATTTTCTTTTCTTCAATTTCTTTTCTTCAATTTCTTTTCCTCAATTTTTTTTCCTCAATTCCTTTTCCTCAATTTTCTTTTCCTCAATTTCATTTCCTCAGAACAGGTTTGGACTAGAGCTGAGCAAACCAATCGAAGCATTTTGGCCACCCTGGGAGTCTCCTGTCTGTTCTCTCAGCTCCCTCTTTGCTCCCTGTACGATTCAGTAAATTATTGATGTGCCTCTATTGCAATCTCACAGGTGTGAATGAATTTATTCCTGCAGCTGTCCCAAGGGACACACACATCCCTGCCAGAAAAACAAGGAAATCCCAGCTCAAAGAGACAGCTCACAAAATCCTGACCCAAACCCAGATTTCCAATGAGTTACAAAACAATAAATATTGACGAGCCCCTATCAAATGAGAACAGCTTAGGGAAAAAAACCACAAAAAACAAAAAAAAAAGCCACCAAACAAACAAACAAACAAAAAAAAAAACAAACCCCAAAACACCCCCCCCCAAAAAAAAAAAAAACCCCAAAAAAACCCAAAAAAACCCAACAAAAAAAACCAAAAAAACCCAAAAAAAGAAAAACCCCCAAAACCCAACAAAAATAAATAAAAAAAACCCCAAAACAAACAAACAAACAAAACCCCAAATAACCACAAAAATAACAAAAATAAAATAAATTTTTAAAATAAAATAAAATAAAATAAAATACTCAGTGCTTGTGGAATGGCCATTTCCAAGAGCTGGCTGGGATTTGGGCTTTCCCCAGGGTGCAATTATTTTCAAAAATTCAAAATAGCTCTGGGGGCCGATTCTGGGATGCAGCAGGGGGGGAACTTGAGGCTCTGCAGGTCCTGACCTGGCTCTGAGAGCTGCTCCTGCCTCCAAAAAAAATAAAAAATAAATTTAAAAAACCCACCCAAAAGCATTTCCCCAGCCAGTCTGGGAGCTGGGAATTGAAAGGGAAAAGTTCAGGATGGTTTTGGGGGAATCTTCCAGATGCTGCAAAACTTCTGAGCGTGCTGAACGTTCCAGCTGCCAAATATTCCCAATAAAAAAAAAAAAAAATCTTTTATTTCTATTTTGGGGTTTTGGCAGCAGAGCCTCCCTCAGCACAGACTTTATCAGGATATGCTCTCAGCTTTGCTTTCCAGGACTTTGGAAGTTTTTTTTTTTTTTTAGGAAGCACTAAAAGCTCCATGAATTCCCAAAATTATTCCAGGGAATAATTTGAATTCAGTCGCAGCCAGGAGATTTTTAGATATCTCAGCCTGAGGCTGGAATTTCTCAGCTCAATATGCAAACATTTCAAGGTGCTAAACCCAACTTGGTTTTATTTTTAAATAATTATGTTTTCATCTAAAAAAAAAAAAAAAAAAAATGCTGATTATTAAAGCCCTCAGACACAGCCAGGTCCTCATTTGAGAAAATGAGTTTTTGTATTAATTTGGCAAAAATTCAATTCTTTATTCCAAAATATTCCTTATTCCAAATGTTCAATTCCTTATTCCAAATATTCAGTTCCTTACTCCAAATGTTCAATTCTTTATTCCAATTGATCAATTCTTTATTCCAATTGATCAATTCCTTATTCCAACTGATCAATTCCTCATTCCAAATATTCAATTCCTCATTCCAAATACTCAATTCCTCATTCCAAATACTCAATTCCTCATTCCAAATACTCAGTTCTTTATTCCAAATACTCAATTCTTTATTCCAAATACTCAATTCCTCATTCCAAATGTTCAATTCTTTATTCCAACGGATCAATTTCTTATTCCAAATATTCAATTCCTTATTCCAACTGATCAGTTCCTCATTCCAAAATGTTCAATTCCTTATTCCAACTGTTCAATTCTTTATTCCAACTAATCAATTCCTTCTTCTATATATTCAATTCTTTATTCCAAATATTCAATTCCTCATTCCAAAATATTCAATTCCTTATTCCAACTGATCAATTCCTCATTCCAAATATTCAGTTCCTCATTCCAAATATTCAATTCCTCATTCCAAACTATTCAATTCCTCATTCCAAATGTTCAATTCCTCATTCCAAATATTCAATTCCTTACTCCAAATGTTCAATTCTTTATTCCAATTGATCAATTCCTTATTCCAACTGATTAATTCCTCATTCCAAATGTTCAATTCCTTTTTCCAAATATCCAATTCCTTATTCCAACTGATCAGTTCCTCGTTGCAAATATTCAATTCCTCACTCCAAATATTCAATTCCTCATTCCAAATATTCAATTCCTCATTCCAAAATATTCAATTCCTCATTCCAAATATTCAATTCCTCATTCCAAAATATTCAATTCCTCATTCCAAATATTCAATTCCTCATTCCAAAATATTCAATTCCTCATTCCAAAATATTCAATTCCTCATTCCCAACTATTCAATTCCTCATTGCAAATATTCAATTCCTCATTCCAAAATATTCAATTCCTTATTCCAACTGATCAATTCCTCATTTCAAATATTCAATTCCTCATTCCAAAATATTCAATTCCTTATTCCAACTGATCAATTCCTCGTTGCAAATATTCAATTCCTTTTCAATGAAGGTGTCACACAGCCAGGACAAACCCAGAAATGTCAAACACATTTGAGATTGGGCAAGGTAAGAACCAGCTCTGTCAAAGGCTCCTTTTGTGCTCTCTTGAAAACCCCTCATTAAAATAATAAAGCTGGGTCAAAAAACAGCCCCAAATTTCATCAATACCCCACAGAATTATTATTTACACCATTGTCAACAAAGAGATGAACTACACCAGGAAAAACCACATTATTCCACATAGCTGGGAGAGAAAAGCTGCCCCATAAATTTATTTCTTTACTATTTAGCCTTTACTCCTTGCAGATAATCTGTGTCTCTCTGCCCCCTAGGTTGTTTGTCTAGACACATTTTAATGCACTGGCATAATTGGGGGCACTGATGTGGTGAAGTTGAATTATTTGGGTTTGAACGAGGTTCCTTCCCAAGCCCCTGGCAGCCCTGGTACCTTCCAGGCACACCCAGAATGACACACAAAAAAAAATCCTGAAAGATCCTGAAAGATCCTGAAATATCCTGAAAGATCCTGAAAGATCCTAAAACATCCTGAAAGAAGATCCTGAAAGGTCCTGAAAGGTCCTGAAAGATCCTAAAAGATCCTGAAAGGTCCTGAAAGGTCCTGGAAGGTCCTGAAAGATCCTGAAAGGTCCTGAAAGGTCCTGAAAGGTCCTGAAAGGTCCTGAAAGATCCTGAAAGGTCCTGAAAGATCCTAAAAGATCCTGAAAGATCCTGAAAGATCCTAAAAGATCCTAAAAGATCCTGAAAGATCCTGAAAGGTCCTGAAAGGTCCTGAAAGATCCTGAAAGATCCTGAAAGATCCTGAAAGGTCCTGAAAGGTCCTGAAAGATCCTAAAAGATCCTGAAAGATCCTGAAACATCCTGAAAGATCCTGAAAGATCCTAAAAGGTCCTGAAAGATCCTGAAAGATCCTAAAATATCCTAAAAGATCCTGAAAGATCCTAAAAGATCCTGAAAGGTCCTGAAAGATCCTAAAAGATCCTGAAAGATCCTGAAAGGTCCTGAAAGGTCCTGAAAGATCCTGAAAGGTCCTGAAAGATCCTGAAAGATCCTGAAAGATCCTGAAAGGTCCTGAAAGGTCCTGAAAGATCCTAAAAGATCCTGAAAGATCCTAAAATATCCTAAAAGATCCTAAAATATCCTGAAAGATCCTGAAAGATCCTGAAAGATCCTAAAATATCCTGAAAGATCCTAAAAGATCCTGAAAGGTCCTGAAAGAGCCTTCATTTTGTGAGACCCCAAACCAGCAAAATTCACCTCAACACATTCATTAAAATCGTTAATTACTCTTTACAAAAATGCCACTCCGGTGGTAGGGCAAGCTAAATTTGCTTTTTTTTTTTGCTAATGAAAAGTGGAAAAAAAAGCAGAGTTTGGATATCAAAGCTTCCCATGTAGAAACAGGATGGAGATGGAAATTTTTTCTTTAGCTGAAGGCTAAAGGAGATCCAACCACCCTTCCCTGAAAAAAAACCAGAAATTCTCCACCTTCCCTTTCCCTGCTCAGCTCTTTTTTGGACAAGCTCAGCCAATGAAACCACCCAGAATTCCCAGAATTTCCAAGGCATCCCAGGAGGCTCAGAACAGGAATTTCATTTCATGTTCCAGCTGTTTCCACACACGGCCAGGGCAGATTTTTGTGTATAAAATCCCCCTCTGGAATTGCAGATCACAAGATTCAATTGTGCTGTCTGCCCCACGGAAATTTGAATTTTTCCAGCTCCAGGCACAGCCAGAGCTCTCCAGAATTCCCAAGAACGGCAAAACTGCAAGGACAAGTCATGAAAAAATGAGTTCAGACCTCTCGACTTCACACCAGGTAATAAATTAATAAATTCCACCCACGCTGTCATTTCAAAGTACAACTGGACTTACAAGTTTGTTTAGGCATTAAAAAAAAAAAAATTCCCAGCTCGTCACAAAAATCCCAAGTCAGATCTAAATTAGGGAACAGGGAATCTTTGGGTCAGTGTCCCTATGGGATTGTGGCCTCTCTTTAAAGATTTGCATCACACAGAGTGAAAAAAAAAAAAATAAAAATCTCTGTTTTCACCATAGGAAAGGTTTTCCAGCAGAGAAATTAAACAATAATTGGTAATAAATGGTAATAAATGCAATCCCCCAGGCTCCACGTTCATGTTTAGGCAGGGATTTGCTATTCCAAACTAAACTACAACACATTTTCAGACAACATGTATTATTTCACTCAGAAAAATAAAAGTTAAGATTGCAGGGCTGATGGATTTAGTGTCCAGATAAACACGGATAAAAACAACCTCCCTCATTTCAGGAGTGGCTCCTTCAGTGCAGAACTGGTAAGGGAGAGGCAGAGATGATATTTAATTTAATTTATTTATTTCATTTATTTCATTTATTCTCGTGCTCCTGAGAACCGTGAACACAAAGAAAGCTGCAGTGCTCAGGGACTCACTTGGGCACCTGGCACAGATCTTTGAATTCTTTATCATTTGTCCAAATTGTTCTTGTTCAGTTCATCCTTAAAGGATCTGGCAGGACACAGGAATTTTATATTCCAGCTGAATCACAAACTTTTCCCACCAACTCTTTGTCCCTCATGCAAGACAACAGCTCTTAAAGTCATTTAAGAGAAATAAAAATTATATAGGTTTAAATTCCAAATAATTCAGATAAAACTTCTTTTTAAAACTTCTATGAATGCACCAAGAAATTGTTCTCTAAATATTCCTCATGGAAATATTATCCAGGAGTTGAGAAAAAAAAAAAAAAAAAAAAGCCACAGGGAGCCTGTTCTGGGAGGGGCCCCATGGAAATCTTCACCTGCCCAGCTCTGCCTGTTTCCTTTCCCACCTCCCAACTCTTTCCAAAAAAGTCATTTCAGCATCTGGGAGCAACAGCTCAGATAAAAGGGGCTGGGATTTTATACATCACAAGGAGAAAAATGAATTTTCCATATGCAAAGGCAGAGCAAAATGCAAAATTTCAATCCAAACCTGCACCAGCCCCAATCGCATTTGACTTCGAAATGAGCAATTTCATGGAATCCCAGACGGCTTTGGGGTGGGAAAGGATTTGCAAAACTCGTCCAGTTCCATGGGCAGGGAAATTCCACAGTCCCAGGCTGCTCCAAGGTGACCTTGGGCACTTCCAGGGATGCAGGGGCAGCCCCAGCTTTTCTGGGAATTCCATCCCCGCATCTTCCCCAAAAATCCCATCCAAAAATGCCCCAAAATTCCCATTTAACCCTCCCCTTCTGTCACTCCGAAGCCGTTCCCTCGTGCTCTGTCTCTGCTCTCATCAATTTTTGGAAATCTGGAGCTTTAAACACAAAACCCAACAGAAATTTTCTGGTGCATTAACGTGAAGGGAAGCGGGGAAACGAGCGGCCCAGTTCTTATTTTGAAGGAATCTATTCACCCCAAGAAGAAATTTGGGGAAGAAATTGTAAATTTTCCTTATTAGTGGAGTTGTTGGAGTTGCAATGCAGGGCCACAGTGCTGGGTCCCAGTCTGGATTTTCTGTGTCCCAGTCTGGATTTTCTGTGTCCCAGTTTGGATTTTCTCTGTCCCAGTTTAAATTTTTGTGTCCCAGTTTGGATTTTCTGTGTCCCAGTCTGGATTTTCTGTGTCCCAGTTTGGATTTTCTCTGTCCCAGTCTGGATTTTCTCTGTCCCAGTCTGGATTTTCTCTGTCCCAGTCTGGATTTTCTGTGTCCCAGCCTGGATTTTCTGTGTCTCAGTTTGGATTTTCTGTGTCCCAGTTTGGATTTTCTGTGTCCCAGTCTGGATTTTCTCTGTCCCAGTTTGGATTTTCTGTGTCCCAGTCTGGATTTTCTGTGTCCCAGTCTGGATTTTCTGTGTCCCAGTCTGGATTTTCTCTGTCCCAGTTTGGATTTTCTGTGTCTCAGTTTGGATTTTCTGTGTCCCAGTTTGGATTTTCTCTGTCCCAGTCTGGATTTTCTGTGTCCCAGTTTGGATTTTCTCTGTCCCAGTCTGGATTTTCTGTGTCCCAGTTTAAATTTCTGTGTCCCAGTCTGGATTTTCTGTGTCCCAGTTTGGATTTTCTGTGTCCCAGTCTGGATTTTCTGTGTCCCAGTTTGGATTTTCTGTGTCCCAGTCTGGATTTTCTCTGTCCCAGACTGGATTTTCTCTGTCCCAGTCTGGATTTTCTCTGTCCCAGTCTGGATTTTCTGTGTCCCAGTTTGGATTTTCTGTGTCCCAGTCTGGATTTTCTCTGTCCCAGTCTGGATTTTCTGTGTCCCAGTCTGGATTTTCTGTGTCCCAGTTTGGATTTTCTCTGTCCCAGTCTGGATTTTCTGTGTCCCAGTCTGGATTTTCTGTGTCCCAGTCTGGATTTTCTGTGTCCCAGTCTGGATTTTCTGTGTCCCAGTCTGGATTTTCTCTGTCCCAGTCTGGATTTTCTGTGTCCCAGTCTGGATTTTCTCTGTCCCAGTCTGGATTTTCTCTGTCCCAGTCTGGATTTTCTGTGTCCCAGTCTGGATTTTCTGTGTCCCAGTCTGGATTTTCTCTGTCCCAGTTTGGATTTTCTCTGTCCCAGTCTGGATTTTCTCTGTCCCAGTCTGGATTTTCTCTGTCCCAGTTTGGATTTTCTCTGTCCCAGTTTGGATTTTCTGTGTCCCAGTTTGGATTTTCTGTGTCCCAGTTTGGATTTTCTGTGTCCCAGTTTGGATTTTCTCTGTCCCAGTCTGGATTTTCTGTGTCCCAGTTTGGATTTTCTCTGTCCCAGTTTGGATTTTCTCTGTCCCAGTCTGGATTTTCTCTGTCCCAGTTTGGATTTTCTCTGTCCCAGTCTGGATTTTCTCTGTCCCAGTTTGGATTTTCTCTGTCCCAGTTTGGATTTTCTGTGTCCCAGTTTGGATTTTCTGTGTCCCAGTTTGGATTTTCTGTGTCCCAGTTTGGATTTTCTCTGTCCCAGTTTGGATTTTCTCTGTCCCAGTTTGGATTTTCTCTGTCCCAGTCTGGATTTTCTCTGTCCCAGTTTAAATTTTTGTGCCACAGTCTGGATTTCTGTGCCCCAGTTTAAATTTCTCTGTCCCAGTCTGGATTTTCTGTGCCCCAGTCTGGATTTCTCTGTCCCAGAATCAGAGCAGTTTTTTCAGGAATCACAGCAGTTTTTTCAGAATCAGAGCAGTTTTTTCAGGAATCAGAGCAGTTTTTTCAGGAATCACAGCAGTTTTTAAGGAATCAGAGCAGTTTTTTAAGGAATCACAGCAGGATTTAGGAATCACAGCAGTTTTTCAGGAATCAGAGCAGGATTTTTCAGGAATCACAGCAGATTTTTCAGGAATCAGAGCAGGATTTTTTGGAGTCAGAGCAGCTTTTTAAAGAATCAGAGCAGGATTTTCAGCAATCAGAGCAGATTTTCAGGAATCAGAGCAGGATTTTTAGGAATCAGAGCAGGATTTTTAGGAATCACAGCAGATTTTTCAGGAATCAGAGCAGTTTTTTAGGAATCAGAGCAGTTTTTCAGGAATCAGAGCAGTTTTTCCAGGAATCAGAGCAGTTTTTCCAGGAATCAGAGCAGATTTTCAAGGAATCAGAGCAGTTTTTAAGGAATCAGAGCAGTTTTTTCAGGAATCACAGCAGGATTTAGGAATCAGAGCAGTTTTTTAAAGAATCAGAGCACATTTTCAGGAATCAGAGCATTTTTTCCAGGAATCACAGCAGTTTTTTTCAGGAATCACAGCAGATTTTTAGGAATTTCTAGATTAAGATAATCTTCATTAATTCTAGATTAAGAGAATTTTTTCACTAGGTTAAATTCTGGATTAAGAGAATTTTTTTCACTAGATTAAATTCTACATTAAGAGAATTTTCACCAGGTTAAATTCTCCCACAAGCAGAGGATAAAACAACCAGACCAAAACATCCTACAAAAATAAAGATGGATATAAATCTTTTTTTTTTTTTTTCTCTGGAAGCACAAATAAAAAATGGTTTTTACACTTGGAAAAAAAAAAAAAAATCTCTGTATTTCTGCCAGAAACAACAATTGCCCAGCCCCAAAACCACAGTTCAAGGTCAGGATCAAATTTGGGAAAACACCAAAAATTCAATATATAAAAAAAAAAAACCTGGGTGGGTGCAGCTCGGAGCTTTGTGACCTCTGAATTTTTTATTTTTATTTTTTATTTTTTTTTTCCTCCAGAAAACGTTCATTTCCCCCCTGCTGGTTTTGGGAGGGTGTGGAAAGGGCAGGAATTTTGATTTTTGTGTTTTCTCAAAGCAAAAAGAGGCTCAGGGAACAACGGGGGGGAGGGAGGAGCTGCCAGGAACTCGTAAATAAAAAATAAAAAATAAAAAATAAAAAATAAAAAATAAAAAATAAAAAAAAATGAGGATGATGCCTCCTCAAAAATTCCTCTGTGGATTCGTCTTAAAACTTCGATTTTTAGGCTGATTTAAAAGAAAAAAATTAAAAAAAAAAAAATCTCCCAAAATACTTGAAATGGTTATTTAGGGACTAAATATATAAAAATAAGTGTAAATATAGATATAAATATAAATATAAGTATAAATATAGATATAAATATAAATATAAGTATAAATATAGATATAAATATAAATATAAGTATAAATATAAATATAAGTATAATATAAATATAAGTATAATATAAATATAGATATAAATACAAATTTAAGTATAAAACTAGATATAAATATAAATAATATAAATATTAAATATATCCGATGGAGTTGGTTGGCATGGGAAGGTGAAATTCCAATTTTCAGGATTTTTTCCCTTTCAGCAACATCCCCTTAAAAACCAGAAATTTTGATTTAATTCAAATTCCACTCCCAGCTGCAGCAGATTTGTGAGGTAAAGGAACAATGCAGAGTAATTTCAAAGCAAATTAAGTAATTAAATATTTTTAAAAGTAATTAATTAAATAAATAAAATGAATTAATTAAAGAAATGATGTCATTTTTTAAAAAAAGCCATTTCAAAGCTGTCTGTACTCAATGATAAATCTTCGAATAGAAAAAAGAAAAATAAGGGGGAAAAAAAAAAAAAAATTCAATTTGAAGTCTTGGAGAGGGAAAAAATTAAGATTTCGATTTTCCAGGAGTGATTTTTTTCCTCTCATTTCTCTGGAATTCCAGTCAGACCTGCCCTAAACGATGATGATGATGATGATGATGATGAAGAAATAAAACCAAGAAAAACAAATTATTTCGATCACCAGCTCGGCTCCAGCTCCCCCAGCACGTGAATAAAAGCAGAGATTAAATTAAAAAAAAAATAAAAAATAAAAATAAAAAATAAAAATAAAAAATAAAAATAAAAAATAAAAATAAAAATAAAAAATAAAAATTCTTTTAGTCAGGAATGTTTCATTATTCCTATTTTTTTTTTTTTTTCACTGGATCCTGGCTGCAAACAATTCTTTGGAGTTGGGGTTATTTGGCCAAATTCTTAACAAACAGCTGCCCTTAAAATTGAATTTATTTTTCTTTTTTAGAATCTACTTTCTTTTTTTTTTTTTTTTTAAAAGGAAAAATACTTTTTTAATACATTTTTTTTTAAAGAATGTACTTTTTTCTTAAGCATTTACTTGGTTTCTTAAGAATATACTTTTTTTTCCAAGGATTTATTTCTTTTTTTAAAGAATGTACTTCTTTTTTTTAAGCATTTATTTGGTTTTTTTTAAGCATTTACTTCCTTTTTTTTAAGAATGTACTTTTTAAAAATATTTACTTCCTTTTTTTAAAGACTGTACTTATTTTTTTAAATAATATACTTCTTTTTTTAAGCATTTACTTCCTTTTTTAAAGAATGTGCTTTTTAAAAGCATTTATTTGTTGTTTTTTTTTAAAGAATGTACTTTTTTTTTTTAATAATTTACTTTTGAAAAAACAATTTATTTTTTTTTCAAAATGCTTCCTGCTCAAGGCCACGAGTCCAGATTAGCAGAAAAAAAAAAAATAAAAAAATTTCATTTGCAGCCCTTGCAGAACTCTTAATTATCAGCACATAATAATCACAATTAGAGCACAGAAAAAAAAAAAAAATTCAGCTGAGGATGAGGCACCTCCTTTTTTTTTTTTGGGTTTTTTTTCCTAAATAAAACAACCAGGGACAAAAATATCAATCCTGGAGATGAAGAAATGAAATTGCACCAGGAAATTTGTGTTCGATAAAATTCAGATTTGTTTTGGGTAAACTAAAAGGAAATTAATTAATTAATCTTCATGTAAAGGAATGTAAACCAAAGGGGTAAAAATGGAGAAAAACCAATTTTTTTAAAAAAATAAGAGTGGGATAAATTTTTAAAAAATAAGAGTGGGATAAATTTTTTTAAAATAAGAGTGGGATAAATTTTTAAAAATAAGAGTGGGATAAATTTAAAAAAAATAAGAGTGGGATAAATTTTTAAAAAATAAGAGTGGGATAAATTTTTTAAAAATAAGAGTGGGATAAATTTTTAAAAAATAAGAGTGGGATAAATTTTAAAAAATAAGAGTAGGATAAATTAAAAAAAAATAAGAGTGGGATAAATTTTTAAAAATAAGAGTGGGATAAATTTAAAAAAAATAAGAGTGGGATAAATTTTTTTAAAAATAAGAGTGGGATAAATTAAAATTAATGTGTCCATTCAGAAAGGATCTCCTTTATTCAGGTTGACCCAAGAGAATCTTGTGGGCACAAGAGCAAAGCTGGATTTCAAGATGAAAAAATAAAATAAAATAAAATAAAATAAAATAAAATAAAATAAAATAAAATAAATCCAATATTTCAGGGCACTGCCCCTGCTCTGAGCCTCCTCCTGCAGGAATTTGGGGTTTTCAGGGGTGCCCAGCTCTGCTTTGCTCAGCTCAGAAATCAAAATTTAACATTGACCACCCAAACTCCAACTCATCCCCCTCGAGGCACAAAAACCTGATTTTACCTCCAGGACTGCCAAAAGAAAGGTCAATTCACCCCAAAAATTCCGAATTATTTTCTTATTCCCAAGGAAAAAAAAAACGAATAAAACCTTCCTAGATGTCGCCCTTACCTTTTATTTCCTTTTTTTTTTCTTTTTTTTTTTTTTTTCCCAAATGAAAGCCAAAAATCTCAGCGCAAATTTTTAATTGAAACCTTAATTTTTAATCACTGCAGAATAAAACTGCAAGGACACAGCTGCAAAGAGTGGATTTTGACATAAATCAGATCATTCAGGTGTTGTAGACGTGCTCTGAGTCAGCTGATTCTTAATTAATTAATTAATTAATTAATTAATTTCCCCGCCCATTAAGTGAGGCACAGGAGGGAAACAAACACGTGCTAAGGAGAGGAAAAGGGTTCAGCGACTTTAATTGGCTGAAATATTAAAATATTGGATTTCGGTGATCTTTGGAAGGAAAACGTGAGAGGGACAGAAAAAAAAAAGAGGGGGAATGAGGCAGAATTGGGGAAATCAGAGAATTTTGGGAAATCAGAGAATTTGGGAAATCAGAGAATTTGGGAAATCAGAGAATTTGGGGAAATCAGAATTTCGGGAAATCAGAGAATTTTGGGAAAATCACAGAATTTGGGGAAATCAGAATTAGGGAAATCACAGAATTTGGAAAATCACAGAATTTCAGAAAATCACAGAATTTGGGGAAATCAGAATTTCAGAAAATCACAGAATTTTGGGAAATCAGAGAATTTGGGGAAATCAGAGAATTTGGGGAAATCAGAATTTGGGAAATCACAGAATTTGGGGAAATAATCACAGAATTTGGGAAAATCACAGAATTGGGGAAATCACAGAATTGGGGAAATCAGAGAATTTGGGGAAATCACAGAATTTGGGGAAATCAGAATTTGGGGAAAATCAGAATTTGGGGAAAATCACAGAATTTGGGGAAATCAGAATTTGGGAAATCACAGAATTTCAGAAAAATCACAGAATTTGAGAAAATCACAGAATTTGGGGAAAATCACAGAATTTGGGAAAATCACAGAATTTGGGAAAATCACAGAATTTGGGGAATCACAGAATTTTGGGGAAATCAGAATTTCGGGAAATCACAGAATTTCAGAAAATTACAGAATTTGGGAAAATCACAGAATTTGGGGAAATCAGAATTTTGGGAAATCAGAATTTGGGGAAATCACAGAATTTTGGGAAATCAGAGAATTTGGGGAAAATCACAGAATTTGGGGAAATCAGAGAATTTTTGGGAAATCACAGAATTTTTGGGAAATCAGAATTTGGGGAAATCACAGAGTTTTGGGAAATCAGAGAATTTGGGGAAATCAGAATTTGGGAAAAATCAGAGAATTTGGGAAATCACAGAATTTGGGGAAATCAGAACTTTGGGAAATCACAGAATTTGGGGAAATAATCACAGAATTTTGGGAAAATCACAGAATTTCACACAGAGATTCAGGCAGGAAAATCTGCTGTTGTGATCACATCAAACACAACATTTCAGTCAAATATCCAGAAATATCCTCGTGGGGAGAAAAAAAAAAAAACAAAAGAAGAAAAAGGAGGTGCAAATTAATTATTAAAATTAAATTTCAATTATCAAACCATCCAAACTGAACCAAGCCACGAATCCTGAGGAATAAAGAGAGGATTTTTTTTTTTTTTTTCCAGAAAAAAATCCCTTTATTTACCCAAACATCACCTGAGCACTGGGACAAAAGAGCTGAAATCAATTCCTTAAAATCAAAAGGAAAAATTGGAATTGGCCAGGATGCACAAAGCCAAGGCAACACCTCCCAGGCTGCATTTTAATGCAATTAAAATGTTCATTTTTTTAATTTCTTTTTTTCACAGGCAAATTTTAATTAGAGATATAGGCAGCCTATAGAGAAATTGCTGTAGTTGATTCCTTACAATTTCCAGGAGCTGTGTGGGGATTTTTTAAAACCCAAAGAGAGCAGTGGGAAAGGAACAAAATAAAAAAAATTTTAAAAATTTGAAAAAATTGAAAATTAAAAAAAATTTTTAAAAAAATTTAAAAAAATTAAAAAAAATTAAAAATTTAAAAAAAATAAAAAATTTAAAAATTTAAAAAATAAAAAATAAAAAATAAAAAATAAAAAAATAAAAAATAAAATAAAATAAAAGAAAATAAAAAGAAAAAAATCCTGCAGCCACTCCGAGGAGGTGCTCATGAAATGAACAGAAGTAAATTTGGTTTTTTTTTTGTTTTTCTGACTGCAGAGCAGCAGGAAGCAAACCAAAAACCTGCTGCATTCCCTTGAGCATATTTTCACATTTTCATAAATGGAACACAACTCCACCCTCAGAGCAGAGCAGGGCTCAGGTTCCAGCAAGGAAAAAAAAAAAAAAAAATAAAAATTAAAAAAAAAAAAAAAAAAAAAATCCTTTTAAATATTTAGATTACATCACAGCTGGGACATTAAAATAAGCAGGGGTTTGTAGTGCAGAGAGGTTTCAGAATAAAATATGTGGCTGCAAAGCTCTGAGGTTTTTTTGGGGGTTTTTTTTGTGTTTGGTTTTTATTTTTATTTTTATTATTATTTTTATTATTATTTGGATTACAATGGTGCTTCCTGATGGCAGCAAACACAAAAGCACCACGGTGCTGGAGATGTTGGATAAACAGAATGAGAAAAGTTGATGAATTTCAGGGAGAAAATGACAGAAAAAAAAAAAAAATAAAAAAGAGAAATAAAAGCTGTCAGGAGCAGGCACAGAGCTCAATTCACTGTACCCAAATATTTTGCTGTGTCCAAACCTAAACACAATTTATTTTCTATTTCCAACTGTGAATTCAGTGCTTTAATTACACCACAATCCACAAAATAACCTTTTTTATTTATTTATTTATTTATTTTTATTTTTTTTTCCCCACCATTAACATCTCCCCAACTTTCTGCAGGTCCCAAATTTTCCTTTGGAACCCGAATTCTCCTGGACTGCTGCTGATCAAACCTGAAATAATCTCAATTTTCAGGCTTTTATTGCAGATTTATTGCATTGAATCAAGCTGGGGATTTAAGGACGTGGTTCAGGATGGATTTGGCAGTGCTGGTTAAAATTTGAACCCCATGATTTTCAAAATTATTTTCTAAGCTGAGCAAAATGTGTAAAATAAAAGTTGGAAAAAAAAAAATCAACTGAATTTCAAAGTCAGAGGCACCAGCTTCAGGTTTAGGAGGTATCTTAAAGAATTAATAAAAATTCAGTCTTTTCACAACTAAATCTACTCAACCATCTGTGGGGTTCTGAATAAAAATAAAAATTTTTCTTTCTTTAAAAAAAAACTTTTTCCTCTCATTGTGCTCACTGCGAGTGACAGGACACGAGCTAAAAAAATGGCTCAAAATTCAATATATTTGAAGAAAAAAAAAAAATAAATAAAACCCTCAGTGAATTCAGGTGGTGGATCAGTGCCAGGACTGGCAACAAATCCTTTTACAAGAAATCCACTTATTGCTCCATCTGCTGCTGGCCAAAAGATATTTTCAGTAAATGTGCAGTTATTTTTTTTTTTTTCAGTAAATGTGCATTTATTTTATTTTTTCAGTAAATGTGCATTTATTTTATTTTTTCAGTAAATGTGCATTTATTTTTTTTTCATTAAATGTGCATTTATTTTTTTTCAGTAAATGTGCATTTTTAAAATTTTTTTTTTTCAGGAAATGTGCATTTGCAAAGGTAAATTTATATAATGAATTGTGAGGTTGGATGAGCAGTTGAAGGCCAAATAAATCCAAATAAACTGGATTTTTCTCAGGGTTTGAACTCCTCAGTGATGAGAGAACAGGGAAAATACAGCAGCTGAACACAGGGGACATGAATCTTCAGAAAAGCTGGTTTTATTCCTTCTGCCCTCATGGAATTATTTCCTTATTCTCCTAAAAACACCCTCAATAACATCGAGGATAAAAATGACAAAAATGAGGAGGAGGGAACAGGGGAAAAAAAAAAAGCCCAGAGCAGGAAATTCTCCATGGCTGCTTTGTCAAAATTATTCCTATTTCAGTGCCAAAGGTTCCAGGATTTTCCCAAAAAAAAAAAAAAAAAAAAAAAATTTAAAATTCCAGTTAAATCTCCCTGCCCACCTTTCAGCTCTGGACATCACCTGGAATTCCCTGGCTGCTCCCAGCCCCTCACATCCATCCCTAAAGTTGAAATTTCTGACTTTTTCTATTAATTCTTGATAGAGTTTTCATCCTTGCAGTTGCCTCAACATCCCCTGGCCCCTGGTTCAGGTTCCCTCTGTGAGCATCAATCCCTGGCACAAAGCTGCAAAAATCATTTTCCTAAAATGAGATTTTTTTTAATTTATTTTTTTTTTTTTTTAGCACACGTCCTCCCTCACCTCTGCACATTGCCCTGTCAGCTGCGTGTTTTCTACACCAAAGAACCACTTGCTTTGGGGTGGTTTTTTTTTTAAATTTTTAATTTTTATTTTTATTTTATTCTGTTTCAAAAAAGACAAACTCCTACCTGTAACTGACCTATATCAGCCTCTGTCACCTGCTTGCTCAGTTTTCAAACAAGGATGGAGGGAGGCATCCTTTCACATGTGGCTCTTTAGTCTTGACAGGGTTTCCTTAAAAACACCAGCAAAAATACCTCATTAAAATCTGTGTTGCAATTAACTAACCCCCAACAAAAAAAAAAATTAAAAAAAAAATTTTAAAAAAATTAAAAAAAAAAAAATAAAAACCCAACCCAAAAATGTGGCCTCGCTACTCCTGAGCACAGCAGAGTCCAAAATTGTAGAATTCTTCTGCATATCCCTGAATAAGCCTGGAAAGAGTTTTCCAAGCACAAAATTCAGCCTAAAAAAAAATTTCCTTGCTCAGTCTAGAACTCTGTGGCTCCTGAGAAGAGGAAAAATGAAAATTCCAGGTTTTTGGCTGACATTCCTCTGCTTGTTGGATTTTTACAACAGATTTCACTCATGGAATTTTGTGGGTGTAACACCCAAATAAATCTACAGAGTTTTCCAAACTGTTTCTATCCAGAATTGATATTGGTTATCAATTGAAATGGATCAGGGTTAAATATCAAAAAAATCCCAGAACGGTTTGGGTTGGAAGGGACCTTAAATCACTGCCATGGGCAGGGACATTCCCACTGTGCCAGGCTGCTCCAAGCTGGCCTTGGACACTTCCAGGGATGGGGCAACCACTGATTTTTTTTTTTTTTTTTTAATTTTTTTGGGGGGGAAATCTGTTCCAGGGCAGAATTCTTCCCTAATTTCCCATCTCACCCTGAAGCCATTCCCTTTTGTCACTTCAAATTCTTCCACACAGTCCCCTCTGAACTAATCCTCGTGGATAAATAAACAACTCCTGCTTTCATTTCTCCCCCTAAAATTATCCTGTGTGTTTTTTAAAAAAAAGCTCTCGTGTCTAAAAGCTTTCCTAATTACGAAATTACAGCACAGCAAGACATCTGTCAGTTAGGATCCTGTTCCTAACTCCTCTTAGGGCAAAGGTAAATAAAACAGGGATGCTGCACTGCCTCCATAAAAGGCACAAAATGCTTCCCATGTCCCTCTCCTATTAAAAATTACCCCGTTCAGTTCACAATCCCTATCCCAAACTATTTTCCTCACCGGTTTTCAAGCAAGAAAAGCCATTTTTAGCTGCACCTCAAAGCTCAGATTGAAAGGAAGCTCTTTTGCTGATACCAAAGGAATGCTTTTAAAAAGCCACTCCTCAGAGTACTCCCTGAAGAAGAAGAATCAAAGGAGTCTTAATTCACACAATGGAAAGAATGAGAATTTTGAACCTCACCCAAAGGGTGGCAGAACAGACACACTCTGCTATTCCACGGATTTTTCCTGCCCCACTCACAGGGGAATGGAGCAGAAGAAGCACAACAATGCACAGGAGGAATATTTATCCCATTTTGGACAGATCACTTTTTTAGGATCACAGAGGGACTGGAGAAGAACCACAACAATGCACAGGAGGAATATTTATCCCATTTTGGATAGATCACATCTTTAGGATCACAGGGGAATGGAGCAGAAGAACCACAACAATGCACAGAAGGAATATTTACATCATTTTGGGCAGATCACCTTTTTAGGATCACAGGGGAATGGAGCAGAGGAACCACAGAAGGAATATTTATCCCATTTTGGACAGATCACCTTTTTAGGATCACAGAGGGACTGGAGAACAACCACAACAATGCACAGGAGGAATATTTATCCCATTTTGGACAGATCACTTTTTTAGGATCACAGAGGGACTGGAGAAGAACCACAACAATGCACAGGAGGAATATTTATCCCATTTTGGACAGATCACTTTTTTAGGATCACAGAGGGACTGGAGAAGAACCACAACAATGCACAGGAGGAATATTTATCCCATTTTGGACAGATCACATCTTTAGGATCACAGGGGAATGGAGCAGAACAACCACAACAATGCACAGAAGGAATATTTACATCATTTTGGGCAGATCACCTTTTTAGGATCACAGAGGGAATGGAGCAGAGGAACCACAGAAGGAATATTTATCCCATTTTGGACAGATCACTTTTTTAGGATCACAGGGGGAATGGAGCAGAACAACCACAACAATGCACAGAAGGAATATTTATCCCATTTTGGACAGATCACATCTTTAGGATGGTTCAGTTGTTCACTGAACCTCTCCTGCCACAGCAGCACATCCCACGCTGGAAGGGCAAAGTCTCAAATCAGATTATTGTACAGAAAATCAAACACATGCAAATGCCTGGATCCTCCACATTCATCATTGTGTGCTTCTGGAAGTTACTGATCGTGTTTTACAAGCAAAGCTCTGGAAATACCAAATATTTAAAAGCAACCAGATAGGAATTCCTCTTGTAGGATCTGTCACACAGATTCATTATGAATCATTTGGATCCCACACAGCTGTCAGCATTTCAGTCATGGGAGCCCAGGCATCACAAGCTACAGCTTTATTTTTAGATTTAGCATTTTTTTTAATCATCACAGATTCAAATTAACAGAATTCCGTGTTCCTGCAAGGACGTGTGGGGCTGTAACCTGAGAACCAACAGTGTCAGTGATGGGAAGTGACCTCTGAGCTTTGCCCCGAGCAAAGAATCAGTGGCTGGAATGAATTAAATCAGCTGATGACACAGCTCCTCGTTTGTAAAAACAGACCTCGAACATCACCTCTCCTAAATTTCACTGCTGCTGGATGCTGTCACATCAATGAGGCTGAGCCTGTAACGCCTCTGCTTGGGTTCCCACCAACCAGAATAAAAACAGAAGCTACAAAAATCGCTTGCAAGGGTTTGAGTATTAATGCCAGGGCACAGTTGGACATCCTGCATCTTAAAAAATCGGCATTTGGGCTACAGATGGAGGCAGCAGGAAAGCAGAGTAAAGGCAGGGCCATCCCCTCATGAGTTAGGGAATGAAGTGGCACGGGGGAAAGTGGCAGGGCAGTAAATGAAGTGCAAGCAAAGCTCAGAAGGGAATGTGACACTCCCACACCTCCTCCTGCACCTTCCAAGGAGCAAACAGGGCTTGGATTGCACGGCACAAGCACGAGCCAGCTCCATCCCAGCCCTCAGCCGCCGCATCTTCCACACTTGGAAAGCATTCAGCACATCCAGTGCTTCTGAGCACGTTATTTATTCCATTATTTCAGGATCCAGGAAAGGCCGGGCCTTAATTACAACAGCATGTGCAGAATTGCAAGGACTCAGTTCCCGATCCCTGGCTTCCCAAGGAGGCTCCAATCCTCCAGGAAAACATTAAAACATTTGCTTTCCTAACACAAGGGGTGCTTTTCACATTTCACAGCGAAAAAAAAAAATTAAGGATTTAGCCACTGCCCTGCCAAGTGACCAAGCCAAATCTCAGCTTGGGAAGGACAGCAGGACACCACAGGGACACCCAAAAAAATCCCTGCAGCTTCCAGCCCAAGTGTCACTTCCAGAACATCCAGGGCAGAGCTGCTCTGGAGGAGATTTTCAGGCACATAAGGGAGAAATTAGAGAGACACGGTTGTGTTCTGGTTTGTGGCAACAGCAGCTAGAATTGCCTGTTTGCAACAATTAAAAGGATGGAGCTGTGCCAGGGGAGGTTTAGGCTGGATTTTGGGAAAGGTTCATCCCCCCCCCAGAGGGTGACCAGGCTCCCCAGGGAATGGGCACAACCCCAAGAGCTCCACGAGGGTTTGGACAACGCTCCCAGGGGTGCCCAGGGTGGGATTTTGGGGTGTCTGGATAATCCCTCCCAGCTCAGGATATTCCACGATTCTACAAAAAGTCAGTTTGCAGACAAGATCATGAAAACAAATCCCGTGTTTACTATTAACACTCACTAGGCCAGCCAAAACGCAGCTGAATTTCCTTCTCGTTTTCCCCAAATATTTTGGATTCAGAGAGGCACAAACACACGAGGAACGAGACACGGAAAATAAATGCAAACAAAATCTGACTGACAGCTCAGGAGTCCCACGTGCAGCAGAGTCACTCTGAGCTGTCTCAAGGCACTGGATTGTCACCCAAATGCTGCTGATTAAATAATAAAGACAGAATTAATAAAGACGGGTCTTGATCCTTGCAGCCATTTATCTTCCACCATCTCCATTTCCAGGAATAACAGGAAAGTTTCACCCCAATTTTCAGACTAATAAGAAAATCCACCCTAGGGTTTGTTACTAAATCTCTTTCCTGGTCAAAGACCAAAACATCCCCATGTGTTCAAGAAGCCTCAGCACAGTTTATATTTCCTAATCCTAAATTTCTGTGGCAGTGGGAATGATGCAGATGCTGCCTGAACAATCCCAACCTCCTTCAGTGAAATCAAACCACAAACACAACTTCAATTTCTATGACAACAACATGTCCCCGTCACTCGGGGGGGTAAAGGAGGAAAATTTACCAATAATCAATTTCAAAGACATTTATTTTGAAAACAAATATTTTGTCCGGTTGTTTCCCCCCCCCTCAAAAAAAAGATGTTTGCACAACTGAGAAAAACAAGAAGTCAATCCACGAACACTCCTATGGTTACAAGCCAACACTAACAACTCACCACATCAGAAATACGTGTCAACAAACAATATCCACATTCCACCAGGGATAAAAACACAATCGGCATGAAAGGCTTCGGGTCTCAGCGATAAAAAAAGAGGCTGCACAACACGTCCAAGGATGCTCGGGGTGATCCATCTCACCAAATAAAAAACCTGCACCTCAACCACGGCATTATTTTGGAGTCAGGTCCGCACGAGTTTCCCACAAACCTACTCCCCCTTTTGTTTTTTTTTTGTTTTGTTTTGTTTTTTTTTCCCCTGGCAAGGCATTTAACTGTGCAAAATTGCCTTGCCAGCGACAGATGCGAGTACAAAGAGAAGTGATTTGCTACAAAAGGATTAATACATTTTGAAAGTTACTGTCTGGCAAACTGTCAGAGGGACTTTTATTGGTTTGTTTTATTCTGGCTGTCGCTAAGCCCGGTGGCACGCAAGCCACACTGGTGTGCAGGGAGCAGAACGATGTCAAACACGGCCAGCTCTGCTCACCACAGAGGTCACTGCAAAGTCCCAGCTCGGTGTGTGCCCTTGGACGTTTGGCCACTTCCATTTGTCACCTGTTTGACCACTGACCATCTGCGTTTGACAGCTGCTGGCCCAGCACAGCCACTGGAACCGTTTGACCACCAATTTTTTGCCACCCATTCAAACATGAACTGTGACACCCTGAGCACCCTGACACCTGCCTGACCACTGACCATTTCACTCCTGTTTGACCTTGGACCATCTGACACCTGTTTGACCCCAATGGATTTGAGAGTCACTACCCGAGCACAGCCCCTGGACCCGTCTGACCAGTGACCACTGACCAGTCCACACCCGTTTGACCACCAACATCTGACACACATTTGATCACTGACCATTTCACACGTATCTGATCACTATTTCACACCCATCTGATCACTGACCAGTTCACACCCATCTGGTCACTGACCAGTTCACACCCGTTTGACCAGAGCCCGTCTGACACCTGTCTGACCTCGAGGATTTGACAGCTGTGGTCTGAGCACAGCCCTTGGCACCGTTTGACCCCTGACCACTTATCACCCTTTTGACCACAGACCATTCCACACCGTTTGAACACTGACCCCTTGTCCCCTATTTGACATTCATTTGACCACCGACCACTTGTCACCCATTTAAAACTGACCATTTCACTCATTTCACCACCGATCATTTGTCACCCATTTAAAACTGACCATTTCACTCATTTCACCACCGATCATTTGACATTCATTTGACCACCGACCACTTATCATCAGCCACCTCTCTGACCACGCACCATTCCACACCCGTTTAACCACTGATCCCTCCTTTAACCACCGACCATTTCGCACCCGTTCGAGCCCCCGAGCTCTGCCCCCGCTCCTCTCCCCGAGCCCTCGGCGCTCGCCCCGCGGCCCCTGGGGCCCGCCCGCCCTGCCCGGGCGCTGCCGCGGCCTCGCCGGGCGCGGTGACAGCTGCGGCCGCCCGTCCCCGCCGCCTGGGCCCGGGCCCGGGGACACGGCGACAGCTGCGGGCGGGCCCGGGGAAGGCTCCAGCCGGGGACACGGAGGGGTCCCGGGGCACCGCGGGCAGCGATCGCGGCAGCCCCGAGCCCGCGGCGGGCCCGGCCCGGCCCGGCCCGGAGCGCCCGCCATGTTCGGTGCCGAGCGGGGCCGAGCCCGGCAGGTGCCCCGGGGATGCCGCGAGCCCGGCCCGGCCCCGGGCACGGCACCGAGCGCCGGGGGCTGCGCCCGGAGCGCGGCCGCTCACCCGAAATCCTGGTCCATGGACTTGAAGAAGAACTTGTAGCTGTGCACGGGCCGGTTGCTGAGGACATTTTTGAAATCGGCCAGCGTGACTTTCTCCGGCGGCACGGGCAGCTTCACCAGGTACGGCGTCTCCTCCTCGTCGATGTGGTAGATGATCTTGGTCTCCGCCATGGGCGAGCGGAGCGGGGGCGGCCGGCCCGGGCCTCGGCCGGCGCTCGGCTCCGCTGTCGGCCTTGCCCACAGGAAGGGAGCTCACGGCTCGGGCTGCCGCTCCCTGCACTGCTCTCTAGCTGCCCGACCCGGGAACGGCAGCGCTCCCGCCCCGCCCGCATCCTCCGGCCGCCCGCCGGCCTCGCTGCGCCGCCGCCGCCGCCGCTGCTGCAGCGCGGCCCGGGCCGGGGGCGGCGGGCCCGGCCTGAGGGGGAGCGCGGCGGCCTCGGGAAGCGCCCGCCGCTCGTTCTGCGGCCCCGCTCCCCTCCCGCACCGCCCGCAGTGCCTGCACAGTGCTGAATACCGCCCCGCACTGTGATCGAATACAGCCCGAACACCGCCCCGCACAGTGCTGGAATACCGCCCCGCACTGTGATCGAATACAGCCCGAACACCGCCCCGCACAGTGCGGGAATACCGTCCGCACACCGCCCCGAACACCGCCCCGCACAGTGCTGGAATACCGCCCGCACACCGATCGAATACAGCCCGCACACCGCCCCGCACAGTGCTGGAATACCGCCCGCACACCGATCGAATACAGCCCGCACACCGCCCCGCACAGTGCTGGAATACTGCCCCGCAACGTTCGCACAGAGCCCGCACAGCGCTCCGCACACCGCCCCAACACCTCCCTGCACACCGCCCCGAACAGAGCCCGCACAGCGCCCGCACAAAGCCCCGCACACCGCCCCAACACCGCCCGCACAAAACCCGCACAGCGCCCGCACAGCGCCCCGCACACAGCCCCAATACCTCCCTGCACAGCGCCCCAACACCGCCCGCACAAAACCCGCACAGCGCCCGCACAAAGCCCCGCACAGAGCCCCGCACAGTGCTTGAATAGCGCCCGCACAGCTCTCACAGAGCCCGCACACCGCCCCAACACCATCCGCACAAAACCCGCACAGCGCCCGCACAGCGCCCGCACACAGCCCCAATACCTCCCTGCACAGCGCCCCAACACCGCCCGCACAAAACCCACACACCGCCCCTGGCACCCCGGCGGCACCAGGGCCACGGTGCGGGGATGGCAGCGGGAGGTGCGGGGGGTGAGAGAGGGGATGGGACGGGAATAAGAGTGGGGATGGGAAAGGGGATGAGGATGGAATGGGGGTAAGAACAGGGATGAGGAAAGGGGATGGGAATAAGAACGGGGATGAGAAAAGGGGAGAGAATGGGACGGGAAAGGAAAGGAGATGGGAATAAGAGCGGGGATGGGATGGTAGGAAGCAATGGGATGGGAAAGGAAAGGGGGATTGGGAAAGGGGAGAGGATGGGATGGAAAAAGGATGGGAATAAGGAAAGGGAAGAAGATGGGATGGGAAAGGGGATGGAGATAACGAAAGGGAGGAGGATGGGATGGGAAAGGGGATAAGGGAAGGAGAAGGGGATGGGGATGGGGAAAGGAAAGGGGATGGAAGAGGAATATGATTAGGGGATGAGAATAAGAATGGGGATGAGGAAAGGGAAGAGCATGGCATGAGGAAAGGGGATGGGGAAAGGGAATGGGATGGGATTGGGCATTGGAATGGGATGGAACTGGGGATGAGGAAAAGGAAGGGGATGGGAATGGGAAGAAGGACAGGAAAGGGATGGGAGAAGGGAAAGGTGATGGGAGTGGGAATAGAGATAGGAAACAGGTGGGGACCACAGAATCAGAAAAAAGCTCTTTAGAGTTTTGTATACATCATGCAGGTGATGTATTTGGAAAGAATTCACCTTTATTTCTAGAAATTCCCTGAAAATGACAACCAGAAAATAAAGATTGCAGAGCAGCGTCCTTAGGTCTCAAAGAATCTCCTGCTTATTAAAAAAAACCCTTTTCAGTTAAACCCCAAGCTAATGATGTTGTGTTTCACCCTTGCAAGGCAAGGGCACATTCACCTCTCAGGATGCTCATCTGCACTCTCTGAAGGAAAAAATCCCAGCTCAGTGACTGAATTACCTGTGGCACTGCAAGGATTTTTTTTACCAGCACCAAACAGAGAGGCCCAGCTGTGCCAGAGGCTCCCAAAAGGTCTGGGCAATGTTATTTTCAATTTTCTGAAAGTTTAATCATTGCTACCAACACCACCTGAACTGATACCACTCCCAAATTCTGCACAGAGCTGGGGCTGGATAATCCAGAATTTAACAAGGTTTAACAATAGTGAGAAACCAAAGCATCATCAGTTATCTGCTGGTGAAGTAATTCCAAAATCCCATCCAGCTGACGTTCCCCCCACTCATCCCTGCTAAATGTGTCATCCTCAAACAGGACAAACAGCAAGGTCAGGGCATGGCCTTGCTCCTCATCATGGAACCACCGAGTTGGTGCTGGTTTGAATCAGGAATCACCAATTTGAGGCACTTCAAAGAGTCATTTTCAAGAGTTATTTATATTTAGGTACAGTTCTTTTCAAGCATTTCTCTCTCTTCGTTTTGGAATTCTGAGAATAAAGGAGATTCCTATAAAAAGATGAGTTCAGCTTTCAGCAGTGCATGGGAAGTGCACCATGAATCCCTCAGTCCCACCACAGAGGAATGGGAAAATTCCCTGTGGTGGGATCAGAACTCTGGCATGAGCAGTGGTTTCTGAGATCCTGAGCTCTGTGGAGTTTTTGCAGCATGAAACTCAGGCAGAACATTTCACACCCAACCCTCAGTTCATCCTTAAACACCTCCTGGGTTCCTCAGGTGCCCACCCAGAGCCTGAACCTGCTGGGAGCTCTGTTCTTGCTTCATTTTCAATTTTGACAGCTGGAAATAGGAGGAGGTGTAGAATTGTCAGATGATCAGGCCGGCTCTGTGACTCACAAAAAGCACAGAAGAGAGGAGATCACTTTCATGCTGCAGCCAAACCAGCAGCTAATCCAATTAAAGAGAGGACACAGGAATTCAGGATACACCCCTGGCCCATCAGGGCTAATTCCTCGTGTCTCACAGAGCTCAGGCCTTACCACTTCAGAAAAAAAAAAAAAAAATAAATACGAGGCACCAAATCTCTTGCTAATAGTGCTGTGCTGTCTGTGATAGAGGGAATAATCTTGCTGGGCCCTGCAGGGAGCAGAGAGTGTCCCGAGGTATAAAAGCTGCTCACCCTTTTCTTCATTTTCACAGCACTTACCACACAGGGAATAAGCAAACCCTTTTTTAAAAAAAAAAAAAAAAAGCCAGACTTTGAATTACAGCAATTCTTGTTGCTCATCTCAGGGAATTCTGAGAGCTCGTCACACTCTGAGGGCTCAGCAGAGTTTGTAAAAGGCTTCTGACCCTAAACTAATGCCCCAAGATATTTTTGTTTTAGGGACTTGTAAATTTTTTTTTAGTGGAGAACGTCTAAAACGAATCTTGAACATCAGGTAGAACACATGACCTTAATATTTACAGGAAAACAACTGAACCCTCCATTCTCGGGCAAAAAAAAAAAAATAAATTTGCAACAATATTTCACACAGTGAGAGATGGGACAAAGGGGAAACCGAAGCTCTGAGCGCCCACCTGGAGATTTCCTGGGTGGTTTTCATCCCCCTGCAAGGATTTATCTGTAAAAGAACAGCATTTCGCAGTTTCAACTTCTCCTGGATCTGGTCTGGAACATCCGAAAGGTTTTGTTTTGTTTTTTTTTTTCCCCTTTTATTCTCCCTCTGCGCGCCCTGGACCTTTGAGCAGTCACTGACACGGAAATGGAGACATGAAACACTAGAGGGAAGCAAAGACTTTGCAGTCAGCTCTGCAGAGCTCCCCGGGGCTGCCCCTGGATTTAAACACCAATTAACCTGAGGAAAAGGAGAAATAAAACGAGGTTTTTGCATTCTCCAAACCCCTCTTAATTTAGAAATATGGGTTAAGGAGAGATATTGCCCTCTGTGGGTTTTCAAACACCCCCGTGGGATGCAGACCCTATAAATGATAAATTCTTTGGATTGATCCCAGCTTCTCCTCATCATGACTCCACCTCTTTTTTTTTCTGCTTTTCCTACCCCTCCTTAGCAGCTGCAGACCTTTCTTTAAAAAAAAAAAAAAAAGGAAAGTCACACTTGAAAAAATTCCCTGTAGGAATTGTCTGCAAAGCAGACACACACAGACCTCTAGGAAATTGGAAATTTTTTTGCTTAGAAATGTTTATTTGGGTCTTTATCCTCCTTCTCTCTCAGAAATTTGTTCTGTTGATGACTTACAAGTCCCTCTCTCCTGTAAAACTCTCCCCAGACTGGGAGGCAGAAAAGAAACTGGGACAAACTGGACTTCAGACAAGTGGGAGACAAGAAACATATTTCATTTTTTTACTGGTGTCCTAAAGGGCTTTTCCTTGTTCCCAGCTGCTCCCCTGGAAAATCAGATCCATTAAGAGAGAAAAGTAAAAATGCCTCAGAAATAAAAAAACCAACAGGGGTTGGACTGGAGTCTGCCAGCAGAGATCAGTAAAGCCCCACAGCAGCTCCAGCGAGGATTATTTGGGTTATTATTATTATTATTAATAATAATATTAATATTATTATTATTTTGTCACCCAGAGAAGGGGTGCTGGGGAATGGCAGTGGGATTTCCACCAGGGAAGATGAAGATGACATTTTCACCAGCTGGTCAGTAATCCTAACTTGCTAAATGCACTTTTTTTTTTTTTTTTTTTTTTTTTGGCCACTTTTTAGTTCAATTTCCTGCCTTGATCCTTCAAATCCTTGTCCCTGCAGTGTCCAGGAGCTGATTCCATCCTGTCCCTGGGAGAACTCTGCTGTCCCAGCTGGGGAAGGGCTCCAGGAGCCCAATGAGCAGCAGGAACTTTTGCAAGGTGTCAATCCTGCAAGGAAAAAGAGGAATTTGGGCTGGCAGGGAGATGCAGATTCCAGCAGGAAATGTTCTCTTCCCTTCTGGAGCTGCAAAATAAAATCCTCTGGAATTGCTGCCAGCCTTCCTCTCTCTCTCTCTCTGCTGGATGCTTTGAGCTCCATTTCTGCTGATTTTCTGTTCCTTTACAGCATTTCTGGAGAGTTGGAATTCCTCCGTGGGCCCCATGACCCCGTCAAATAACGATGTTCCACGTGGAAATCTGGAATAATTTACTGGATCCAATCTGCAATTTGTCAAGCACTTTGAGATGCTGTGAGATGAAACACCCTGAGATGAAGCAGAGTTATTGGGAAGAATTAGCTAATGCTGGCTGAGAGAACACCTCCAAATGGGCAAGAAATAAAATCAACCTGAGCTGGAAAGTCCATTTTATTCTCCTTTATTTTTTTTAAAATGTTTGGAGAGTTAACGGAGCAATGGTAAAAGTTAAGCAGCAATAATAATGAGAATTAATTCTGTCACAGCAAAGAGAAAAATAAGATTTGTGGAGGATGTTCTTAGTCTGGAGAGTGAGCACAGAGCTGGAAACAGGGGGTTCTAATCCTGGCTCTAGTCTCAGTTTTAACCCCTTTAAGGTCACTGCCAAACCCCCTTTCCTTGTCCCACACCGAGAACTCACAGCCCATTTATTACCTTAAAAAACTTCGATTTCCCTGCACTCATTGAAGTAAAGTTCTAACTGAGGGGAAACAGCTGTAAAAATACTGGGGGTTATGATTTTTATTTTTTTTTTACTAATTGAATATAAAATCTCTGTCTCAGGGAGACTGGGCTGGGGCAAAGCCTGCAAAAGAAGGTGAAGAACTTTATCAAAGTGCAACAATTCATTGGTACAGAGAGAAAATTATTTTGAATAACTCAGGCCAAGTGCTACACCCGTGAAAAAAAAGTGTTTGTCCACAAGAGGCAAGTCCCAGATCAGGGAGAGAAAGGCTGAGATGAGAGAAAAGGACAGAGAAAAGCAAATTATCTGGGAGGAGGGAGCAGTGCTGCTGCCCCAGCCCAGGGGCAATTCCGTGTGGAAATTCCTCTCATTTCCATGTCCATGCAGTGCCCCAGCCAGGGAGTGCAAAGGGCAATGGGGAGGCTCTCAGTGGCCACCAGGATTTTAGGGCAAACTCCCTTCACCAATTCCTCTGCGTTAAGAAATGATTTTTAAAACCCCTTCCGTTGTTTTTTTGGTTTTGTTTTTTTCTCTTGGTTACCCAGCACTTGCCTCTCTCTCTCTCTCTCTCTCTCAGCCAGAATTTTAATTTGTTAAATGACAGAGTGGCTGCTGGTGAAAGCCACAGTGGTGATCTCCAGGCCAATCACACAACATTCCTGTCCTGAAGGAAAGAGGGCCACAATCCCATCCCATTATCCCATCCCATAATCTTATCTTATCCTATCCTATCCCATCCCATCCCATGGATCCCACCCCATTATCTTATCCTATCCTATCCTATCCTATCCTATCCTATCCTATCCTATCCTATCCTATCCTATCCTATCCTATCCTATCCTATCCTATCCTATCCCTTTATCCCATCCCATTTATCCCATGGGTCCCACCCCATCCCATTTATCCCATCCCATGATTCCATCCCATGATCCCATCCCATCATCCCATGGATCCCACCCCATCCTATTATCCCATCCCATGGACCCCATCCCATCCTATTTATCCCATTATCCCATCCTATTTATCCCATTATCCCATCCTATTTATCCTATCCCATTTATCCCATCCCATTTATCCTATCCCATCCCATTATCCCATCGATCCCATCCCATCCCATTATCCCATCCCATCCCATCCCATTTATCCCATTATCCCATTTATCCCATCCCATTTATCCTATCCCATCCCATCCCATCCCATCCCATTATCCCATGGATCCCATCCCATTCCATTTATCCCATCCCATGATCCCATCCCATCCCATCCCATCCTATTCCATTTATCCCATTTATCCCACCCCATCCCCACCAGGGAGGTTTACCTGCCCTGTCTGACCATTACCCAAATCCCAAGCAGTGATCAAAGCAAGGATGAGGAACTCACAGAGCCTTTCCCAGCCCATCTTTCAGACAATATTTTAATTTTTTTCCTCCTCCCCTGAAGCGATTCTGCAGCCCAGCAGTCAGATAAAATATTGAAATGCCTCTGGAGTTTCTGAGTGACCCCACTCTGAGCTGGTGTCTGTGGGAGCTGTGCTGAGCAATCGGAGCTGGCAAGGAAAAATCTCCAACCTTTGACTCACAGACATGAAAGGGAGGCAGAGAAACGTTCGTGACAATTATTTGAGACTCTGCCACCCTGATGGAATAACCAGCACAGCCTCCTGAACCTGCAGGAATGCAGCCTGGGCTTCAGGGCAAGGTAAAAAAAAAAATCCCTCTGTGCTTCGGGGAAGGGCAAAAAGGGGCTTGGGATCAACCCCAGACCTTCCTCTCACTAATCCTGGGCACTTTTTGGGGTGGATCTTCAGTGAGGATAAAGGTAATGAATTACAGATCACAAAAAAAAACCTGTGGAGAGCAGTGGAAGGGCTAAAAAATTAAAAAATGATCTGCTCAGCTGCAGCTTAGGAAAGCTCACCTCCACCTCTAGTTCTGTTTTATTATTAATATTTTTACTGCTTGAAGGCATTGAAATTAATGCCCCCCAATACAATTATTCTTTAAAACAGCCCCCAGTAACAGAAATGTTAATATCTGTTAAAATGTCCACGGTCTGTTTGTGATGAAAAGTTGATTGTTGTGACACCCCACCTTGTGAAGGGCCAGCACAGCCCCTCTGGAGGCCTCACCCACCACGATTTTGGTTTTTGAGGCCCCCATGCCACCCTCTGAGTCCAGCAGAGATCCCTGGGAGGAGGGACGGGGGGGGTCAGGAACGGGATTTGGATGCCTGGGAACGTTGGCATCAGTGGGACAAAAAAACCCAAATTGGCAAGAAAAGGGCAGGGCTTGGTCCTGGAGGTGCTGCCCCAGCCCCAGGCACACAAATCCCCCTCTCTGCCAGCCCTGCAGGCCACCAAACAGAGGGGTGACAATCCCTGGCCACCCTCACAACAGCAGCAATTTTCCTTCCAGACCCAAGAGCTGATCCTATCCTGCAGCTTTCCTGGAGTTTTCACTTGCTTGGATGACAACACTGAATCCTTTCCCATTTTCTGGCACTGTCCATAGGTAGAACCTCCCCTGAGTGAGCCCACAGCCTCAGGAATCCACTGCAAACCCTTGGGAATGGACTCATCCCCCTCCTGGAGTCCCTTTTCTAATCCCCTGGTCCATGAAAATTCCTGTTTTTACTCCTGCTCCTCGTGGAATTGCTCCCTTTCACCATCTCCTACCTTTGGTTTGCTGTGCTCTGTGTGGCCTGGAGCCATCCCAGGAAAATCCCATCCCAGGAAAATCCCATCCCAGGAAAATCCCATCCCAGGAAAATCCCATCCCAGGACTCAGAGTTCCAGAGCATTCCTGGTCCTGACCTACCTGAGACTGGCACTGCATCCAGGCTGCTCCTGCCAAACCTGCCCTGCTCTGTGCTGGAACACAAACAAATCAACAAACACGGGCTGAGAAATGCAGAGTTCACCCATTGGGCTGCTTCTCTTTGCCTGCAGAACCAGGAATTTATTTTCTGAATTTATTTTCTGGCATTTATTTTCTGGCATTTATTTTCTGACATTTCTCCCCCTTGATCAAACGAGGTTTTTGCACTGCCACTCGGGAGGGCTGAACTCTTTGTGCTTCACCTGGGACGTGCAAAATTCAGTGGGAAATGATTTCTGCCAGCCTAGGACAGGGATCAGCCTTTGCCATTGTTCTCCTGATGGATTCACCACATGGAAAAAACGCCTGGTGTAATGATGGCTCAGGATTAGTGATGCAGGTGGTTTTATTTAAAGCAATAACATCAAAGCAAAACCTCTGCTGATTCAGCTCATAAAAATCATTGATGCATAAAATCCAACAATAATTGTCGAGAAAGAAAAGGGGAAGGGAGGGTTGGGAGAACAGAGGAAGAAAAGGCAACCCAACCCCATAAATGCACACAAGACAGTTTAACTCTTTCATGAAGCATTTGCACCCTTGTGTGGGGGAAAAGTGGACGTGGAAAAAAAATCCTGTGGGGACTGGAGGGAGATGGAATTAAGAAAAGACATCTCTCTTCCACATTATTTATCTCTGATGGAAGCTTCTGGTCCAGCCAGCAGCTTTGGGAGTGTCTTCATTTACAATATTCCTTCCTGAAATCTGAAAGCAAATGGAAACCGGGGTCAGCACTTAAGAGAGAGATTCAAAACCATTCAAAGCAGCACAAAAATATGGATTTATTTCTAGAGCAGCCATCTGCAGTCACTCACAACCCTGACATCAAAAAGCCCCCTCAGCTGAGACAGACTGGGGGTAAATTATTGCCCAGCTCCACCGTGCAGGATGCAGGAGAAAAACGCCAGGAGAATTCCATCAGGGACAGCTTGGTGTCATTTCAGCCCCATTTATGAAATCCGAATTCCCCTGGAATCTCAGAGCCCTGCTTGACAGAGGTGCTGTCCTCCAAACACAGGCACAGCCCTGGGCATTAATCCTGGATGCAGCCCCGGGGAGGGAGAGTTGTTTGCTTTTCTTGGATGAAGTAACTGCCCATTACCCATAAATTAATTCAATCCCAAACACTCTCTTTCTGCTCCCTGTTCTCTGCCCAAACACCACGCCAGGACATTTTTGGGCTCTGTCTTTCTCCCTCTGAGGTCACAGTAGAGCAGGCAACTGTCCCAGCCCTGCCAGCTTTGCTTTCTCCAATCAGGGGGAAAAAAAAAAAATCCCAATTTTTGCCATTCCCAAATCTTTTAAAAACCTAATCGCAGCTTTGCATTTTGTGGCTCCACGATGAAAGGATGGGAAAGGAGCTCCCTTCTCATTCCTGCTTTTTGCCGGGAGGTTTCTCATTCCTCTCCGGCTGTGGCTTGGTCACTCACTGAGGGACCGTCCTTCCCTCCTGCAGCCACCAATTAAGGGGAAGAAAGTGCTAATTACCTTTGTCTAAATCAATGTTCTTCGCTGGGAAGCTTCTGGCTTGCTCAGCCTTCTCCTTCAGGATGTTGTTTTTGTAATCTGTGCGAGGGAGGAGCAGAATTCACACAGGCATTAGGATATTTAAAAAAAAAAAATAAATAAATTTATGAACGAGACAGAGGCGATCAGCCCTTCCCCGATGTGCTCTAGGTCTGGCACCTCTGATTTCTAGGAAATTTTTGTGGAGTTACTCAGCAGGAAAACAGCTCTGACTTCATTTTAGCCCCTGGCATTAAGGAGTTGTGCAAACTTCAGCTCCCTGCTCCTCACAGGCACCACAGCCCTGAATTATCTCCTCAGAGCTCACCTGGAGAACAATTATCCAGAGATTTTTGCTCTCCTGGGACGCACAGAGAAGGATTTTTGCAACCCACCCTCTGCAATTCCTTTCTTCACTTCCAGTTTTGTCTCTCTCTTGTTTACTGGGGCATTCACGGCAATTTTTGGGAGCTGAGATTTGTCAGCTCGTTCTTTTAAAGGTTGTGCTTTTACTGGGGATGCAAATAAAAAAAAAAAAAACCAAAGGGACGATTTTTATTTCCTGGCTTATCAAGCAAGTTGCAGCTGGTGTGAATTTGGCATCATGACAAAGCTTCAGGAATCTCAGGGTGGTGCAGACAAGAGCATCAATTTTGTGAAATTAATTCCCTCCAAGTCCCAGCAAGAACCAATTCTCAATTATTGACACAATAAACTCAAGGCTGCACCTTCCAACCCCAGCAAGGAGCAGCATCCACCTCCAGGAATGTTGGAAATTCCCCAAATCAATTCCATAAATCCCAAAAAAAACCCCAATTTCACAGTGTGAGATGAGCTCCCTTCCCCTCTCCCCAGCGTCTTTCACTTCACCACGAGCTCCAGGGAAATTTGTATTTTCTCTTTTCTATCTCAGGGCCTCTGTAGCAAATTTTCTTCCTCCCATTCTCTGTTTATCTGCCTTAATTTCCACCACAGATCTTGACAGAAGGCCCAAAATGTTCACGGAGTGATTTGACATCCAGGCAGGAGAAAATCAGAAAATTAAACCAAACTGGCTTCAAAGGAAAGTGGAGACAATGAACTCAACTAACTCAGGAATTCTCTTCACCCAGTGTTGGTCAAATAAAAATCCATACCCACTTGCAGAGGTTAAAGAATGAGTTAAGTCACTTCAAAATATCTAAATGCCATTAGAAATTTCAGATGTAAGGATTTGGACCTGGTTTGGTGGCCAGGGACACGTACCCAGCCTGATGTCTTCACTCTTGTGTGGGGTCAGATCTGTCGTGTCCACTGGAAATTCTTTAAGATTCACATCCTTCCTGAAAAGGGAATCACGGTGGAAAATGGCATTGTGCCATCCTTTAATAACTGGCTCCTTTCACACTTTTCCCCAATAGCTTTTCTAATGTTACTTTAGAGAATTTATTTAATTTTTTTTCCCCCCCACATTTTTTTTTTCCCCAGCTCTTAGAACAATGGGCAGCCAATCCCGGAATTTCCTTATCTTTCCCACTTTAATCATACAAAATATAAATATATTTTATTTATCCACGATTTTGGCCCCATCTCAAAACAGATCCGTGCATTATTCCTTTCCCAAAAACTCCCAAGGGCATCTCACAGAAACTTCATCCCTCCATCAGTTCCCAGAGAGCAACAAGAGGAAATTCAATTGCCAAAGCAGCCCCACAGAACAAATTCTCCTTCCTCTTCCTCCTCCTAACCAGATTTTCAGCTGGTTTAGGCTCTTAGCTGAGGAGAGGGGCTAAGAGTTCATTTGAATGCATTCTAAACCTAATTAATAGTATATTATAGATATATAAATATTATATTTTATATTACATATATTCTACTTACTCTCCATATTTCTTCACGTTGTACTCATAACCTAAAGAGGAGGGAAAAGCAGGAGGAGCCGTCACAGCCAGTCCAGGTCCTTTCCTGCTGCCCATTTTTTCGTGTGCTGTGATGCCTTTATGGAATCCCAGAGTCCCCAGCACTGCCAGGACCTTCACACCCCGAGTTCCCACGGGACAAATCCCACTTTTCTCCTCCCTTTTACACAAGAATTCCGCAAATCCTGACAGGGATTCGGGCACGCGATGACCCTGCAGACTTTTCCCAACAATTCCACCAAATCGATGCCGGGATATTTTTTTTTTTTTTTTACACCACGCCGGCCCCTGCAGCTCCTCCCTGCTGCTTTCCCAGGAGGGGATCGCTGTTCCTGGCAGGAATTTTTTTTTGCCAGGATTGTCCCTCCAGGACAGGACAGGTCAGGTCAGGTTTGGGCCGGGCTCACCTCTCTGCCGGCGCCTGCGGGTGAGGAGCACCACGATGATGAGGAGGACGAGGAAGAGCAGCAGGGTGGCCAGGATGTAGCCCAGCTGCTGGAAAAAATGCATCCTGCTCTCGGGAATGATGACATTGATGACATTGTGGCCCCTGACCACGTTTGGATCTGAAGGGGAAGGAAAGCAGAGAAAAGCAGGATGGCAGCGGGGAAGGGGGGGGGGGGAAATTGGGAATTGCGAGAATTGAAGTCGATTTAATTAAAGAAAAGTCGATTTGCAGCACCTCTGGCAGGTGGCAGATGTTGTGCCCTTTCCCTTCCCTGGGATCAGAGCGGGAAATTCCCACAGAGGGCGAATTTCAGAGCAAAAATTCCAAAACTTCAGAGCAACCCCAAACTTTCCAGAGGGTCACCCAAACCTCCCCTGGGTCCCTCTCAGCGCACACTCCACACTGCTCTGGCTCCAGACAGCATCCCCTGCTTGCCAAGGGTTATAATTTATGCAGTGGGAAGAGTTTTCAATGCCAAATTAAAAAAAAAAAAAAAAAAAAAAAATTTTAAAAAAAAGAGCTTCCTTTGAAATGAAATAAAAATCGATAAAATAAATAAATCCCCACACACACACCCTAAAAAAATCCAAACCCACAGAGGAAAGCCAAGATTCCATTCCTGTCGTGGGTGCAGCAGGATTTCTGTTCCACAGCACGGGGGAAGGGGAGAATTGAAGAGTATTCAATTCAATTGAATTCAGTTTTGAATTCAATTCAAAACTTTTAAGTGGAACTTTTTTTTTTTTTTTTTTTTTTTTTTGGTAAATCTCAAATAAATAGGTCAATGTTTTACACATGTAAAGAGGAAATGACTTCTCTGCTTGCAGAGAAGAGAGAAACCAGCCCAGGCACGGATGGAATCCCACAATCTGGGAATTTTTTTATTTTTTTTTAATTTTTTTTTCCTCCAAAACAGAACTGAAATGACACCTTCACCCCTTGCAGGGAATTTTCACAGAGCACCAGGCAAGAACAGGATGGAGCCCTCACCTCCCGTTCCCTTGGGAGCTTTTCCTGCCATTACCCGGAGGGAAGAAGGGGAAAAGTGGGGAAATACCCGGAAAGTCACCGTGCCCTTCAGCAGAAGTGTTCTGACATTTCTGCCCGCGCTGCCACAGCGACTGCTGCCAGAATTTTTTTTGGGGGGGAGCAGTTTGGTTTTAAAAACGCCAACCCAGCCAAAAACAAAATCAAATCGGGCAAGAGTGGATTGAAATGAACGCTCTGAAACCAGAGCTGATTGTTTGGCAATGCCAACAGCATTCCTAAAAAATCCAAAAGCACGAGCAAAACTCTCTGTTCTGGTGGCCCGGTGCTCCACCCCAGCAGCATTCTGTTTTTTCTGCGATTTCCAGATGCCCTGTGCTCCCTGAATAAAAAAAAAAAAAAATTCCACCCTGCCAAGCTATAAAAAAAAAAAAAAAAAATTAAAAAATATCGATTCAAACCAAGAAAGCCAGTTGCAAAGCTGCGAAGAGCAGGTGTGACAGCCCTGCCTGCTCTCTGCCACAGCAAAGAAGGGAATTCTGTTATTCTGTTCCTGGCCTCCTGCAAGACACAGCTGGGTTAAACTTCGGGCAGCACCTCAACAACAAACAGAGCAAACGGAGATTTAACAGCTTTGGGCAATGCAATAAATCCCATTTTGTCACTGGGGATCGCATCTCCCCAAATTCACTCCCAGGACACTAACCACTGAAAAATGAATTTAAATCAAGGTGAGGAAGGTTTATTCTGTGCCCAAGCACATCTCACATCTCCCCAAATTCACTCCCAGGACACTTTAACCACTAAAAAATCAATTTAAACCACGCTGAGGAAGGTTTATTCTCTAACCAAGGTCTGATCTTTCAGCACATCTCACAAATTCACTCCCAGGACCCTTGAACCACTGAAAAATGAATTTAAATCAAGGTGAGGAAGGTTTATTCTGTGCCCAAGCACCTCACATCTCCCCAAATTCACTCTCAGGACCCTTGAACCACTGAAAAATCAATTTAAACCACGCTGAGGAAGGTTTATTCTCTAACCAAGATCTGATCTTTCAGCACACCTCATATCCACCTGCCCCAAATTCACTCTCAGGACACTTTAACCACTGAAAAATGAATTTAAACCAAGATGAGGAAGGTTTATTCTGTGCCCAAGCACATCTCACATCTCCCCAAATTCACTCCCAGGACCCTTGAACCACTGAAAAATGAATTTAAATCAAGGTGAGGAAGGTTTATTCTGTGCCCAAGATCTGATCTTTCAGCACATCTCCCCAAATTCACTCTCAGGACCCTTGAACCACTGAAAAATCAATTTAAACCACGCTGAGGAAGGTTTATTCTCTAACCAAGATCTGATCTTTCAGCACATCTCACAAATTCACTCCCAGGACCCTTGAACCACTGAAAAATAAATCCTAATTGTGGTGGGGGAAAGGAAACCTCGCCCAGAAATGCCTTAACGTGATTTTCCCCGAGCGCCAGGGACCAAACTGTGCCGGCAGGGGTGGAGAGCTCCCCCCAGCCCCGGCAAGGTTGGCCGATATTTCAGTGTCACCGCGGGACACGAGAGATTTCCCTGCCGAGCAAAGCCCGAGGAGCAAAGCCAGGAGATGAGGCTGCTGCCTGGAAAAAAATTAAAAAATAAAAATAAAAAATAAAAAAATAAAAAACATAAAAAATAAAACATATAACATAAAAATTAAATTAAAAATTAAAAATAAAAAATAAAAACCATTAAAAAAAAAACATATAACATAAAAAAATTAAAAATAAAAAATTAAAAAGAAAAAAATAAAAAAGAAAACATTAAAAATAAAACATTAAAAATAAAACATTAAAAAATAAAAAATAAAAAAAAAAAATAAAACATTAAAAAATCAAAAATGAAACATTAAAAAATAAAAAACATTAAAAAATAAAGAATCAAAAATAAAACATTAAAAAATAGAAAACATTAAAAAATAAAAAAACCAAAAATAAAACATTAAAAAATAGAGTAAAAAATAAAAATCAAAAATAAAAATAAAAAATCAAACATAAAAAAATCAAAAATAAAACATTAAAAAATAAAAAATAAAAAATAAAAATTAAAAAATAAAAAATAAAAATTAAAAAATAAAAAAAAAAAAATAAAAAAACATTAAAAAATAAAAAACATTTAAAAATAAAAACATTTAAAAATAATAATAAAAAACAAAAATAAAACATTAAAATTAAAGAGTAAAAAATAAAAATAAAAAATTAAAAATTAAAAAATTAAAAAATAAAAATTAAAAAGAAAAAATAAAAAAAATAAAAAATAAAAATCTCCTCGCTTGGCTTTTGTTGCCTCCCCGTTTATGTTGTGTCCCCCAGGAGAATTCCAGGCAGTTTTTTCATGGGCAATGCTCAGCCTCCCCAGCTGCCCCCAGGAAAAGGAAATTTCTGGATGTCTCCACTTGTGGCACGATTTTCTGGACAGCGACCTCAGCCCCAGGGAAAAAGTTTCGATCTCTATGACTTGAGAAATTCAATTTCTACAGGGGAATAAACCTATTTAAGAATGTATGAAACAAATCAAAATTCTATATTAAACAGCCAATAAATATTAAAACACAATGAATATTTTAAAGCGTTAATAAAGAACTATACCCAAAAGACTTTTTAAAAAAAAATAAAAAAATAAAAAAAATTAAACTCGGTATTTTTGTTTTTCTTTTTCTGCCTGAACGAAGTGTGATGGTTTTGAGTTTGGACAGGCTGACAGATGATAGCTCAGTGCAGTGGAAAATATGAAAATCGGTTTATGGCACACATACACACACACACACAAAAAAAAAATTTAAAAAAAAATAAAAAAAAAAGCTGAAGGGTGGAGGAAAATTCCTGGTGGTTGATTCTGCGTGCTCTGGCACCATCCGTGCAAAGGAGAGAGAAATTCTCTCCTCTGAGCTGTGACAGCAAAATCAGGGCTGCATCAACACCTTCAGCAAAAAAGGGACAGGGAGCTGAAAAAAACCACAAAGCTCAGGGTGAGCAGTGAAAAAAAACTCGGGGACAGAGGGGACAGGAGCTGCCCTGAGCCCACAGCACTGAAAAATGGAGTGAATGTCAGAAAAATGGGACTGGAACTCAGAAAAATGGGTGTGAAACTCAGAAAAATGGGACTGGAACTCAGAAAAATGGGTCTGAAAGTCAGAAAAATGGAACTAACCTCACAAAAATGGGTCTGATCTCACAAAAATGGATTGAGCCTCACAAAAATGGGACTGAATCTCATAAAAATGGGTGTGAAACTCAGAAAAATGGGAATGAACCTCACAAAAATGGGTCTGAAACTCAGAAAAACTGGACTGAATCTCATAAAAACGGGTCTGAACCTCACAAAAATGGGACTGGTCTCACAAAAATGGGAATGAACCTCACAAAAGTGGGAATAAACATCACAAAAATGGGAATGAACTTCACAAAAATGGGTCTGAACCTCACAAAAATGGGTCTGAACCTCACAAAAATGGGTCTGAACCTCACAAAAATGGGACTGTTCTCACAAAAATGGGTCTGAATCTCATAAAAATGGGTCTGAACCTGACAGAAATGCACTGGACCTCACAAAAATGGGACTGAACCTCATAAAAACTAGACTGAACCCCATAAAAATGGGAATGAACCTCACATAAATGGGTCTGGACCTCACTTTTGTTTCCATCTCGGGGCCTGAGGAGTGAGGGGTCTTTGATTCCCAGCCTGGAGAGGAATTGTTGTGTGTGAGCAAAAATGGGAGAGCAGCAGCTCACACTGTGCGTGGAGTTTAGAGCTCTACCCTAAAGAACTGCAGGGTTACAAATATAAAAATTAAAATCCTAAGGCACCAAGCCCAGTGATGGGGGGACAGCCCATGGCATCCTCACTGCTGCAGGTGATGGGAAGAGTTTGGAATGAGCTGGGGCTGGGCTGGCTGAGCTCTTCAGAGCCCCAAAGATTCAGCTCTGGATCCTTCTCGTTCCGTGGAAAACTCTTCAGTGAAATCTCCACAGAATGATCCAGGTTGGAAAAGATCTTTAAGATCCAAGCCGTGACCTAAGAGCTCCTCAGCAACTGATCCACGGCACCGAGAGCCACAAAGAGCAGAGGAAATCCCACAATTTATCCAGCTAAAAGGAGAGAATCTGGATTTTCCCACATTTCCTGCAAACTCTCAACAGGGGAGGCCACTCACCTGCAGCTGGGACCACTGGTGAGCTTCTCCACCTTCCTCTGTGACACAGGAATCCCACAATTTGTTCAAATAAAAGGAAAGAATTTGGCTTTTCCCAGAGGGATTTCCTGCAAATTCTCCACAGGGGAGGTCACTGACCTGCAGCTGGGGCTGTGTTGTGTATGGTGATGTTCACCACCTTCCTCTCCCTCTATGGCAGAGAAATCCCATTATTTTATCCAAATAAAAGGCCAGAATCTGCCTTTTCCCAGCGGGATTTCGTGCAAAGGGGACAGAGCACTGACCTGCAGCTGGGGCTGTGTTGTGTATGGTGATGTTGACCACCTTCCTCTCCCTCTGTGGCAGAGAAATCCCATTATTTTATCCAAATAAAAGGACAGAATTTGGCTTTTCCGGGCCAGAATTCCTGTAAACCCTCCACAGCAGAGGTCACTGACCTGCACCTGGGGCAATGCCCTTGCTGATGATTTTCACCACCTCCCTCTGTGACAGAGAAATTTATCCAAGTCTATGGCAGAGAAATCCCACGATTTTATCCAAATAAAATGAAAGATTCTGGCTTTACCCAGTGGGATTTTCTGCACACAGGACAGAGCACTGACCTGCAGCTGGGGCTGTGTTGTGTATGGTGATTTTCACCACCTCCCTCTGTGACAGAGGGATTTATCCAACTAAAAGGAGAGAATCTGGCTTTTCCCAGTGGGAATTCCTGCAAACCCTCAAGAGGAGACCTCACTGACCTGCAGCTGGGGTGATGCCATTGCTGCTGATGTTCACCACCTTGCTGTCCCTCTGGGACAGACGAATTTATCCAACTAAAGGGCTAAAATTTGCCTTTTCCCAGCGGGATTTCGTGCAAAGGGGACAGAGCACTGACCTGCAGCTGGGGCTGTGTTGTGTATGGTGATTTTCACCACCTCCCTCTGTGACAGAGAAATTTATCCAAGTCTATGGCAGAGAAATCCCACGATTTTATCCAAATAAAAGGACAGAATCTGCCTTTTCCCAGTGGGATTTTCTGCAAAGGGGACAGAGCACTGACCTGCAGCTGGGGCTATATTGTGTATGGTGATGTTGACCACCTTCCTCTCCCTCTGTGGCAGAGAAATCCCATTATTTTATCCAAATAAAAGGACAGAATTTGGCTTTTCCTGGCCAGAATTCCTGTAAACCCTCCACAGCAGAGGTCACTGACCTGCACCTGGGGCAATGCCCTTGCTGATGATTTTCACCACCTCCCTCTGTGACAGAGAAATTTATCCAAGTCTATGGCAGAGAAATCCCACGATTTTATCCAAATAAAATGAAAGATTCTGGCTTTACCCAGTGGGATTTTCTGCACACAGGACAGAGCACTGACCTGCAGCTGGGGCTGTGTTGTGTATGGTGATGTTCACCACCTTCCTCTCCCTCTGTGGCAGAGAAATCCCATTATTTTATCCAAATAAAAGGACAGAATTTGGCTTTTCCTGGCCAGAATTCCTGTAAACCCTCCACAGCAGAGGTCACTGACCTGCAGCTGGGGCTGTGTTGTGTATGGTGATTTTCACCACCTCCCTCTGTGACAGAGGGATTTATCCAACTAAAAGGAGAGAATCTGGCTTTTCCCAGTGGGAATTCCTGCAAACCCTCAAGAGGAGACCTCACTGACCTGCAGCTGGGGTGATGCCATTGCTGATGATGTTCACCACCTTGCTGTCCCTCTGGGACAGACGAATTTATCCAACTAAAGGGCTAAAATTTGCCTTTTCCCAGCGGGATTTCGTGCAAAGGGGACAGAGCACTGACCTGCAGCTGGGGCTGTGTTGTGTATGGTGATTTTCACCACCTCCCTCTGTGACAGAGAAATTTATCCAAGTCTATGGCAGAGAAATCCCACGATTTTATCCAGCTAAAATGAAAGATTCTGGCTTTTCCCAGCGGGATTTCCTGCAAAGGGGACAGAGCACTGACCTGCAGCCGCCTTGCCGTCGCTGCTGATGTTCACCACCTTGCTGTCCCTCTGCGGCTCCAGCACGGCCAGGTGGTAGATCCTGCGTTCGTGCAGCCCGCAGTAGTGGTGGTGCAGGTGACAGGAATAGGTTCCCTCGTCGGCGCTCTCCAGGTGAGAGATGCGCAGCGAGAAATCGCCGGCGGCGAAGGCGGCGCGGCTCACGTTCATTTTCTGCCGCAGGAACTGCGGGCCGTACGAGCGGCGCTCCCCGGACGCGTACAGATCCACCAGGCGGTCAGCACGGTCCTGCCAATCGTTAAAAAAAAAAAAACCAAAAAACAAACAAAAAAAAAAAAAACAGCTCTAATCACGGGCAAAACCCCTGTGATGGATTAAAGTGAGGAAGCGGCGCGTTTGATGATCGCGGTCGCGGGTCTTTGGAGGCGTTGTTGGAACCTCGTTGATCAGAGTAAGATGTTGGCTGTAACATCATTTTGCAAGTGATGTGACAAGGACACTGTGATTTTGTCATCCTGCTCTGTGTAACCTTAGAGAAGTTTCTCACGAGGACAAGGAAGAACCTTGGAAAGAGCAAACATTAAGGTAGAAATGTGTATGCAAGCAATCCGAACGGGACAGCTGCGCCTGTTGCTTGCTAAGCGAATAAAAAGCCATTGGAACAGGATAAACGGAGCTTGCTTTATCAATCATTTTCTCAATCCTATTGATTGTCTGCGTGCCTGCGTCACCCCGCGTGTTTATTCACCGGCGGGGACACGGGAGTCACCTCCCAAAGGCGTGAGGTCCTTTCCAATCTATTTATTCCCCGATATTTTACATAAAATACATATTCATAAGCCCAGCACCTCCCATCCCCATTTGATATTAAAACGAGCCCGTTAGTCCTTCACGCGTGCGAGGTTCTGCTCTTGAATTTGGGTCGGTGGTCTCGAAGGATGAAGTCAGGAGAGTCTTCATCAGGTCTCGGTGACCCCCTGGCACGATCCAAGGCTTCATCCTTCGTGATTAACGGTTTATTATTTTACCTTCTTCTGTACGTGAATTTATAAAGTGTAGGGACACATATTGAGAAATTAAGAAAATTACAGCCTGAGAAATATTCCAGGCTGGAGCTTCTCAGCTCTGTTCCCGGTCCAGCTCGAGGCTTGGGTGATAATTTGGTCACAATAAAAAGGAATTAATACCAAAATCAAACCCCTGTTGTGGTGTGTGCCCAGGCCCTGGCCATGGGGTGTCTTCTCTCTGAACCAATCTCCTTTTCTCTGCTCTGGGAGTTGCAGTCCTGCTATAAAACCAAGTGTGTTCCTGAATCAACTTGGCTCTTTCTATCATGACAGACGACCACGGTGCATCTTATTTTTTAAAGGGTTAAAAACCCCTTCCCACGGCTACAACAAAGCAGCTAATTATCCCAATTAACTCTAACCTAAGCATCTAGCGATCATTAACCAACCCTTCACCTACCTTACATCCTGGCCACGGAAACTAATTTTACCCTTAGCAAAAAAGTGAACATTTTTAAAGGCGTGATTCACCTGGGGCACGCCGGGGGGCTGCCGGTCCCAGTGCACCACCTGCTGCTCCTCCTCGCTGTGTCTCTCGGTCCAGATGTGCTGCCGGTTGACACACGGCAGGGTCACCGTGCTGCCCTCCGGAGCCACCAGCACCGGCTTCTCGCCGTCCCAGTGCTCGCTGGCATCCTCTCCTGGTGAAAAAAAAAAAACGGGAGCCGTGCTCATTAAATTGTAACTGTGTGAGAGAAAGTGTTAAAAAAAAAAAAAATAATGATTGTAAAGCTGAGATCCCTCTTAGACACTGGAATCCTGAATTCCATATCAAGGACACACCTGAGATTGCTCCCAGAGCCTGGAATTCTGAATTCCACATCAGGGAAACCCAGAGATTGCTCCCAGATCCTGGAATCCTCAATTCCAGGTGTCAAGGACACACCTGAGATCTCTCCCAGATCCTGGAATTCTGAATTCCAGGTGTCAGGGGACACACCTGAGATTGCTCCCAGAGCCTGGAATCCTCAATTCCTGGTGTCAAGGACACACCTGAGATCTCTCCCAGATCCTGGAATTCTGAATTTCAAGTGTCAGGGACACCCAGATACACCTGAGATTGCTCCCAGATCCTGGAATCCTCAATTCCATGTCAAGGACACACCTGAGTTCCCTCCTAGACCATGAAATCCTGAATTCCAGGTGTCAAGGACACACCTGAGATCCCTCCCAGATCCTGGAATCCCGAATTCCAGGTGTCAGGGACACCCAGATACACCTGGGATTGCTCTCTTGGAAACCCCTAAAACTCCACAAGAACGGAATCCCATAACACACCCCCTCCCAAAATCTTCAAAGTGCCCACGTGGCACAGCTTGAACACGACCCTGGCTTTTCCACACTTATTTCAGCCCTTAGTTAAAAAAAAAAAAAAAAAAAAATCCTCTTCATCCTTGGCCATCTCATGAAGCAAGGCCACTTTCTGCTCCTCCTAACTCCGAGTTAATCTCCTGCTCCAGAAAAGCAGGAAGCAAATTCCCTGCTCAGGCTAAGAATGGAACCGGGCTCTTCATCCCCAATCCTCTGAGCAGGAAATGCTTTCCTACCCACAAAGGCCTGAATTACTGGGGGAGCTGAAGCTGCACTGCTCTGTTTGGCTCTGGAGAAGGAAAAAGAGAAACTGCAGAGCCCAGAGGAGCAGCCTGGGGCTCTCGGGGTGTTTTTATTGCACTGTTAATGCCCAGAGGAGCAGCCTGGGGTTCTCAGGGTGTTTTTATTGCATTGGGAGAGCCCAAAGGAGCAGCCTGGGGCTCTCGGGGTGTTTTTATTGCCCTGGAAATGCCCAGAGGAGCAGCCTGGGGCTCTCAGGGTGTTTTTATTGCACTGTTAATGCCCAGAGGAGCAGCCTGGGGCTCTCGGGGTGTTTTTATTGCCCTGGAAATGCCCAGAGGAGCAGCCTGGGGCTCTCAGGGTGTTTTTATTGCATTGGGAGAGCCCAAAGGAGCAGCCTGGGGCTCTCGGGGTGTTTTTATTGCCCTGGAAATGCCCAGAGGAGCAGCCTGGGGCTCTCGGGGTGTTTTTATTGCATTGGGAGAGCCCAAAGGAGCAGCCTGGGGCTCTCGGGGTGTTTTTATTGCATTGGGAGAGCCCAAAGGAGCAGCCTGGGGCTCTCGGGGTGTTTTTATTGCCCTGGCAGAGCCCAGAGGAGCAGCCTGGGGTTCTCAGGGTGTTTTTATTGCATTGGGAGAGCCCAGAGGAGCAGCCTGGGGTTCTCGGGGTGTTTTTATTGCCCTGGAAATGCCCAGAGGAGCAGCCCAGGGCAAGCTCAGCAGCAAGAGCACGGGCAGGTCCTTGTGGCTTGGAGATTGTCACCAGAAGGGGTTGGGATTGTCACCAGGGTGGGATTGTCACCAGAAGGGGTTGGGATTGTCACCAGGGTTGGGATTGTCACTGGGGGGGGATTGTCACCAGGGTTGGGATTGTCACCAGGGGTTGAGATTGTCACCAGGGTGGGATTGTCACTGGGGGGGGATTGTCACCAGGGTTGGGATTGTCACCAGAAGGGGCTGGGATTGTCACCAGGGCTGGGATTGTCACCAGGGTTGGGATTGTCACAGGGCTGGGATTGTCACCAGGGCTGGGATTGTCACCAGGGGTTGGGATTGTCACCAGAAGGGGTTGGGATTGTCACCAGGGGTTGGGATTGTCACCGGGGTGGGATTGTCACTGGGCTGGGATTGTCACCAGGGCTGGGATTGTCACCAGGGGTTGGGATTGTCACCAGAAGGGGTTGGGATTGTCACCAGGGTTGGGATTGTCACTGGGTTGGGATTGTCACCAGGGTTGGGATTGTCACCAGGGCTGGGATTGTCACCAGGGGTTGGGATTGTCACTGGGGTGGGATTGTCACCAGAAAGGGTGGGATTGTCACCAGAAGGGGTTGGGATTGTCACCAGGGGTTGGGATTGTCACCAGGGCTGGGATTGTCACCAGGGCTGGGATTGTCACCAGGGCTGCGCTGCTGCTGCAGCAGGGACAGTTTGGTAATAACCAGGAACAAACCCCGAGCTGAGCAGGCTGCAGGCACAGGAGGGAGGTTTTTAACAAAATCCCAGTGAAGCTCAGGGGAGCAGCCAGCAAAGGGAGGCTCTGCCTGCCCAGCCTCTGCGGCTCCTGTAAAACCCCGCAGGGTCACCACACCCACCTCTCCTGGCAACGAGCAGCTGGATTTTCACCGTTTCGTACAAGTGGCAGTAGTGATGGTGAAGGTTACAGGAATATGTGCCTTCATCGCTCTCTGCAACTCCTGTCGAGCAGGGAAGAGAGAGGGATTGAGTGTTTCACACTGACATTAATGATTTGTGCCCTTTGCACTTGCCCAAATCCTTATCTGGGTGTTAACTTTGTTCCAAGCCTTCCTTTTCACCAGGGTGGGTTTAGCAGAGACAAATCATCTCACCCAACAGAACGATTTGGTCACCTAGGAAATCATTTTTGCTCTCGTGGGGAAGGTGTTTCTATTGCCAGGTGGAAAGAAGGAGCTGGTTTAGGTTGAGCTGAGAGCAGGAACAACGACCATGGGGTGCTCATAGCTCAGGAAATGAATCACAACCAAAGGGCCACAAAAAGCCCAGGTGGCTTCTGGGTTTTTCCAAATTCTCTTTCCAAACAGCTCTGTTGCAAAGGCAAATAAAAATCTCAGTGCTTCAGAGAACCTCCCAGAACCCCTGAGGTTGGAAAAGAACTCCAAGACTGAGTCCAACCTCAATGCCCACCTTGTCACCCAGCCCAGAGCACTGAGTGCAATGTCCAGCCCTTCCTCGGACACCTCCAGGGGTGGGGACTCCCTAAGCAGCAATTTTCCCACGTTTAACAACCCTTTCCAGGGAAAAAAAATCCTCCTGCAGCCAGCCTGAACCTCCTCTGGGCCAGCTGGAGGCTTCACTTTGGAGAAAAAGCCAGAGAGCAGCCCAGGAACAGAGCGTGGTTTGGGGGGAAATTCCTTGACTTCTTCCTGCCTTGAATCTCCAGCTGAAAGCTCCACTTCCCTAAGTGCCCAAGGAGCAGAAATTAATTAATGTGCACGTCCAGGAATGCAGGAATTTAGTCAGCTGGAATTGCTGAGAGGGTTTTGATCTGCTGTGCTGGTTTTTTGGGATAGACTCGGGAGGTGCACAAATACCCAGAGCACTGAGAGCCACCAGTGCACTGAGATTGCTCCCAGAGCCTGGAATCCTGAATTCCAAGTGTCAGGAACAGCCAGACACACCTAAAACTGCTCCCAGAGCCTGGAATCCTGAATTCAAGTGTTAGGGATACACCTGAGATTGCTCCCAGACCCTGAAATCCTGAATTCCAACTGTCAGGGACACACCTGAGATTGTTCCCAGACCCTGAAATCCTGAATTCCAAGTGTCAGGAACAGCCAGGCACACCTAAAACTGCTCCCAAACCAAGGATGGGAACTCCTCCACCTCCCTGGGCAGCTCCTTCCAAACCCTGAAATTCCTCCCGAGAATAAACCTGCTATTAAACTCATTTACCAAACACATGCTGCGAGCCGACCATTTGCACCTTCCAACCTTTTGCACAAACCCCACCCCGCCCCAAACCCTCCACAGGGGGATTAAAAAAAAAAAAAATTAAAAAATAAATCACCGTACCTTTAATCACCAGCGAAAAATTCCCATCTGCAAAGGCATTTTCGGGCATGAGGATCCTGCCCTGGTTGTAGGAGCTGTAGACACGCTGGTCCCCAGCTGAGTACATGTCACAGAGCCTCTCCATCCTGCTGTCCCCATAGTAGGAGCTCAGCAGGTCCCAGTGCACCACACGCTGCCGGTCATTCAGGCGGTCCTGGGTCCAAACCATGCGGTGGCTCTTGCAGGGCAGCACAGCCTGGGAGCCCAGCACTGCACTGATGTTCAGCACTGACACCACCACGCTGGATGGGTTGGAGGCATCGGCTGGGACTGGAAAAATCAAGAGGAAACAGCAAGAAAATGAGTTGTAGGGTTGTGGAGTTAATGGAGTGGGAGTTTGGGATCTCTGCACATTTTCGATTCTGGTTTGAAAACCAGCATGGGGCACTGTCATGGAGAATCAAATCCTGAGTTGGAAGGGACACAGAGAATCCCTGATCCAACCCTAGCCCTGCACAGACACCCCAAAAATCCCACCCTGTGCATCCCTGGGAGCATTGTCCAAAAGCTCCTGGAGCTGGGGCCATTCCCTGGGGACCCTGTTCTGCACTGACACCACCACGCTGGATGGGCTGGAGGCATCGTCTGGGACTGGAAAAATCGGGAGCAAACAGCAAGAAAATGAGTTGTAGGGTTGTGGAGTCAATGGAGTGGGAGTTTGGGATCTCTGGGATCTCTGCACATTTTCGATTCTGGTTTCAAGACCAACACGGGGCACTCTTACAGAGAATCAAATCCTGAGCTGGAAGAGGCCCCGAGAATCCCTGATCCAGACACCCCAACAATCCCACCCTGTGCATCCCTGGGAGTGGTGTCCAAAAGCTCCTGGAGCTGGGGCCATTCCCTGGGGAGCCTTTTCAGCACTGACACCACCACGCTGGATGGGCTGGAGGCATCGGCTGGGACTGGAAAAATCGGGAGCAAACAGCAAGAAAATGAGTTGTAGGGTTGTGGAGTTAATGGAGTGGGAGTTGGGGATCTCTGTGTGGTTTTGGTTCTGGTTTCAAGACCAGCATGGGGCACTCTTACAGAGAATTAAAGAATGCTGAGCTGGAAGGGAGCCAGAGAATCCCTGATCCAGACACCCCAACAATCCCACTCTGCATCCCTGGGAGTGGTGTCCAAACCCTCCTGGAGCTCTTGGGGTTGGGATCATTCCCTGGGGAGCCTGATCAGAGCCCCCCTCAGAGGGAAGAATCTTTTCCCAATAAATAAAACTTTAACACAGATTTCATTCATGTCTGTTATCAGGATTGTCCCCTCGAGCTGTCCTACCCACCCTCCCTAATCCCAACCCCCGGGTTAATCCAGGTTTAGAGACTCCAGTGCATGGGATGCACAATCCATGGAAGTGAGGAATGAAAGCCCCTGCTCATGCCATGGAATCAGGGCCCCTCTCCCTCCTCCTCATGATCACAAAACCTGACAGAGATTCACAGAGATGCCACTCACCTGAATATGAGCACACAGAACCTGTCAAAGCAGAAAATAAAGAGTGTCAGTGACAACAAAAGGATAAAAAAAGCTACAAAAGCACTCCAAGTCCAGCAGCACCTCTGTTATTGCTCCACCCATTGCCCTGCCCTGTTAATGCTGATTTTTTTTGTCTGCACAGTTAATTCTGGGATTGTGCTCTGGATGCATCAGCTCTCTCCAACTCACTCACATGACTCAGATCCACACAGGAAGGGCTTTGCCAGAGATGAACCAATTCCTTTGATTCTGCATTTCTCTGGTCCTGCTCCTTGTGTGGGAGGGGGGGTCTAGAAGCTCTCCTGGCATCAGGATTTTGATTGCCAGCACAGATTCCCAACACAACACCACCATTCATCCCTGCACCCAGCCAAAACCAAGTGGGTTCCATCCAAATCATTGGAGGTTTTGTCCTGCTAATGTCAGAGGCACAAAGTCCCTCAGACAAAGGCTGTATTTTTTTTTTTTTTAATTTATTTTTTTTTCAGCCCTGGAATTTATGAATTTCAAAATTCAGCTCCAGACTGAGGGTATTTTAGCACACCCCCAAGTGCTGAGAATAAATTTGGTTTCCTCCCCTTTTTTTATCACAAAACACTGGGCAGGGACAGCAGAAGACAAAAAATGAGCAGCACTTTCTGCCAGCTCAAAGGCACTTCACACACGAGGTGCTTTTTCCTTCCATTTAAAATCTCAGCATCACAAAGAGAAAAATGAAATCTTGGACAAGGTCTGTGCTCTCTGTATGTAAGAAAGAGAGATCACAATCCCATCATTGGATTGTCTCTCATGATAGGCAGCAAAATGGATCAGCCCTTGTCTGTGCAAGCCAGGACTTAGATTTAGCTCAGAAAAAAAAAAAAAAAAAAAAAAAAGAACGATAAAAATTGATTCCACAGCACCAAACCAGGCAGGAAAAATCGGTGTCACTTGTGCTGCCAGCACAGCAGAGGGGTCACAGTGCCCAGGTGATGCCTTGAGGAGCTGGGGCAGAGGCTACACACAGAGTTAAGGAAATAAAATTGGTATTTTTTGTGAGCCTACAAAAGGCCAACAAAAGGCACAGCCCGGCAATATCAGTGCCACAGTGGTGGCCCCTGCCTGGATGGCTCCAAGATGGAAGGAAAGGAGGGGGTTGGTCACAAAATCTCACACTTTTCTAGGTTCTGGTTCATTTGCATGAACCCACCCTCCACCTTTCCACTTAGTTTGTGCTTAGGGCCTGAAGTTTGGAGAAAAGGTCCTTGAGTTCTTAACTGGAATAGGAACTGGTTTGTCCTCATCACCCCAGCACATCAGTGTGATAATTGCTAAAAGATTCGTGTTAATCACAAAAACATCGGGGTTTGTATAAACCAGAATACTCAGCCCTGAAGTGAAGCATGGACACCAGATAAAGGAAATTATATGATAAAATCATTCTGTTTAAAATCACCTTGTTATGGTATATTATGTTATTTGATGTTATGTTATATTATGTTATATTTTCCAAATAAGTTGTGTGGGCTCCCAGCTTGCAAACTCAGCCTTCCCAACAGCCCTTCCTGCCTTTGTGTGCTCAATGCTGCTCATCTCAAGGAGCAGACTCCCAGAACTGCTCTGCTGGGTCTCTACAAGGATGTTCATTCAACCACCACTGCTTAGGACAACAAAAAACCCCAAAATTATTGATGACAATAAAAACCCCAGTGTGAGAAGAGGCTGCAAACCGAGGTTGGGTGGAGCGTGGAGTGGGCGCTGACCCCTCACGTTCCCCAGCGCTGCCTGCTCTGTCTGCAGCAAATAAAACAATCTCAGTTCTGCTCAATATCGATATTTGTCTCTCGTTTATAACCTCAGAAAAGCACATCCGAGGAGAAGAGGGAAACTTAGACCTAAAGGCATCCCAGGCCATGTGGTCGTGCCTCAGTGGGTGCCAAGGCAATGTCGCGACACGAGCAGCGATGTGTGAGCTGGGGAATGATGTGTGAGCCCTGCCCCAACAAACGATTGCTTTGGGGCCACAGAAACATCCTCTGCTGGCTCGGGCAGAGCAATGAAAGCATTTACTGCTCTCCTTCCTTTCCTCTGAGCTAATGGGAAAAACACGGAGCAGCCTCCAATTTACCAAAGCAGCCTCCAATTTACCAAAGCAGCATTTTGAAAAATCCAACCACCGACAAAAGCTCAGCCATCCAAAGCTCTGAGCTCACACCAGCACCTGGTTCTGGCTCCTTTTTGGAACCCCTGCACCTTCCACCTGCCAGGAAAAGTGTTGGATCCCAGAAATCTGAGTTTGAGTTTTCTGTGATCTCCTGGAGAACACTGCTTTTGACTTAAGGCCTTGGAGAAGGCTCCGAATTTGAGTGATGGAGTTAAAATCAGGGGTGTGTAATAAATCAGAAGTGTGTGATTTCACACGGTGAAGGGTTTAAAATCTGAGGTTTTTATAATAAAGTGACAGGTATGGGGCAAGGTGGGGGATTTGGGGTGGTGCCTCTTTTCATGCTCATGCTCCTTTTTCTTCATGGCTTCAGTTTTTGGTTGGACAGCTGGTGCTGCAGTGCAGGGCACAGGAGTTTGGTTTTTGGGTCAAAAGTATAAATAATACAGGTGTTTATTCTCTATTGGACTGTTTGGCTTGAAGAGACTTTGTAGCTTGCTAGGTCCAGCTCCATTTTGCTCCCTTCTAGCTGGAAGTGTTGCTGAACTTTCTGTACTTGAGGAAAGATTTAATAAATAACCAAACCCAAAGGCAAGCACCACCCTTCCCTTCCCTGCCCAGGTGTAGCTGCTGGAGCCACAGGTGATTCTCCAAACACAACTCTCTGTCAAAAAAAAAGGGGTTGGCTGGCATGGAACAGCTTTTAGCCAAGAAAATTTGATGTTTTGTGGGGTCTTTTCCCCTCCACCTTTAAAACTTCAGCCAAGAACAGGGCAGGAATGCTGTTCCCTCCTCAAAAAGTCATTCCAAGGTGTTTCTCACTGACCACGAGATGCTGTGTCCTCTTGGGACCAGGGAAGAGCTTGTGGATTTCATATTTTGCATTTTATAGGATTTGTGACTTGCTGGCTGTTGCCACACGAAGCTGGGTTGACTTTGAACATCACCACAGAAACCATCCCAGAAGAGGTGAATTTAGAATTTAAATATTGGAGCTGAGCACAGAGAGGTGGGAAGAGACAGAATTTCTCACTTTGTGCACACACAGAGTCTGGACACAAACTTTGGGTCTGAACCTGCCCTAGGATATCACCCCTGGTTTGACAAAATGGTGCAAATATTAAAAATAAGTGACATTGCAGCCAAGCAGCAAAATTCTAGAAGGAGGGGGGAAAAAAAAAAGGATAATTCTTCACAAGAGGCACAGAAACTCCAGCAGAAAAAGAAGGAAGAACTGATTGTTCTGATTCCCCATGCACACATCCATCAGCTCGTGGGTAAGGCTCAAAATTATTTGACAGAGCTGTGAATGAGATCACTCAGAAATCCGAGGAATCTGGGATGTCTCTGATCTCCTGCACGCCTGGAAAAATGGAATTTAGAACAACTGACCTTCAATAATCTGAGCAGAGAGCAGCAGTGGAAGGAGGAACGAGCCTTTTGCTCTTTTCAGAGACAAGCAGAGCAACCAAGCTCTGCTTTTAAACTGGATTTTCTGACACAGCAGCTTCTGGACAGAGATAAAGGCACGGCCCAGGGAAGGTGACAGCTCATGAGCTGCAGCACTGGGGTCAGCTGGAAGCAGGATTCTGGTGAGGCAGCTGTGAAACCACAGAGTTTTCACCTGGTGACAGCTCTGAGCTCTGTCCTCACAGGACTCCAGGAGCTGCAGCTCCTCAGCCTCAGCTGCCTTCAGAGCTGTCAACACAGAGCTCAGCTGTGGCTTTCCTTTGGAAAATTTCGAGTTGCATGGGATGGAGAATCACTTTGTCTTCTCTGGGTGATGTAACCACAGAAAAAAAAAAAACCCCAAAAAACAAAACAAACCAAACAAACCCAACCCCCCCCCCAAAAAAAAACCCACAAAAAAAAACCAAAAAAAAAACCCTCGAAACAACACCAACAAAAAAAGCACCAATAAAATGCAATTCTGTGCTGACTCAGCAGGATCCCAGAGATACTCTGTGGTCCCACAGTAGGGAAGAGGAAGAGGAAAGCAGCCTGGAAAACGATTTCTTAATCCCTTGTAAAAGGCAGAGCCAGCTCTTACTTCTTGAATCCCATCCATTTTTTCATGTGAAGAATTAAGCTACCAAAAAAAAAAAAAAAAAAAAAAAAAAATCTGTGGGCAAATGAGAAGCAAAAGGCTCGGGCTGTGAGAGATGTGTGACAGGCAGTGTCCTTGGAGCAGGACAAGGACAGAGAGCTGAGTCCTTGTCCTGAGCCCTGCCTGAACAATCCTGGGATGAATTCCCGGGATGAATGAATTCCCTGCTGGAGAGGAATTCCTGGGATGAATGAATTCCCTCCTGAGCTGCTGCTCAGCTCGCTGCTGATGGAACCACTGAGCTCCTGTTTCATTCTGGGGGATGAGAAACAACCAGAGCACAAAAGTCCTGCAGATTCTGTGGGTGCCACAATCCTCATTTGTGCCGTGACTCTGCTTTTAGGGGGTTTAATGGGGGTTTTATGGTCACAATCACGGGAAAAGCAGCAGCCTGTGGCACCAGGCTGTCCCCAAACCCTCTGGGGAGTGGCAGAGGCTCCATCCTGGCTCTTTAGGGGGCTGAGGGGCCCTGGTGGCTTTTGATGCAGCAGCAGCAAGGTGACAGTGACAGAAATGAGCCCAGCTCTCCTCTGGGAGCCAGAGGTTTCTAAACCCACTGAGGAGAAACATCTGGGCTCATCTGGAAGAGGGATATGGTGAGAAAACAGCTCGTCCTAAACTTCCCCCACTCAGCTCCTCAGTAAAACAAAATTTCCCTTCAGAGCCAGGCTTTGAACCGGGATTTTCTCTAAATCTCTGTGTTTGTTTATTTTTAAAGACTTCCTGGGACAACTTTCCCAGCAGCAGAGTCTCCCATTTCCAAAAAGGAAGTCAGAGCCCCTAAATACCCATCCAGCCCCAACAATTCCAGCCCTGCCTGCAGGCAGGAACACGCAGAGAGCAGGAATGTGCTGCCTCTGCACAAAGGGAAAACTCCTGGGCTGTGCAAGGAGCCAAACCCCACCCGGGGGGCACAGACAGGACCCCTCCGAGATGTGCCCCAGCTTTTCTGGGATTTGAGCTGAGCTTTAGAAAGCCTCCCCTGCCTTGTGAGCTTCCCCTTGGCTGCAGGCCCAGGGAATGGTTTTGTAGAGCCATTCCAAACACGGAGCTCGCCCTCCCCGAGACATTAACACTCGAGGGACCACAGCTCGCCCCCATTCCCACCCTCACCGTGACTTAGATCCTCATTTGGGTGGGCTCAAACATCGGGGCTGCACCCAGCTAAAGGCAGAAGGCTCCGGGAATTCTGTCAGAGCTCAGCCCGGCTCTGCAGCAGCCCAACCTGCTCTTCCAGCCCCGGGACTCACTGGACTGGTTGGTGTTTGTGCAGCACAGATCTGTGTCCTCTCCTCCTCCTCCTCTTTAAGCCACCCCACATTTCTGAGCCACTTTAACCCTTCTGTCCCCATGGTTGTCCCCCTCACCTGCCAATCGCCAAACCTTGCCCTGGGGCATCGCAAAAAGGCAGTGGAGACATGGAGGGTGGAATAATCAGGGACCAGAGGGAACTCCTCACCTCATCCCAGCTCAGGAATCGAGGAATTGTCCTCCTCAGGAATTGAGGAATTGTCCTCCTCACTTTATCCCACCTCAGGAATTGAGGAATTGTCCTCCTCCCCTTATCCCACCTCAGGAAATGAGGAATTGTCCTCCTCAGGAATTGAGGAATTGTCCTCCTCCCCTTATCCCACCTCAGGAATTGAGGAATTGTCCTCCTCCCCTTATCCCACCTCAGGAATTGTCCTCCTCACTTTATCCCACCTCAGGAATTGGGGGGCTCAGGTGTCACCACAGCTTTTTTTAAAAAAAATTGCTAAGAACAAGAGGTCACCAGTCCCTAAAAAAACTTGTGCTCCTCACTTTCTACTCCTTTCTTGCACCTTGCTGCCCAAAAGTGAATTTGTGTTGGTCTTTCTGCTGACGAGAGGAAAATGAAACCAAAAACCACACATCCTTGTTTTTTTTCTTTCCATCTGAACCCTCACACGCACGCACCCCCAGCTGTTTCTGCTTCTTCAAACATGAAAAATAACATTTAATCCTGGAAATCTCTGAAACCTTTGCTGTACTCGCATCCAAGCTTATTGGTTGTGAATTTGCTGATAGGAAAAAGAAAAAAAAAAAAAAATTGCACAAACACGCTGAACAGAGCTCCAACAACCTCAAACATTTTTCCATTCTGTCCCCAAAAAGCAGAGGAAAAAAATCACGACTCCCTTCCCCTCTCCAGATGAAAACAGAGCAAGTTTAGGAATCTGAACAAAACCTTACAAAGAGAACGGCTCAAAATCCCGCAGCCAACCCCCAGCTGAAATAAAAAAACCAGTAAAGCCCACCAGCAGCTCGGAGCTTACTTTGCTGAAGCAAAATCTGCCACAGGAGGAGTTTGAAAAGTTGCTCCATTCCTTCGGCTTCTCGGAGTTTTCGCCTCTTTTGAAAAACAACTTCAAAACTTTTTTTTTTTTTTTTTTTTGGTGCCTTTAACTTTCTTTTCTGCAACTGGCAAACTCTATGACCTCATCAATTGACATCCCCAGATTCTGCAGGATTTCTCCACCTCCAGCTCCTTCCTTTCCCCTCACCCCTTTCTGCAGATCCCTCTGCTCCTTCCCCTCCCCTTCTGAGCCCTCCCTGACTCTGACATCAAATTTTCATCGGCTCAAGTTGGTCCCACACAGCTCTGGGCTGACAAAACAAATCTTCCTCCCTCCCCCTTAGGGATGGAAGCAATTTTCCTGGTGTTTTACTCGATCCAGCTGTTCCCTCCCTTTGTCTGACACTCCTCCAGACTGCATTTATTTTCTGCTGCCTTCAATGGGGTTTTTTTTTTTGATCTTGGTCTCCTCATATGGTTTTACTTCCAGCTCCGGTCTCCAAAGACAACCTAAAGAACAATATTTACCCTGTCCTGTGATTTGTAAGCAAGGGCTGGGTATTTACAGGAAAATTACAATGAGTATAAAGTCAGGAAATAGGGTGGAAAATAGGAAATAGAGTAGCTGCTGCTAGGATATTAAAATTAAAATTACATATTGTAGGAAAATTAAAATGCAGTCAATTTTTCTGTTTTCTTGCATTCTGTTGTCAGGTTATTGGTGCTTATGGTGAACACCATTTAGTGGATGGGATTAATTGGATTTTACAATTAAATCAAATTAGTCATCAAGTGAAGAAAGGGAATTAAAACTGCCTGTCCTTAAATGTCTGTGGGATTCCATAAGAGAATTTAAAAACACAAGTCAGGAGCCTTCCCATGGGATCCATGAGGAAAAGTTTAATTACCACACTTGAATTTTTCCTTCTGACATTTTTCTGTCTCTCTACTCCACCAGAAAACAGATTCTCCCTATGCCAGAGGGGGAGGACTTTCAGGAAAGAGGAGAGTATTATAATTATAATTATAACAACACCCTAAATAAACATTTAAATAATTACACACTGCAACAAGGGAAACTTGGGGATCACCCAGTCCAGGATCCCGTCTCCAGCATCAGACAGAACCAGACACTTCCAGACAAATTCCAAGAAACTGCAGCTATTATTATTATTATTATTAGATAATATGACCATGAAAAAAATAAAAAAAAAAAAGAAAAAAAGTCTGCTGTTAACTCCCCGCTGTCCAAGGCAGACCCAGAGAACTGGTTTGCTTCTAGAGAAAAATCCTAAAATAATCTTCAGACAAGAACTTCACAAAATTTCTCTGGAAACTCCAACTCTGAGATTTCTGTGAAATGAGGAGATTTGGGGGGGAATGGGACAGGAACAGCCCCTCCCTCCACATCCCCACCGCCAGCAATTAGCTGTGCCATTGCTAATTGGATAATTGACAATCCCAATTGCAGCCCCTATTCCCATCAGCTTCTCCTCGCCAGCCTCAGGAAAATTCCCATTATTCCAATCCCAGACCCACCAAAGGCTCCTGCTCCCCTGTCCCTGAGCTGAGCCACTGTCACAGCCAGGACAGCCCTGATGCAGAGCAGCTGCTGGGCATGGAATTTCATGGAATTTCATGGAATTTCATGGAATTTCATGGAATTTCATGGAATTTCATGGAATTTCATGGAATTTCATGGAATTTCATGGAATTTCATGGAATTTCATGGAGTCAGGAGCCTTTCCTGTTGTCTCCATCACGGAGCCAGAGCAGTCTGTGTTGACAGCAGCCTGGAAAAACGCCTGGCTGGGAGGCAAAAAGCTGCTCCCACTGAACACAGAGAGCAAATCCAGCATTGTCTCCTTCCCCTGGTCCCTCCAAACCATGGCCAGGCCCTTCCAGGCTGCAATTCCAAGTTGTTTTTTGGGGGTTTTTTTCCCAGTTTTCTGCCTCCCAGCCGTGGCACTGCAGAGGTTACTGCCTGCTCCTCGCAGGGATTTTTTTTTTTTTTTTTTTTTTTGGGAGGAGGGAGCAGATTGCTGTGGTTGCTGCTGTCATGGACTGGATATTTCCTGACTGCAAGGAGCCAAGTCCAGGCTGGACAAGGCTGAAGTCTCCAAAAATCACCCAGGGGGAGAGCAGCAGCTTCTCTGGGGTTCACAGAGGGGAGGAAAGGGACCAGGTTTGCAGATCTCTGTCTAATCCTGCAGCCAGCCCTGCTTCCTGGGGCTCTGCTGTTCCAAAGACATCCTGCAAGAGCAGCTGTGTCAACATTTTTCCTGCTCTAGGAGCTGAATTTTAAACGAGCTTCTCCATTCTGAGCTCCCCCAGCCTTTTTCCTTCCCCTCTCCCAATTCCGAGCATCCCTTGGCTGCCCACTGCTCATCTCCAGCTCACCACAAACCCTGACCGCAGAAAGCAAATTCACGCAGGCAAGAAAAAAAAAAAAAAAAAAAAAAAAAAAAGGAGTTTCTAGCAGCAACAGGAGCGGTTTTGCAGGCTCTGCACCTGCCAGCAGGTCAGGTCAGCAGCAGAAGAAAAGCTCCCGTGTTTCCCAGAGTCGCTTCTTTTTCATTGTGGCAAAAGGAAATTGGTATTTCACACCTAATTCAGATCCAAAGCAGTGACTCAGGTGGACAAAGCCCTGCTGAAAGCGCAGGGGTCACGGGGGTAATTGGCTTGTGGGAAGTTGTCACTGTCAGGAAGTTTCCTCCTCCCCACCTCTTCCATTTTTACCATTTTTTGTTTTCAGGCTGCACTCAGAGACTTCCCAATAAATCCAAATTGAGGATCAGCAGCCAGAAAAACCGAGTAAGATCAGATCAGGAAAAAAGATCTGATGCCGAGGGGAACCCTCCATCCTTTATTGCAATTTTTGAGAGCCACTAACCCTGGGAAACAGGAGTGGGAGTGGCCCCTTGCACCCCATCTTCACAGCCATAAATACATGAATTAAAAAGGAATGGCAGCATTCATGATTGACACAAATTACAGCACGAGGCCTTGTGTGCTGGATTTGTCAACACTCCAGGCTTATCATCAACAGCTTCTCTAAATACAGGACCCAGAATGTTCCACCAGGATCAAAGGAGAAAATACCTACCCGTGAGAAGAAGAAAGGATAAAATTCCTGGAACAGAAAAGGAGTAGGAAATGTTACAGCTTTGGAATAAAGAGCACAGCTAATTGGCAGTGGCAAAGGCAGCAAGGATTCTTCAAAATAAAATGTGGGGAAAAAAGAATTTTGCATGGGAGCAGCCAAAGAGAAAGGCACCACGGTTCAGGGTTGACACCAACACCATTTTTCACTTGGTGGCAAAGCTTTTCTCTTTAAACCAAATCTCCCAGCTGCCACGAACTCCTTAAGCGAGCCTGAAATAATCCAGCTTAGAGCAAGAGCTGGGAACTGCGAGGCCAAAATTTCAAGCCAGCCCCAATGAGAGGGCTGCCAAGCAGAGCCTGTCATTACTGCAGGGCTGGAACAAGCCAGGCACCTCTCAGGCCCAGCATTACCCTGCTTGTTCCCCAGCCACAAACACAAAAACTCCTGGTTTGCCTTCTCTGAAGGGCACAGCGACAAGGTGATGCTCTCAACAAATTTTTTTTGGGTTTTTTTGTTCCATTTCGCTGGAGTTCACTGCAATCAGCAGCCTGAGATGCAGCCACCAAAGCTGAGGCAAACACGAGCTGGGGGATGAGCAGGGCAGAGCTCTGACACCTTTAGACTGGGCTGAATTTAAAAAAAAAAATTAAAAAAAATCATTAAACAGCAGCCCTGGGACAGGCAGAGGCAGGTGAAGGGCACAGAAATGCCCCAGTGCCATGCTGGGCCCTCAATGCCAGCATTGCTGGGGATGGAAAATCCCTCCAGGATCAGATCCTGGATCCCACCTTGTTGGGAAGGATGAATTAGAAAAACCTTATCAATAAATACAAGTACCTAGCAAAAGACTTTGAGAATATGGAAAATAGAAGTGAAATAGAAATGAGAGCAATTTTCCACTGTGGGACTGAAAGCAACTGAATGCCTGAAGGTTCTTTTGTTTAAATAATGTTAAATGCTGCAAATACCAAAAAAACAAACAGACATCCTCCCTAGGCACGGCAGGAAAGGTCCCAGATAAAATTTAGAGATGAGAAAAGCAGGAAAACATGGAAATACAGTGATTCCTATAGGCTGCATGCAAATGTCAGAGAATTTGTATCTTAGATTGGTGAGTGGAAATTAGAATATTCAATATGGAAGATTTAATGTATTGAAAAGGGGAAAATCTCTCTTTTATGCTCTTATTTTCTTAAGGTCTCTTTTTTTACTCTGTCCCTCTCTCTGCCCTGCTCTGAGCTGTGGCTGCAGTTCCCAGCAGGGCCTCATATAAACCCACACCCTACAAAATAAACTGCAAAACTTTAAAAGCGGAATAAAAAAAGCTCCTGAGTTTGTCCTGACATTGCCAAGGCAATTCCTGCATTTGGGAAAGCTGGAAATGCTCCAGAGCCACACGGGAATGAATCAGTGCCCTGGCATGGGCTGGACACTCCGGGTTGAAAAATTGGTTTTATTCCCATTAATCCGGGGATTTATTCCCATTAATCCCGGGATTTATTCCCATTACTCCGGGGATTTATTCCCATTAATCCCGGGATTTATTCCCATTAATCCGGGGATTTATTCCCATTAATCCCGGGATTTTTGATTTCTCTGTCCTTGGAGCAGGTCACAGAGCTCTGTCTGCACCCACAAAGCATCTCCAAAAACTCCCTGCACTCCAGCACCCTTGGCTGGCACAATATTTAAACACCTCCTTTGGCTGGAAAACTTCAGATTCCTGGGATTCATCTCAAAACCATTAATAGAAACCAGCTACAAAAACAGAGAAATTGCCCAGGAAACCAACACTGATTTTTTTCAATTTTTTTTTTTTAATTCTAGACAGAAGCTACCCAAAAGAAAAACAACTGACCAAGGAGAAATGGGAAAACAACAGGCAGCAAATAAATGAGGGATGGAAAAAGAGACACAAAGCAGACACCCACAGAGCAGGTGTAAATTATCATTTTCTGTCAAGTTTAATATTTTTGGCATGACCAAACTGTAAGAAGGCAAATCTGAAAAATCAATTCTCCATTAAAAAAAAAAAAAAAAAAAAAAAAAAAATTTAAGTAATTGCTATGATTGTTTCAAATTAAATGCTGTTAAAAAAAATTAACTAAAATCACATTAAATGTGTTTTCTGGCCCCTCACTCATGTGAGGCTCTCTCTTGGTCACAGCACACTTGGGTCTGGCCCACACAATTTCTCCTGGTAGGAAAAATTTGGAATCTGAACAGGCAGGAGCAGGAGGGAGCACCAAAGGAAATGAGAGAGCCAAAGTCCCAGAGCAGAGCAGTGACAGAGCTGGGAGCAGAGCCCGGAGCAGCTGCACACCAGGCTGGGCAGATTTTGGGAAGAATTCTGATTTTTTCAATCTCCTGTGGCCCCATTTCGTCCCTCGTGCCTCTCAGATCTCCCCAGTATTCCCATTCCCTAGGGAAAACAGGAGTTATTTCTATGTGCTGCTTCTTCACCCCAGTGAAATGGAATTTTCTACCTTTTATTTCATTTAAATTATTAAGTCATATAAAGAATTACAATAAATATGACATAACATAACATAATATAATATATAATATAACATAACATAATATAATAAATATAATAAATATAATATAATATAATATAATATAATATAATATAATATAATATAATATAATATAATATAATATAATATAATATAATATAATATAATATAATTAATAGAATAGAATAGAACAGAATATAAAACTTAATATAATATAACATAACATAACATAACATCATAACATAATATATAATTTCATATAAATTATTAAACAATCATATAAATTATGATTATTATCATCTCCCAGCCTATCCTGAGAGCCAGGGGTGCCTTCAACACAGAGTGTTAAAATAAAAACAGGGATGAGCTCAAAAATCCCTCCATGGAAAAAGAGGGGATGGGAAAATGTGCAGCTCTGAGTTGGAATTGCAGCAACCACAACTCCAGGTCTGGCTCTGCTCATTTATCTCCATCTTTTAATCCTTCCCTAAGGTCCACAGCAGCAGCCAGATACTGGATTTTCTTAGGAAATCAGAATTTTAAAATTTTTTTTTACAACTGAGTGCTCCCAAACCTTCTCAATTTATCCAAAACATCCCCCAAATTCAATTTTTCAACCCGGAGTGTCCAGCCCATGCCAGGGCACTGATTCATTCCCGTGTGGCTCTGGAGCATTTCCAGCTTTCCCAAATGCAGGAATTGCCTTGGCAATGTCGGGACAAACTCAGGAGCTTTTTTTATTCCGCTTTTAAAGTTTTGCAGTTTATTTTGTAGGGTGTGGGTTTATATGAGGCCCTGCTGGGAACTGCAGCCACAGCTCAGAGCAGGAGGAGAGAGGGACAGAGTAAAAAAAGAGACCTTAAGAAAATGAGAACAAAGAGAATAAGAGCATAAAAGAGAGATTTTCCCCTTTTCAATACATTAAATCTTCCATATTGAATATTCTAATTTCCACTCACCAATCTAAGATACAAATTCTCTGACATTTGCATGCAGCCTATAGGAATCACTGTATTTCCATGTTTTCCTGCTTTTCTCATCTCTAAATTTTATCTGGGACCTTTCCTGCCGTGCCTAGGGAGGATGTCTGTTTGGTTTTTTGGTATTTGCAGCATTTAACATTATTTAAACAAAAGAGCCTTCAGGCATTCAGTTGCTTTCAGTCCCACAGTTGAAAATTGCTCTCATTTCTATTTCACTTCTATTTTCCATATTCTCAAAGTCTTTTGCTGGGCACTCGTATTTATTGATAAGGTTTTCCTAATTCATCCTTCCCAACACCCAAATCCACCCGGGATCCACCGGGCTGCTCTGGGGGATTTTCCATCCCCAGCCCTGGGGATGGAAACGGCTGAGGCATCGAATCACCCTGTTAAAAACGAGAGACAAATATCGATATTGAGCAGAACTGAGATTGTTTTATTTGCTGCAGACAGAGCAGGCAGCGCTGGGGAACGTGAGGGGTCAGCGCCCACTCCACGCTCCACCCAACCTCGGTTTGCAGCCTCTTCTCACACTGGGGTTTTTATTGTCATCAATAATTTTGGGGTTTTTTGTTGTCCTAAGCAGTGGTGGTTGAATGAACATCCTTGTAGAGACCCAGCAGAGCAGTTCTGGGAGTCTGCTCCTTGAGATGAGCAGCATTGATCACACAAAGGCAGGAAGGGCTGTTGGGAAGGCTGAGTTTGCAAGCTGGGAGCCCACGCAACTTATTTGGAAAACACAACATAAAATAAAATAACATCAAATAACATAATATACCATAACAAGGTGATTTTAAACAGAATTATTTTATCATTTAATTTCCATTATCTGGTGTCCATGCTTCACTTCAGAGCTGAGTATTCTGGTTTATACAAACCCCGATGTTTTTGTGATTAACAGGAATCTTTTAGCAATTATCACAACCCCGCTCAGCCCCTGCCTTTGTCCCCAGAAATGTGGGACAAAGCAGCAGCTCCTGCAGGTTCCTCACCTGTGGAGGGAGCAGAAAACACAGCAGAAAGTTTCCCTGCATGCTCAGAACGAGCTCCTTGGAAAACCATGGCTTAGAGATAAGAAATGGATTGTGAAATGATGAACACAAAAGGAATTCAGCTTCCCCCCCCTTTTAGACCCTCTGATCTATCTTCAATATTAGTGGTTCATTTTTCTTTTTTTCTTTTTTGAATGTAAAATCCCTCAGGGATTGGTTAGAAAGTAGAATTCCCTTGGGAATTGGTGCAAATTGTAAAACCCTCAAAAGATATAAAAACACCTGTAAAACAATAACTGTGGGTATATGTAGATAGGATGCCTTCATAGAATAAACTAGAATAGAATAAACTGGAATAGAATAAACTGGAATAGTATAAACTAGAATAGAATAAAATAGAATCGAATAAAATAGAAAAGAATGGAATAGAATAGAATAGAATGGAATAGAATAGAATAGAATAGAATAGAATAGAATAGAATAGAATAGAATAGAATAGAATAGAATAGAATAGAATAGAATAGAATAGAATAGAATCTGGATTTGTGCCTCTCTGCATATTCTGGTCTCTTTTCCCTGCTGGTCTGAGAGCTCCCCACGAGCCAAAATTCCATCTGGGCAAGGCTCAGGAATTTGCTCCATCACTGAGGGCTGCAAAAGCAGCTCAGGGATCCCAAAGGGACCCCAAAAACCCCACCAGTGACACTCACCCACTTCCTGAATTCCAGGGAAAAGCCCCCAGAGCCAGGTCCCATCTCTAAAAGGGCAGGAATTTTATATCCTGGATCCATTCCAGATTTTGAGGAATTTTTTGTGGAAGTAAATCCTACACAAAATTCTGGGGGGAAATAAGGGAGAAGCAACAGAGGTGAAAAAATGTCCAAAAATCCTGGATCACTGTGCAGAATTCCAGGTCACTCCCAGGCCCCTGGAGCAGGCTGAGCACACCACAAATCCTGACCACAAGCATGGCATAAATTGAATTTCACTGCTCCCACAGGTTAAATTAAATCAGATTTTTCCAACCTGGGAAAAGCTCAAGCCTCAAGTACCCAGCACTGCTCAGACTGAATTTCACTTTTCCCACAGGTGACACTAAATCAGATTTTTTTTCCTGAAAAAAAACCTCAAGCCATAAGCATCAAGCACTGCTCAAAGTGAATTTCACTGCTCTCCCAGGTAGGAGTGATTAAATCAGATTTCTCACTGAAAAAAAGCTCAAGCCACAGGCACCCAGCACTGCTCAAAGTGAATTTCACTGCTCCCACAAGTAAAATTAAATCAGATTTTTCAAACCTGTGAAAAGCTCAAGCCACAGGCACCCAGCATTGCTCAGATTGAATTTCACTCTTCCCCCAAGTAGAAGTGATTAAATCAGATTTCTCCCTGAAAAAAAAAAATCAAGCCACAAGCACCCAGCACTGCTCAGACTGAATTTCACTGCTCTCACAGGTAGGAGTGATTAAATCAGATTTCTCCCTGAAAAAAAGCTCAAATCACAAGTACCCAGCACTGCTCAAAGTGAATTTCACTTTTCCCACAGCTAACACTAAATCAGATTTTTCCAACCTGGGAAAAACTCAAGCCTCAAGCACCCAGCACTGCTCAGACTGAATTTCACTCTTCCCCCAAGCAGAAGTGATTAAATCAGATTTCTCCCTGAATAAAAAACTCAAGCCACAAGCACCCAGCACAATGAGAAAATTCTGGGAGTCCTCAGGAGCTGAGAGCTGAAATTTTGTTTTCCCTTTGTGGCCACCGTGCCTCAAACCACATTTTGTGACCTCTCTGCACGTGGGAACAGAGCTCTGGTACCAGATTTTGACACTAATTGCAGCCCATCCATTGCACCCGCCTAAAATAATTAAGCAGTGGCATTCCAGCTTATTTTGAGATCAGAAATGAGTGGGAAAAGAGTGGAAAAATTAATGGGTTGGTCCTGAAGAGGGTGCTCAAAGGTGCCTCCCAGAGTTGTGTTATTTACCTCAGGTCTGCATTAAAAATAAAAATAAAAATACTTTGGGTGAAAGGAGGTTGCTTTCCAGAATGCAATATAATCCTGCTGCCAAATTTAGACACACAAACATGGAGCCTGCTCAGCTTTTAAGGGCAGTCTGTGTGAAAAGTGTATTTGCTCAGGATTAACCCAAAAGGACTCTGGTGAATTTAATTTTAGCTAAAAAAACCCCAAAACCCTCAGGGTGCTGCTTGTTCTGCCTCATTTAGAAATCAAGTGAGAGTTCCCACTCCACTTTGGGGATGTCACCGTGTGTGGAAATCTCTATTTCTCCCTCAGAACAAGGTGGAAATGCGATTTTTCCCTCAGAACAAGGTGGAATTGAACATTCCTCACTCAGAAATGGCTGTGCCACCCTGACCTGGCTGTGCCACCCTGTCCTGGCTGTGTCATCCTGTCCTGGCTGTGTCATCCTGTCCTGTCTGTGCCATCCTGTCCTGGCTGTGCCATCCTGTCCTGGCTGTGTCACCCTGTCCTGGCTGTGCCATCCTGTCCTGGCTGTGCCATCATGTCCTGGCTGTGCCATCCTGTCCTGGCTGTGCCATCCTGGCTGTGTCACCCTGTCCTGGCTGTGCCATCCTGTCCTGGCTGTGCCATCATGTCCTGGCTGTGCCATCCTGTCCTGGCTGTGCCATCCTGGCTGTGTCACCCTGTCCTGGCTGTGCCACCCTGTCCTGGCTGTGCCATCCTGGCTGTGCCAGCCTGGCTGTGCCATCCTGGCTGTGTCACCCTGTCCTGTCTGTGCCAGCCTGTCCTGACTGTGCCAGCCTGTCCTGTCTGTGCCACCCTGTCCTGTCTGTGCCATCCTGACCTGGCTGTGCCATCCTGGCTGTGCCACCCTGTCCTGGCTGTGCCATCCTGTCCTGACTGTGCCATCCTGTCCTGGCTGTGTCACCCTGTCCTGACTGTGCCATCCTGTCCTGGCTGTGCCATCCTGGCTGTGTCACCCTGTCCTGGCTGTGCCATCCTGTCCTGACTGTGCCATCCTGACTGTGCCAGCCTGTCCTGACTGTGCCAGCCTGTCCTGGCTGTGCCATCCTGGCTGTGCCACCCTGTCCTGGCTGTGCCATCCTGGCTGTGTCACCCTGTCCTGACTGTGCCATCCTGACCTGGCTGTGCCATCCTGACCTGGCTGTGTCACCCCGTCCTGGCTGTGCCATCCTGTCTGTGCCAGCCTGTCCTGTCTGTGCCATCCTGGCTGTGTCACCCTGTCCTGGCTGTGTCATCCTGTCCTGGCTGTGCCATCCTGGCTGTGCCACCCTGTCCTGGCCGTGCCATCCTGTCTGTGTCACCCTGTCCTGGCTGTGCCAGTGCTGACAGCAGGAAACCCTTTGTCCCTGAGGAATCAGCCGTGACTCCCAGGGACAGAGGCTGCTCAGTAACTGCTGCTGCTGCTCACACTTTGCTCACTCCAACTTGATTTTTTTTCCACCTCTTTTTTTCCTTCAGCTTTAACCAGTTCCTCACTGGTTGATGATAAAGCTCAGCCAGATCATCCTACCATTAATTAATTCCCTTAAAACACAGAAATCCCAAATGAGTAATGCTGGGCCAACTCCTTGCTCACAATTCCACATCCTTGTCTTAACACCAATCATTGGACAAGTGAGAAAGGAATTCCAAAGTATTCCAGCTGCTGAGAGGCTCCAGGAGTGGTTTTTGGTTTTTTTTTCTAGATCTGGACACACCAAAAGCAGTGACATTCTGCACAACATCTGCCTGAGCAGCACCAATTACTGAACAAATTAAAAAAAAAAAACAAACTCTCATTTTTTAAATAATAGTTCATGTTTTCTACTTCAAACAAAATTGTAGCCACTTCCATTTAGCCTTGTCAAGGTGCCACTGTCCATTCAAACTCCTCCTCCTTCCCATTATTTTGCAGAAAATTTCAGCTACATTCAAAGGGGACAAGTCTCAGTTTTGGAGTTCTTAGTGTCCATGCATAGAGCAAAATGAAAAAAATCCCTAAATCAGGGATTTGACAGGAAAGTGATGCATCAGATGGTTTTCTTCAATTCTCTGACTCACAGAAATCCTTGTTTCAGTTTTATTCCTCAGTTTTGTAGGGAAAACCAAGCAAGAATGGATTCTTCCACAGGAAAAACCAAGCACCCTGTGTTTGCTCCAAGCTACCTCAGATGTTTACAGGAGTTATTGATATTTTTATTTCTTTATTTTAAAAAGCAGCAAGGGGAAAAAAAAAACCAACACTTTTCAAACCCATTTGAGCTCAGCAAATGCTCCAGGCTGGGTACAGTTGTTTTTGGACCCCAAATCAGGATGTTTTCCTGGAAACCAGAGAACAGCATGAATGGTGAAAAGAAAAGATGACATTTGAGTCAGCCCCAGGTGCTGTTTGGAAGATGAGGATTTTCACCTCAGCCAGGTTTTCAGCTGGTGGGAACAAGGCTGGTTTGGTAAATTTGGAATTTCTGCATCAGGGATCCCACCCAAGCACAGTTGGCTCCAGGATTTGAGGAGCCAATGTAAACCAAAATTTTGATTTTTCACATGAAAGTTCTCCATTGAACAGTGCATGAGCTCACCAGAGTAAAGGTCTCACTGTTTTTGCTCAGCAATTATTAACTCTATTAATTATTAATGCCCTGAAAGGGGTTTTGTACATCAAATACTCATAAACATCCCCTGGTATTGGCTGATTTACTCCCTTTTGAGACTGGAGTTTATTAATGGAAGAAAGAACAGTTCTCACAATAAAAATATCACAACAATTCTGGTTTTTTTGTTTTTTTTTTTTTTGCAGAGAAATCCTCCAGCAGCAAAAGGAGGAGGCATCACCCCCTGTCCTCTCCCTCTGATGTTAAAAAACCCCAAAACAAAACCAAACAAACAAAAATAAAAAAACCCCAAACCCAAAGCAAACAAAAACCCCACAAACAACAACAAACAAAACCTCAAATAGAAATAAACCACACACACACACACAAAAAAACCCCAAAACATGCCCCAAAAAAACAGATTTTAGGCACACCAGCTATCAGAAAATTATTTCTCTTTATTTCTCTTTTTGTTGCTGCAGTTGTGTGCAGCCAGGGGCACCCCACAGCCTGTCCACATGAAATCATCCCTGAAAACACTGGGAATAAATCCTTGCACATAAATCCTTTCACATTTTAGGATTTAAGGATTCTCAAACTTTTTGCCTGCCTACAACCAGCAAATCAGAGCAGTTTTCCTCCTAGTGCCTTTACAAGCTTCTGATTTTTTTTTCTTATAGTTTTTAGTAAAAAAGTTTCTCTTTATACCATTTAAACTTATTTTACCTTCCTCCTCATCCTATCTCACAACAGAAAAAAATTCAAATTAACAAACCAAAAGCAGTACAAGAAGCTCCTGGTTGGAATCAGGTCCCTGGAGCAGGAGGAGCCATCATTACAGCCCAGCCCATGATAAATTCAGAGTGAAATTCATGTGAAATTAATGTGAAATTCATGTGAAATTCATGTGAAATGAGCCAAAACTACAGGAGACAACACCCAAAAAATGTTCCTGTGCAGAAGTGGAGAGTGGCTGCCCAGGAGCTGCAAAGCCCAGAGCAGCAAAGGGTTAATTCAGGCAGCAAACGCTGATCTGCTGCAATTTAAACACAATTTAAATGTTTTTTTTTACTTCCCACTCGTTTGGGTTTCAATCCTTGGTACCAAAGAGACCAAACTTCTTGATTTGCAGTGGAACAGAGAGGTTGTTATTTTATATTAAAAAAAAAAAAATGGAATTAATTTTGTACTCCCCAGCAGTATCAGAAATCTTCTGCTTGAATCATTGAATGTCATTTCCTCATGGTTATCACCATGGAGCACCAAGCAATTTTTTTAAAGAAAAAGAAAAAAAAAGTCTTTCTAAAGAAAGATTGGAAATTGCTCCAGGTTTTTAGGAAAAAGCTGCAGGAAGAAGTTATTTCCCATTTTCCCCCTTCCCATATACAATCAGGCCTGATTCTCAGCTGGAAGGTATTTTTAAATTAAACTGGATTTCTTTCTGGCTGAAAATAAATTTATTTTATGCCCAGAAGCCTCTAAAACACTTCAAGAAACCATGCTGATGTCATTGAACACCACATTTTCTGGAGAAAACTCTTAAAAATGTATTTAGTTCTTACTCTGGTAAAAATTATTGCTCTCCAAGAGACAACCAAAATCCTGTTTGCCACAAGTATTATTTGTTAATATGAAAAAGAAATTATATTTTTGAAACTGCCACCACATTGCTGGGCTGATCTTTCCAAAATGGGGCAACACCCTCCACATTTGCAATGGGATTTGGTTCAAAGAAACAAAAATTCAGAGTTTTCATCCCCTCCAAGTCAGCTGATTTCCTATTTTAGAGCCAACTCAATCCAGCTCAAACCTCATCACTGAGAGAAAATTCCTGAATTTCTTCTCTCCAGCTGAGCTTGCTGCCTGCAGTTAAATGCATGGAATCCAAGAATCAGGGAAATTTCATTTCTATTCCAATTTTGAGGGACCTTTCCAGCCCCATGAACGACATTAAATCACCAAGCTCTGTAATGAACACCAGGAATTTGTCTGGTTTCCTCTCAGAACAGCAAAACAATGAAAATCTTCAATATTTTAATTTTTAAGTCGAAGCTTTCCTGTTTGCAGCCTATTTTTTTTTTTTGTTACCACAGCCCCACACATGCACATAAACCTTTGTTAAGTGTGCAGATTCAGTGGGATAAAGATATTTTGGAGAGGAAGAGCAGCTCCTAAAAAAAAAGCTTGGTGAGGATATCCTGGACTCAGGCTCCCTCTACAGAAAATCAGGGGCACTTTTCCATCTCTCTGCTTGTTCATTAAAGTGAGTTTCAAATTCCACTGAAGGAAGTTGACACAACCCTGGGGTGTAAAACTTTGGAATACAAAGAGTTTTTACACAAGGAAAACACAAATCCTGAGAGACTGAAAACGTTGGGAAGGAATTTCTGCCTGGGAGGATTTGAAACAATGATTTCCACAGATTATTTTCTTCCCTTTCAGTTTATTCTCTCCTAGCAGAAAAAAAAATAAAAAAAAGGGAATAATTTTCAAGGAGTTTCCCAGCCTGAAGGAGCTCATTCTTTTCTCTTTCATCTCACCCCATCTCTTATAAAATACAGAAATTAAATCACACTAAAGCACCCAGAACTGCCTCAAACCCCACAAAGAAAAGCAGAACCCAAAGCAGAACCCAGATTAAAAGTCCCCTCTCAGGGTTTATTTTTCACAGCTTTCACAACTCCCTTCAACCATGCAAAACCAGCTGATTGTATCAGCTTTGTCCCAGGCACAAAAATTTTTGCAGTTAATGAATAATTAGCTCTGAGTTTCTACTTTGACCAATTATCTGGATGTTCTCCACGACAGGGATCAGTCAAAGACAAAAATAACCATTTTTTTTTTTTTTTTATTAGCACAAAATAGAACACAAAAATCAAAGTGCCTTTTAAAGATGCACACACAATGCCCAAGGCACACCAAGGCTCCAGGTAAGACACAACAAAAACTCCTGCAGGTAAATCCCAAGGAATTCTGATCCAATTCCCATCCCAACACAACTCTTAGGAAAACCCCAACTTTTCTGCAGTGAGGCTGTGAAAGAATGCAAATTTTTCCAAAGTTTGTGCCATATAAACAACAGGAATTCTTTCACTGATCCCATCTCACACACTTGATTTTTTTTTTTTTTTTTTTTTAGGTTCAGTCTCATCTCAAGGAGAGATTTCAAAAATTCAGCAATGACCACAGGACACCAGAAAAAAACTCACAGTTCTCCTTTGGGGAGGAAAAGCTGCCAGCTTGTCCTTGGAAAACTCCTTCCTATTATTTTCATCACAATCAGAGAAAGGTTAAATGTCATGGACATACTTAAATATTCTTTTTTTTTAATTACAATTGCAAGTTAAAATTTGTGACAGGTGCTTTTTTTTTTTTTTTTATCTCTTGGAACTCCTCAGGAATATCTTGGGGGTTTGCCACCCTGCAGGAGCAGTTTTCAAGCCAGCTTTTTTCCAGACACGCTCCAAATCTTTCTCAAATTTTACCTAAAACAGAAGGGAAAAAAAAAAAAAAAAAAAGGTAACACAGCTTAGAAGCAACAGCCACTGCCCAAGTGTCCCAAGGACTGTGTGGGTGTAACACACATAAAGGAAACAAAGGTTTTAAGTGTCAAAATATTGAATTTTACTGCAGAAAATACATCAGAAGATATTAAAACACACAAGGATTTTGGTAGAATCATTTTAAAAGTCCTGTGCAAGGAAAACCGAGAAGGTGGAATGAAATGGTGAGGAAAATAAGAGGATTTTACAGAGCTCACTGCAAATCTGAAGCAGTGGAATTACAATTAACCTCAATTTGCATCTGGGCAAGGTGAGAATTCCTAGAGAATGAACTAAATTATATCCCATGAAAGGCAGTGCTGAAGGAGAATTTCCCAGCTTGAACAAACCCCCAAGTCTTCCCTCAGCCTTCTATGAAAGGAAGTAAAAGATTTCAATATAAAAAACAGAGTAAAAAGCACCTGAGCTTGGTGGCAAGACAGGCAAGAAATTCAGATTACAGCAGTCTCCCTGATCCAGGGTAGACACATGAATTCACCCTTCACACAAATGCTAAAATTCATCCCCATTAATCACACACGCCTGTAAATTACTGTCAGGGAAGAAAAGTTGATTGTATTTATGTTTGGGATCACAGAATCACTGAGGCTGGGAATGATCTCCAAGATTATTGAGTTCAGCTGATGGTCACCCTGTCACCCTGCACTGAGTGCCACACCCAGGCATTCCTTGGACACCTCCAGGGATGGAGACTCCAAATGTCCCTGAGCAATTCCAATGCAGAATTCCATGGAGAAATTCCTGCTGCTGTCCAACCTGAGCCTCCCCTGGCACAGCTTGAGCCTAAATGCCGAGTTCATTCAGGCTCATTTTTTCCCTAAATCCATTTAAATCCATCATCCAGCACCTAACTGAGGCTGGTTTGATGTGTGAGCACATTTCTGTCAGGGAACTCCCCCTCCCCTGAGCTCACCTGACGCTTCTTCTTGCGTCCCTCCTTTATCCTCCTGCGGATGAACCTCCTCCTCTTGAGCAGTTTCCTGTACTTGTGCCTGTTCATCTTCCTCCTTCGGATCTTCAGCACATTCCTGCACTGCACTTTGTCACTCGGAGTTCCCTCTCCTTCCTCCACATCCCCTGGCCCAGCAGCAGGGGGACACTCTGAGGCCTGGGGGATTTCATGGCTCGCTTCTTCCTGAGCCTGCTCAGCTTTGGGGAGGGAGTACCTCACTGTGAGCCAGCTCTCCAAGGGGCTGATGGAAAGTTTCCTGGGAATCAGGATCTCCTCCAGCTCAGGATCCAGCGTGTGCCATTGCTGGGGCTGGGCCCCGCTCGTGTTGGGGGGCTGGGTGCTGTAGTGTGCAGATGGAGAGCGGCAGCACAGGAAGGAGGACACTGACCTGGGCAAGAGGTGGCCTTTGGGACAGAGGGGTTGCAGTTAAAAGGCAGAATTTTCCAGCAGGAGCACGAGAAAAGCTCAGCCCAGCTCTCAGAACTGCCACACGGCTCAGGCCAGAACAAGCTCAGAAAAGGAAACACTCACACGAGTTGTGTCGTCATCACAAAAGCAAGGAAGGATTTTCAGTTTTCACTTTTAACTGCAGTTTTAAACTTAAACATTAACTACCAATGTTGATGTCATGTTAAAACTATTAATGTCAAGTTAAAAATATATTATACTTTACTAGGTAAGCTGTCCAGGTCACCCAGGCAGAGTAGGGTGGAGCTTCCCCTTCACTGGGAGTGAAATTGGAATTTCGTGATTTTTAAGGTTCCCCTTCACTGGGAGGGAAATTGGAATTCCGTGGTTTTAAAGGTTCCCCTTCACTGGGAGGGAAATTGGAATTCCGTGGTTTTAAAGGTTCCCCTTCACTGGGAGGGAAATTGGAATTCCGTAGTTTTTAAGGTTCTCCTTCACTGGGAGGGAAATTGGAATTCCGTGGTTTTAAAGGTTCCCCTTCACTGGGAGGGAAATTGGAATTTCGTGGTTTTTAAGGTTCTCCTTCACTGGGAGGGAAATTGGAATTCCGTGGTTTTTAAGGTTCCCCTTCACTGGGAGGGAAATTGGAATTCCGTGGTTTTTAAGGTTCCCCTTCACTGGGAGGGAAATTGGAATTCCGTGGTTTTTAAGGTTTCCCTTCACTGGGAGGGAAATTGGAATTTCGTGGTTTTTAAGGTTCTCCTTCACTGGGAGGGAAATTGGAATTCCGTGGTTTTAAAGGTTCTCCTTCACTGGGAGGGAAATTGGAATTCCGTGGTTTTTAAGGTTCCCCTTCACTGGGAGGGAAATTGGAATTCCGTGGTTTTTAAGGTTCCCCTTCACTGGGAGGGAAATTGGAATTCCGTGGTTTTTAAGGTTCTCCTTCACTGGGAGGGGAATTGGAATTCCGTGGTTTTTAAGGTTCCCCTTCACTGGGAGGGAAATTGGAATTCCGTGGTTTTTAAGGTTCCCCTTCACTGGGAGGGAAATTGGAATTCCGTGGTTTTTAAGGTTCTCCTTCACTGGGAGGGGAATTGGAATTCCATGATTTTTCAGGATCCCCTTCACAGGGAGGCATCCCAGTCCACGGCACGGGTTTGGAATTCCGTGGCCTTTAAGGTCCCTTCCAACCTAAACCTTTTCATGATTCCATTAAGTGGGACGTTTTTGTGTTTTCTGATGGGAAATAATAATAAATCAGAGACATAAAAACATTTGGCAACCACTGACTCAACAACAATCTCCTCTCTTTTGCACTGCTTGGTGGAAAAGAAACTTCTGGGAGCCCAATTACCCCAGGAAAATAAACCCAAACAAACAGAAGCTTGGTCACACAACACCAATTTACCTGCAATTCTTGAAGCCTTCAGTAACTGAGAACTCAGCCGTGATATTAACATTTTGTTTCACTTTGTTCACTGGCAGAGCCAGCAATGACTGTTCAAACAAGAACATTTATTCAGTAATGGAAACATGCAACTTTCAAAAACCTTCCCTATTCAACCCCATATCCCCAAAAGACGGGCTGAGACCCTGAAAATCCTCCTGGTTTTACCCTCAGTCTGTCGGGCTCTGCTGTGAGGGTCAAGCACCGGAGCAGCTGCGCCACGGGGGCGATTTATTAATTAAAGCTTGGGCTATTTTAACTTTAAAAACACGGTAACTCCAGCCGAGCTCCCTGGCACAGCCCTCCTCCTCCCAAAGGCCGGGAGGAGCAGCCTCGCGGCCTAAGAAGGCGCCGTCACCGAGGGGCCACCTCCTTCCCCTCAGCCCTCCCGGCACTGCCCTGCCCCGGGCAGGGCCCGCACGGAGCCCCCCGGGCCGCCGCTCTCGCCCTCCCCTCACGGCCCCGCCGCCATCGCCGCCATCACCCACCGGCCCCGCCGCCACCGGAACTTCCGGCCGGGCCCAGCGCCCCCTGGCGGCGCGCGGGGGTAACGCTCCCTCACGGGGCCTCGGGGTCCTTCAACGTGCCGGTCTCGGACCCTCACGGGCCTTCATGGTGCATCACAGGCCCTCACGGTCCTTCAGCGTGCCCGTCTTGGTCCCTCACGGGTTTTCATGGTGCCTCACAGGCCCTCAGAGTCCCTCAAGGTCCCAGTCTCTGTCCCTCACGGGCCTTCATGGTCCCTCACGGCCCCTCAGAGTCCTTCAAAGTGCCGGTCTTGGGCCCTCATGGGCCCCTGTGGTCCCTCACAGCCCCTCATGATCTCTCAAGGTGCTGGTGTCAGTCACTCATGGGCCATTATGGTCCTTCATGCTCCCTCATGGCCCTTCCTGGCCACTCACAGTCCTGCATGGTCCCTCATGGTCCTTCACAATCCTTCCTGGTCCTTCTCAGTCCCTCATGGTCCTTTGTGGTCGTTCACAGTCCATCATGGCCCCTCATGGTCCCTTCATGGTCTCTCACGATACCTCCTGACCCCTCACTGTCCTTCATGATCCCTCATGGTCACTCACAATCCCTCCTGGTCTTTCTTAGTCCCTCACAGCTCTTTGTGGTCCTTCATGGTCCCTCATGGCCCTTCCTGGCTGCTCACAGTCCTGCATGGTGCCTCAAGGTCCCTCATAATCCCTGATGGTCCTTCACAATCCCTCATGGTCCTTCAAGGTCCCTCACAGCCCATTCCAATGCTCTTCAACCTTTCCATAGGGAAATTTTTCTGAATATCCAACCTAAACCTCCCCTGGCCCAGCCTGAGGCTGTTCCCTCTCCTCCTGTCCCTGTTCCCTGGAGCAGAGCCCGACCTGGGGCTGTCCTCTCCTGTCAGAGACTTGTGCAGAGCCCCCAGGTCCCCCCTGAGCCCCCTTTTCTCCAGCCTGAGCCCCTTTCCAGCTCCCTCAACTGCTCCTGATGCTGCTCCAAACACTTCCCCAGCTTTGTTCCAAACTAAACTCTTCAACCAATTCAACCCAGGTGTGTCTGCACAGACACCTCAGCCCCACGTGGAAAATCAGTGGCTGGGATGTGTTCACCTGCTGAGTCACCTAAAACCAGTCTGAGAAGGGAAATGTAGCACAAAGAGCCACAGCAGGAGGAATTTTGGACAGCATGAGGAATTTCTTTGTGGGAAGGGTTGTTAAGTATGGAAACGTGGTGGAAACCCCATCCCTGGAGGTGCCTAAGGAATGGGCTCTCAGTGTCTTAGCTGGGTGACAAGGTGGGGACTGATGACACGTTGGAATTGATGGGCTTTTCCAGCCTAAACAATTCTGCGATTCCGTGAAGGATTCTGTGATGCTGTGAAGGATTCTGTGATTCTGTGATGCTATGAAGGATTCTGTGATGCTGTGAAGGATTCCGTGATTCTGTGAAGGATTCTGTGAAGGATTCTGTGAAGGATTCCATGATGCTGTGAAGGATTTTGTGAAGGATGCTGTGATTCTGTGAAGGATTCTATGAAGGATTCCGTGATGCTGTGAAGGATTTTGTGAAGGATTCTGTGATTCTGTGATGCTATGAAGGATTCTGTGAAGGATTCCGTGAAGGATTCCGTGAAGGATTCTGTGAAGGATTCTGTGATTCTTTGAAGGATTCTGTGATTCTGTGAAAGATTTTGTGAAGGATTCCATGATGCTGTGAAGGATGCTGTGATTCTGTGAAGGATTCTGTGATTCTGTGAAGGATCCTGTGAAGGATTCCGTGGTGCTGTGAAGAATTCCTTGGTGCTGTGAAGGATGCTGTGATTCTGTGAAGGATTCTGTGATGCTGTGAAGGATTCTGTGCTGCTGTGGGGAATGCTGTGATGCTGTGAAGGATTCCGTGGTGCTGTGAGGGATTCTGTGAAGGATGCTGTGATGCTGTGAAGGATTCTGTGCTGCTGTGGGGAATGCTGTGATGCTGTGAGGGATGCTGTGATTCTGTGAAGGATTCTGTGATGCTGTGAAGAATTCCGTGGTGCTGTGAAGGATTCTGTGATGCTGTGAGGGATGCTGTGATGCCGTTCCAGTGAGCCTGTCCCTGTGGATGCAGAGATCATGGCAGGCACACAGACACCTCTCCCTGCCACACCCCTGTCTGCATCCGGGGGCAGGTCCCGGTGGCTGCTGTCCAGGGACAGCCACACCTGTCCTCTCCCCTTACCTGGCTGTTGTTTGTCTTCTCCTGCTCCGCACAGGAACCCACCATCTTGGCACAGCATGAAAGTGCCTAATCAGCTGGCATGAGGGAGGGATGTTGAAGCCAATCCCAGACTTCAAAGAGCTTTTTGCTTTTATACCTACCTCAGCCAGAACACAAGAGATTTATTCACCAGCTGCTTTCAGGATTTCAGACCAGAACAAGGGGCTGTCTCTGTTTTAGGTACACCCCACTACTAAATGGGTGTCAAACCCAACTACCCTGAAAGGTTAGCATGGGTTAGAGTTTCTTCCTGAAAATCAGGAATAAAGTTCCATTGTCAGGAAAGAGAAACCTATGAGGAGAAATTAAATGAAGTAAACAGTTCGGTAAACAGACTGTTTGTTTAATCAAGACTTTATTGAAGACACTTCAGAGGTTTATGTACAAAACAACATTCCCACCCCCATATCAGGCTGTTAGTCACCCACTGGGAACAAAGCAAAGTGCCTGGTGTACACTGGCAACCTGGGGACACTCAGAGTTTGCCACAGAATTCACAGAAGTACCAAATTCCCTTGGTTTAGAGCTGGCCTTGGCTCAGTTAGGAACAAAGGAAATCAAAGGAGGTTTGTTTTTTTTTCTGGAGATAACTAAGCATACTGGAATCTGAGAGCCTACACTGGCCTTACTCTGAGGTCAGGTCATTTAATTCTGCAAAGAGCCAGAAGCCCACTTCGGGTTTGGAAGTGAGAAGGAACCAGCAGCCCCTGGATTTAGTTTGCAGGTTTGAATCCATTTCAGAGGGTTCCAGGAGATGCCCATCACCGAGAGCACAGTAGTGTTTACAGGAAGCATCAGAGCAGAGCAGTAGCAATACCAAGTGAAAGACTCAGCCACTTTGCTTTCCAAACACACCTAGAGAGAGGCTGAGTGTCAGACTGGCTATTTCAACAAGCGTGTAAAAAAGCCCCAGAGACACAGACAGGAGTGGCAAGGTTAAATTGTGACTGATGAGCTGTTCCTGTAGAGTTCTGTGCACTTCTACCACGGCAGAGTTTCCCCTTGCCAGTCCAGGAAAGAACCGTTTTCTTTTTCACCGAGACGATCCAGAACAGAGAGGATACCTGGGATTGCCTCCTGCACCTGCATGGGAGCCTGGAATGAATCAAGCTTAGGTCATTACTGGCAATACCCTGCAGAAGAGAGTTAAATGCATTTAAGGAGGTTCTGGAATGAAGGGGGATGTATTTTTGTGTGTCCCAGCACATGGAGGTGTGCAGCCAGGGGGTTGGGACAGCAAGGGAGCCCCACTGTCACATTTCCATTGGCACTCACCATGTTTCCACCCATGTCTGTTTGAAGCCAGCCTGGGTGCAGGGAAATGCAGAGAATTCCATCGGATTTCAAGTCTGCAGCGAGACACCGGGTGATCATGTTCAGTGCAGTCTGCAGGAGTGGAAATCACCTGTTAATGTGCTGTTTATGAGCCCTGAGCACACAAGCGCAGCTCCCTTCCACCCTGCAGTCTCCTGGCACAGGAAGGGGCAGGAAGAGGCTCTCAATAACTCATCCAGACTTTTCTGGGAACTCTGAAAGCTCTACCACCACGGATTTACTGCCCAAAGACGAAATTAAGTTGTAATGGAAGATAAAGTAGCATTTGAAACGCCTCAGGAGCTGTGAGGAGAATAATATTGACATAAGGACTGTGTTTTTCTGCACTAATCACTACACAAACATTCATTTACTTCTGAACAGGGAAAACAAGCATTTAACAGCTTATGAGTAGGTGGTGTAGGAGAAGCTGTGATCCTGACTATCTGTACAAACTCGATCTCTGGATGTGTGAAAATTAAAATCCCACTTGTCACTAGCTGACATCACCGCGTACAGGTCAGCACACCTTTGCCGAGTTCCCTGCCTGCTCTCTCTCTCTTGGATGGAACACAGCTGATGGAACCCACACTCGATGGCATCAGCTCTTCCCTCAATGCCAAATAATCCCTCAGGAGTGGATCTGTAGCAGAGCAGAGATTTGGGATCCTGTTTTCCAGAAGTTGCTCCAGGTGCAGTGTTCCACAGCTCCCATTTCCACCCAGGTGAAGAACAAAAACATTTTTTTGGTGTGCACAGAGGTGCTGCACCCCTTGCAAAGGTCAGCATGGCCTCTGTCTGCCCTCGGGCAGGGAGCAGAGCCCAGGGGACCCCACAAACCTTTGCTATCCTGTAGGGATAGACCTTGAGGAACATCTCGTTCGCCTGGACGAGCTGCATGGAGGCAGCAAGGGAGGACATGTTGATGATGGCAGCTCTGTGACAGCCCATTCCAGTGCCCAGCTGTGCTGCCTTCCTCAGCAGGGGGAGGAATGCCTGTGGAAAGCAGAGTCTGAATGAGGGAATGATCCAGCTCCAACCTGAATCACCAAATTCAAGCAAAGCAGGAATCCCAGCACAGCACAAGGTGGTGATGGCTCCTCAGAGCCAGCGGCCAGAGGAATGGAAACCTCCCTCCAGCAGCCTCTTCTGCCCACCCCTAGCCCCACGTACCACACGGTGATCCCACAGCAGCTGCACAAACAGCAGCTCTGGCTGCTCTCCAGACAGGCAGCTCCACGGCAGAACTGTCTCCGTGCAGTTCCAAGGGGACAAATACCTGGACAAGGCCAGCTCAGCTGTGGAAAAGCCCCAGGTTAAGCCCATCCCTCCCAGGCCTTACCTTGGTGACCATCAGCTGGGCCACAGTGTTGGTTTCATAGATGGTGAGCATGGTCTCTGCTGTGACCTCCTCCAGCGAGGCCAGCACGTTGATGCCAGCGTTGTTGATGAGGCAGTTCAGGCCTTTGTCTCCCACAATTTCTTCCACTTCCTTGACCACTTTCTTGATGCTGTTCTCACAGACCACATCTGGAGGAGGCAGGAAGAGCCCCAGTGAGCAGTGCAGGACAACCCATGCCAAAGCAAAGCTGAGGCTCAGTGGGGAGGTTTGGGCAGCACAGATTTTACAGAATCACATTTCCCCTGTGTTATCTTAAGGTGTTTTTCAGCTACTGATCACTCAGAGCAGTTTTTTAAGATGCACTCACCTAAGCTGAACAAATTTCTGTACAATGACACAAAGCCATTTACTCACCCAGTTGCAGGAGCTTGATGTTGCTGTATTGCTTGCTAAGCTGCTGCAGTTCCTACAAAGAAGAAATATTTTATTTTATATATCTATATATCCAAGGCTATTACATAAATCATTCTGAATTCTGCACCTCCAGAATTGCAACTGAAATATTTTCATGACTGGACTGAAGACAGCAATTCTCCTTTGTTTTCCAGCCTGCTGAGCAGCTTTCCTAAGAGCCAGATCAAGAAATTGGACTCTTCCCCTGCTTAGTCCAGACTCCAGCGTGCTGGATTTTTTAGTAGGATATTTCTCAGTTTTAGTGCTCAGTTCTCAGCATTCCAGTAAAAATCCATTGCCTCCCCAATTCTGTAAGAAAAGCTGAACTCTCCTGAAGCTCAGCTAATCCTGGACATCACTTCAGGGCAGCAGGGACGCTTTTAAAAAGCCATTTGGAATTCCTGTTTGTAGAAAAAGTTCCCCAGCAGTTTCCCCATGGGAATTCCATTTCCCCAGCAGCCTCGTTAGTGTCAGTTCTTGTAAGCAGAGCTGAAGCCCACCATGAGATCAGTGCCAGGCACTGTCCAGGAGAACAATTCCCTCCCTGCTGGAGCTCACTCATGTCCCTGTCAGCACAGCAGGCTGCTGTTCCTGCAGAAATCCGTGCTGCTCCACTCTTCCCTGCACAAAATGTGTCCAAATTGGATTTATGGGCCCAGCTGGAATACTCAGGTTTCTGTGCCATGAAGCCAAATGGGAAGTGTGGCCAAAGACAACAGATGGATTCCATATTCCCAGTCATGTTCAGGAGACACAGCAACCTGGCCAAACATTCCAGCCCCAGCAAATCCCTTTCTTTAGGAGCCCTTTGGGAATAGGGGTCAGGAGGGCAGGTTTGGAAAGAATCCTTCTCTGCCCCTTGGAGACACTTTAGGGACTCGGTGTCCTCTGACAAACCATAATGGATCACATCTTTTATCTCACTTCAGACCCTGCAGGGTTCTCTCCAGGCTTGTTTGGGAGATTTGTTCTCCCACCCAGGCCAAGCTACAACTGCAGTTAAGGCTATTAAGGGGAGGGGGAAGGAAAAACAAATCAGAAGCACAAAACCAGAAGACATTCCTTGCTTTGGACAGGGCTTGGTGGGACAGATTTCCATAAATTAAAGGGCCAGAACACACTGTCTTGTTTATTGATAGTCCAGGATGAAATAGCTCTGCCATGTCAAGGCCTGCAGTAATTCTGTGGATTGTCACTGGATTTCAGTTCGACAATATCACTTAGTGCATAACAAACTCCAGGAGCTTCTCAAGGTTTGTCCATTTATTTATAGCTCATTTATTTATATGCTTTACTCTCCAACAGAAACCAGCTACCAACTCCTGCTGGAAGGCCAGAGCTGCTTTGAGTAGCAACAGCAACTGAGAGGCTTCTGAAGTGAGCAAGCAATATTTTCAATTAAGAGCTGACACACTACACAGACAGCACGGAATTACAATAGCTGCATGCAAATTAGGTTTAAAATTCAATGGCTTTTCCAGTTAATTATTTAGTTAACAAGTGACTCCCACTTCAGGGGTTTAAATTTCTGAGAGGCAGCTCCCAGGCACAAAGCTGAGATAGACAGCTTTGGTCTTCAAGAATGTTACACCTGATATAAGCTGAAAAATCCAGTTAGAACATCTAAAAATTGCAGGAAAGCCTATTTTCCCCCTCCTGTTACTAGAAGGAACATGAGAAAAGGAGGATTGAGACAAGTAGGTACAGCCAACTTATCCCAGCTAAGCCATTTTTAATTAGTGTGCTGTGACAGATAATTTAAAAACAAACAAGACAAGCAAAACCCAACAAAAAGCCACAACACAACCCCCTAACACTGTGTTTATTTAACATAGTAGCTGTAAAACTGCTCTGCACCTGAACAATCACCCCTGAGAATCAACTCCTAAGGGAATCCAAGACAAGAATTAAACTCTGATTAGCATCTGTTGTTTCCTGCTCGCTGATTTTTAATTACGATTAACAAAGAGCCAGCCTATTCTGATTTAAACAAGATCCTCTGGCACTCGGCTCTCCAGACACAGACTCATCAGCACACAGAGTATTTATTGCTAGATTTCAACCAGGAATGTTTTGTTGTCTTTGTCATTTAGCAAGATTTACTTTGCCTTCTTTATGAAAGCATTATCCAGTTACAGCTCTTGGAAAGGACCTGGCCCCACTCAGCCAGTTGGAAGCGATCAAGCCAAACAAACACAGCCCGCGGGCAGGATAAAGGTGCTTGGGTATCCTTCACCTCATCCTGCTTGCACTCGGGACAAAGCCAGAGGTGTATCCTATTTTTCTGTGTCCCTCTGAGACAGCTTTTCAGTATCACAGTGTACAGCCAGCTCACTGTTCAACCCTGGAACAGCTTCCACAGCACTGCCCTGACCCGCAGCCCTCTCCGACTCCAGACCTCACTGCTGTAGGAAGTGTAAAACACTTCCAGAAAAAAACAAAAAAAAGAATAATCAAACAAAACAACTCTGCAATAACCCAAAATTAGAAAGACTTCAAGAATGCCCTCACTGCCTGCTATATATTCAGAAATGCCCCCTTTGCCTGATATATCTGGTGCACAGATGACTCAGCTGCTCTTCCCAGTTGCAAACCACATGGTTAAAATATGTGTTAAAGGGAAAAACAAGCCCCAAACCTGACAGAGACAGCGAGCAGAGAGAGCTCCGCGTCTGACAAGGGAACAGGCACAGCTTGGAACAGAATCTCCTGCTTCAGAGCAAGGGAAACTGCACATTAAACCCTGGAAGCTTCCCAGAGCTCTGCAGAGCACTGGAGCAGCGAGGAATTTGTTCACCTGGGAACTCACTCGGGCTGTGGGGAGAGCAGGAGGAACGGGAGGTGCTGCTGTGCAGATCCCACAGATTTATTCACCCCATGGCCATCTCTTCCTTCCCCATCACAGAGGGAACTCCAGGAGCTGGACCATTTTTAAGTGCAGTCCTTTAGGGCAGAGTTTTTCCCCTTTAACGGGAAAGCAGGATGAGGGAGGAAGGAGCAAAGAAAGAAAAGAGGAGCGTGGGGAGAATTCCAGCTGGTTGTGCCCATCTGGAGAGCAAAGACGGGACATCAGGATTATTTCCCAAGAGATTCGCAGCTGCTCGCACTGGAGCAGCCCAAGAAAAAGCAGAGATTGGAATCAGAGCGTGGCTGGAGGAGGCTCCGTGTTTTCCAGGAGGGGCAGTGGTTATCTGGCTGCCTGCGGGCCTGCTGCTCTTATCGTGTGATCTGCAGCCCATTTGTTAGGCAAATGTTCTGGGGAGGCCACCTAGGAGCTCCTCAGCCCCAGAACTCGAGTTTTCACAACTTCTGCCAGCACAGACTCACATGCAAAAGCCTGCAGATGTTGAGCATTACCCCCAAGGTTAGGGAGTTACAGGAGATGCGCTGCTTTTCCTGATAAAGAGAGGAAAGCAAAGTCAGATTTCCCCAGCATCTTTGGAAAAGCAGGTCCTCGGGGCTCTTCTCTGTTCACTGTTTGGAGGGCTCCAAAATATCCAGTCATCCAAAATATTCCAATATCCAAAATATTCAGTCATCACTCTGCCGAGAGGTTCTTGCCCAAGGTGGAACTGTATTTGCCAGCAGCTAAGAGTATTGAATCACTTTTCCTCTGAAAACTGGAAGATTGTTTTTTAAAAGCCTTTTGATTTTTAAGCTCTGCCCATCTCCATTCTGCAACGTGAAAACGCTGCTCTGCCAAACCAGGGGAGAGCAGAATTTAAAGGAACTGTCCAAAGTTGCTGATCTCCAGGCTCATCCTCTCATGCAGGAGAGGAAGTGGGGGACGATTCATTTGTATCAAGGAGGATTTTTCATCTGGCCAACGAAAAGCCAAGGGGGAAAAAAACCAAAATTAGACCACCTGAATTGCTGTCAAGAGAAAAAACACTGAGCCAGGTGTGCAGAGGAAGAAAAATTCCCTCAACTTCACAGCCCAGTGTGCACGGCCAACAAACAGCTCTGGGATGAGCCAAGCCCATTTCATGTGCCCTAAGCTGAGCCTGCAGTGCCAATCCCTGGAGTGCAGGAACCCAAACTCTGCCAGTTCAAAATGAACCTGAACTCTGGGTGTTCAAAATCTGCCTGGAAATTCAGTGACAGCAAAGAATCCTCTCCGAGAAAGAAAAAAAAAAAAATTAAAAAGACAAGAAAATCACGGAACTTTTGCCTTTCCTACCACACTCAGCAGCACTGCCAGGCTGCAGCCAAGCTTTGAGAGCTGAGTTTGGTGCTGCCATGACCAAAATTCCCAGTGCTGGAGGCTGGAGCAGGTCTGTTCCTGCCCTCTGCCAGCCCCAAGGACCAGCAGCACAGTGGGAACCCTCTCAGAGGGTCAGAAGGTTTTGTGCCAGCTCCATGCACTGCAGATGGGGCAGATAAATGCTGGTGAAACCACTACAATACCTTTAGTAAAGATTTTCTCTTCCTTGTGGAGTTTCCAAACCCATCTGTTAGAAATCTGCTTCCAGCTGACTGCAGAGGTTTCTATTGATGTCCTGCCAAAGCACAGCACATGGCCTAGAGGTCCTTTCAAAGAACAAAAACCCACCCTGATCCACCAAGGACAAAACTTGCCCCCCTAAAAAAAAAAAAAAAAAAAAAAAAAAGAAAAAGCTCAGGATGCACCCATGTGGCCGGCAGGATCACCACGGGGGTTGCTGGAATGTGGCTCCTGGCCAGTTTCCTGCCTCCAGGAGACCCTGCCAGAGGCTTTCCAGGTTTCTGGAGGAGTGACCCAGACTCTTCCCAGACACATTGCACTGTCTGAAGGCCATTTCATCTTCCTGTGCAGGTTTACAGCTTTTTTGCTCCAGATTTTTAAAAACTGACCACACACACACACAAAAAAAAAAACCTCCCAAAACCCCAAAACCGAGGAGTTAAAAACCCCAAAACTGAGGAGTTAAAAACCCCAAAACTGACGAGTTATGCTGAGATTTGCCTGTGTGATGTTTCCTAGGAAGCACTTCCTGTTTTAAATGCTGATCACCACAAGAAAAACTTCCCAAAAACTGATGAGCTGTGCTGAGATTTGCCCGTGTAATGTTTCCTAGGAATCTCTTCTTGTTGAAGGAACATTTCACTTCTCCATGTAATGGATCCGAGAGCATTACAATGAAAAATCAGAGGGGACAGTTGGTGAAAAAGAGAAAGAACCTCCCTCAGCACTGGCTGAAGGAGCTTTAGGACAAACAACCGAGGGAGATTTTGATCTAACACGGGTCAGATGTCCCTGCTGCTTTCCTGTGCCACTACTACACCGGGCTCTTGTGCAATCACTCGTAGGAAATAGGGCTGGGAACGGAGCCAGCTCAGGTAACAGGAGTTAAAAAGGAACAGAATGGAGTGAATTTGTGCTCAGGTGGTGCCAGGAGGGGCTCAGGGTGGGGGAAGAGCTGCAGGGACCTGAAAGGAGCTGTGCACCTGATCCCAGCCTTGCTGGGCTGTTTCTCTGCACTTTCATTCAGAAATACTCTAAATGTACCTTTGTGTTGGAGGGTTTTTGTTTAATTAAGATATTTTCCTTCAGTTTCATAGGGATCTGCAGAGGTCAGAATGCAGCTGTTACCTGGCCAATCCTGTCCCACATCCTGAGCCCCACCTTTTAGGGTTTTTTTTTTGTAGCTAAGCTGTAAACAAAGTTGTTGTGCTAGGTTTATTGCTAGGGCGGTGCGATAACAATCTGTGTGAAAGGAACCAAATCCCCTAGAAAAAACAGGAACAGGGGCTCTGGGATCACAATCTGTATGAAAGGAACCAAATCCCCCAGAAAAAACAGGAACAGGGGCTCTGGGATCACAATCTGTATGAAAGGAACCAAATCCCCCAGAAAAAAACAGGAACAGGGGCTCTGGGATCACAATCTGTATAAAAGGAACCGGATCCCCCAGAAGGAGCAGGCACAGGGGCTCTGGGATCACAATCTTTATAAAAGGAACCGGATCCCCCAAAAGAAACCAGATCCCCCAAAAGAAACAGGCACAAGGGCTCAGTGATCACAATCTGTATGAAAGGAACAGGCACAGGGGCTCTGGGGTCACAATCTGTATGAAAGGAACCAGATCCCCCAGAAGGAACAGGCACAGGGGCTCCGTTTCCCTCTGCACGTGCCAGGAATTTTCCTTTTGCCTGGCTTGCCATAGGGGAGATGCAGGAATGGGGCCGTGGGTATCAATTCTCCTTCCCAATGCCTGGGGCCATTGCAGAGGGGTTTGAGAGTCTCGGGGCTGAGTGCTCCGGTTCCTGCAGGGAAGGAGCAGGGGATGGATACCTGTGTGGGTTTCTGTGCTGCCCAAATTCCTCCTCACCGAGGAGAGCCGAGATCAGCCTGCACACCCAACAGGTCACAGAGAGACTGATCACCCTCAGCCATTTGCCTCCCAAAAGTTTGAGGTGTGTGTGGAATTTGTCTGGCAGTCTTTTATAGGGGCAGGTGTCCCCAAATTACTGCGATGCTGCAGCAGCAGCAGCAGAGATTTGGGCTGAAATGGGAGAGAGAGGGGCTGCAAGTGGATCCAGGAGCAGCAGGTAACAAAAAGCTCCTGTTTCCAGCAGAAAACTCTGAGCCCTGCCCAGCAGAGAGGGGAACTGGAATAAGTGTTAAATTCATCGTTCATTTGGGCTTTCTCACTTGTTGCAAGTGCAGCAGAGAAAAAGGGGCAGCCAGGGCACGGCTCCGGCTGGGGACACAGATACAGAGAGGAGGAAAGCTGTGGTGGGTCCCAGGGGAAAGGTTTCTGAGGGATGATGGGCTGCTCCTGCCGAGCTCCGAGCGGCAGAAGGACAGGACAGACACGTCCAGCAGCAAATTCTGCGAGAAACTCGGGGATGAAAGGAAGGGGATGGCAGGAGGTTGGAGATGCTGCAGCTGCCCGACCGTGTCCCGTTCACTCTCCTCCTCTCGGGAATGCTCCCCATCATTGATAAACCCCAGCTCCAGCCCCGGAGAGCTCCCCGGTATCGGCTGCACCCGCCCCGGCTCCTGCCCGCCACGGGAGCTCGGTCCTGGCTCCATCCCAGCAGGGATGATGCTCGAGACTTTCCGCGCTTCCAAAGTGCCTTCTCCTCCCTCCTCACCCCTTTACCCTTCTCCGGGGACCCCCGGCACCCCCACCCCGCTTACCTGCGCCTTCTCGGGGTACCGGCAGGTCGCAAAGACCAAATCCGGGGAGGGGCTGGCGGCTGCGAGCCCCCGCACCAGCCCGAGCCCGATGCCGCGGCTGCAGCCGGTGATGAGCACGGAGCGGCAGCGCGGCTGGGCCATGCTGCTGCCTCGGCCCGCTCCGCTCGGTTCCGCTCCCCGGCGCTCCCGGAGCCCACGCGGTTCTCAACCTGCGCGGGGGCAGAAGCGGCCCCGCCGCCCCGGGCCCGCCCCCGGCGCGGCGCCTCCCCCCGCCCGGCTCCAGGGAAGGGGAATTGGCTCCGAGCCCTCCCGAGCCCATCCCGCCGCCGCCTGGTACCCAAAGCCCGCTCCACCAACTTCTGGCAGCGCTGCGTGTGACAGTGGGGACCGCACAGCAGCTCCTGATGCCTTTGACACTCATTTATCGGTCCCACACAACCGGACGGGGGTGGGAGCGCTCCCCGCAGCAGCCGGGCTGGGCAGAGGGAAAGGATTCAGCTCTTGAGCGGGGGGATGAAGCAGAGGCAGGAATGAAACCCCGTGTCTGGATTTCCTCACGTTTTAAAGGGTGTCTGGCACTGCATTTCTCTCCCTTTCCTCGCCTGGTCCTGGAAATCACTGCAGGATCCTGCCCTTAGCTCATCCTCACCCTCTCCCCAGGACCGGCCTGTGATTCCCAGATCAAGATCCCATTACTGACCTGCACACTCGTGCAGAAAGGGGTAGATGGAGGTTTAAAGGCTTTAATTACATAGTGCTCTTTTCTTTTTTAAAACTTAATTTCATCCTGCTAGAGGTCAAGGAGAGACTTTCCCCTTGTACTTCGGAAATCGAAGAAGAGAGATTTGGTAATTTGGAAAAATTCTGTGGGAAAGCCTCAACAGCTGCTGCTTCTGCCTTGTTTCCCTTTGGTAGGTTTAATTCTAAATACCTGCAACAGCTCCAAAAACGCGCAGGATTTATATGTATTAAAGTATTGCTGCCGGATAGCTCACGTTTGATGTTCCCATTGCATTCCCAGGGGAGAGGAGGATGACAAAATCCTTCCAGATGACAAAATCCATTTCTCCTAGCTCAGCCAGCGTTGGCTGTGAGCAAAGCTGAGCAGGGGCTTGTGGAACAGCCTGGATTCCTGTTCCCTAAGGCTGGGGGAAAAGCTCATCCCTGTGCACACAGCAGCTGTGGCAGGAAGCCAGCAGCAAGGCTGCCCTGGATATTGATACCTGGGTTGGTTTTTTTTTTTTTCTTTTCTTCCAAATAAAGCTCCATTCCAGCAAGTTCTGTCTCACAATCAGCAACTCTCCTCTTTCCCAGGTGCTTTTAATCCATTACCTGTGCTGGGTGCATTTCAGAACAATTTCCTTTGTGCACTACCACCATACTGGTGGGGTTGGAAATTTTTTTTTTTTTTAAATCCCCATCAAGCCTAAAACTGCTTAGTGACCTCTTTGTGCTCGGGGTGTTGGCACAGCTGGGATTGGCAACCTCTGGGAAATAATCCTTTGGGCTCTCACCTGGGAAAGCTTTAGTGGCCAAGCCTCTGCTGACACAAATGCAGCTCTGACACAGTGAATTTACTGCTGGCTGAGCCAGTTTGGGGAAAACAAGGAGCCTGGAGGATTATTGCCCAGGAAGGATGGGAAAAAGGTTTTATCTGAGGGAAGAGCAGGTGGGATTTATCTGAGGAATGCAGATCAGCACCTGGCCAAACCTGTAGTATCTTCCAGCAGTCAGGTTTCAGTGCTGTCCCCTCAAAGCAGAAAATCTCAGAGCAGAGGAATCGCAGGTGAACACCAGAACAGATGAGAAACCAACCTGAGAGAGGTTCTGACAACTGAGAGCCACGCTGGAGTCACCAGAGGTTGAGAAAACAAAGCCATAACTCACCTGAAGGGCTGAGAGCTGTTTGCACACACACAGGTGCACGTGGGGGTTTTTTTATTTTTTATTTTTTATTTATTTCTGCCAGCTCCAGCCACGGGACCCTGCCCTGCTCAGCAGCAGCACCGAGTTCCTGCAATGTCCCACACACGTTCAGCCACTCCAACATTTTCACCCCCCCAGAACTGGCACAAAGCCCAAGGGATGGGATTCTCCTGAGAATCCAGATTTCAACCCCAGCTCTTCCTCCTTGTCCAGGTGAGGAGGCCCAGAGCAAACACAGCTCAGGAAACTCAGCTCCTCAAGTCAGAGAAATGCACTTTGCACCTCAAATCTTTGTGGATTGGGGGGGGATTTTATGTTTGGTGTCCAAAATTCCTGCCTTTAAGGGAATGGAGATGGAATTCCAAGTCTTGAATCTAATACAGTTTGAAAATCTCTTCATTTTGCACCAATTTTCTTCCTTATGAGTAGGCACAAGTGGTGTAGCTCATAAGAAACTACTCTCAAGTGAATGTAATAGAAAATCAAATACTTTAATGAAATTAGGGAGCATGAGTAACAGCTCAGATATACCACTAGAACTGATACTACTGGGCTGTGGGGTCTGCTAATTGGTTTTTAAATGCTCTGTTCATCAAGCATGCAGATTGACAAACTAGGAATTCTTCAGAGTGTCAAAGATCCTGAGTAAAGAATTTTCAACCACTTCAAATGGATATATAGGAAATGTCTTCTGAGCTGGTGGCCTGCACACAGCATTGCACAGATAAAAATATACTACTCTCAATGCACAGAGCTAAATACTTTCACATTTATCAGAATTTTCTACACAAGTCTTTTTTTTTTTTTTTTGATAGAATTCAAGTTTTGAATTTTCTGTATATATCTTCACCTGTATTAAACAAATGCTTATTTACATTGTGGGTAAAGTGTAAAGGCTAGGAAGGCCATTTTCCCATACTGTACTGTAACACTGCAAAATATATATATATACACAGAGAACCTAATATAGGCAACAGGTCTAAAAAAAAAAAAAAAAAAAAATCAAAAGTCACCTCCCACCTGTACAACATCATGGAGCCAGTATGAAAAGAGGGTGTTGTTAGCACCAAAGCACTGCCAGGGGGATGAGGAGCTTCCCAGGGAAGAACTGCTGGGCACAGCATTCCAAGGATGGGCCCCAGAGCTGCTGCCTGCAGGACTGGAAGTCCCAAACTTTGGAAATCACTGAAGAGCAGGACAGGAGCACAAAGTGTGAGGGTGACAGTGACACTCAGGGCACTCCTGACATCACCTCCCACCCTGCCAGCCTTTCCTTTGGATTCATGGAGGAGCACGAACTGCAGAATGGCTCAAGGAAGGGGTGGTTCAGAGCCACATTAACCCTGCACAAGCCACGGGGAAGGAGCTCTGCTGGCAGAGGGAATTCTGAGGGAAGCAGCCCTGGGGGGAGCTCCATTCCCTCTGGGGCTCACCAGCAGGAATTCCTCCTGGAAACAGCCCCACGGGAGGCTCACAACCAGGAATTCTCTCTGGAAGCAGCCCCAGGGAAGCAGCTCTGGGGCTCTCCAGCAGGAATTCCCCTGCAGCAGCCCAGGTCTCACAGCTCCAGCAGGCACAGCAGCAGTGCCGGCTGTGGCTGTGTGTCTGTCTGTCCGTGTGTCTGTCTGTCCGTGTGTCTGTCTGTCAGCGGCGGTGGCGGCTGTGGCTGTGCCCGGGGTGCTCTGTCTGTGTGTCTGTCTGTGTCTGTGTGTCTGTCAGCGGCGGTGGCGGCTGTGGCTGTGCCCGTGCCCGGAGTGCTCTGTCTGTGTGTCTGTCTGTGTGTCTGTGTGTCTGTCAGCGGCGGTGGCGGCTGTGGCTGTGCCCGGGGTGCTCTGTCTGTGTGTCTGTCTGTGTCTGTGTGTCTGTCAGCGGCGGTGGCGGCTGTGGCTGTGCCCGTGCCCGGAGTGCTCTGTCTGTGTGTCTGTCTGTGTGTCTGTGTGTCTGTCAGCGGCGGTGGCGGCTGTGGCTGTGCCCGGGGTGCTCTGTCTGTGTGTCTGTCTGTGTGTCTGTGTGTCTGTCAGCGGCGGTGGCGGCTGTGGCTGTGCCCGGGGTGCTCTGTGTGTCTGTCTGTGTGTCTGTGTGTCTGTCAGCGGCGGTGGCGGCTGTGGCTGTGCCCGGGGTGCTCTGTCTGTGTGTCTGTCTGTGTCTGTGTGTGTGTCAGCGGCGGTGGCGGCTGTGGCTGTGCCCGGGGTGCTCTGTCTGTGTGTCTGTCTGTCTGTGTGTGTGTCAGCGGCGGTGGCGGCTGTGGCTGTGCCCGGGGTGCTCTGTCTGTGTGTCTGTCTGTCTGTCTGTGTCTGTGTGTCTGTCAGCGGCGGTGGCGGCTGTGGCTGTGCCCGGGGTGCTCTGTCTGTGTGTCTTTGTGTCTGTCTGTGTGTCTGTCTGTGTCTGTGTGTCTGTCAGCGGCGGTGGCGGCTGTGGCTGTGCCCGGGGTGCTCTGTGTGTCTGTCTGTGTCTGTGTGTCTGTCAGCGGCGGTGGCGGCTGTGGCTGTGCCCGGGGTGCTCTCTCTCGCGGTCTCTCTCCCTGTCTCTCTCGTAGCGGTGCCCGGCGCGCTCGTAGGAGCGGGAGCGCTCGTGCCGCTGGTTCCTGTAGTAGTGACTTTTCTTCTTGTACTTGCCCGAGTGGTCGGAGCGCTCGCGGGAGCGGCTGCGGGAGCGCGATGAGCTGCGGCTGCGGGACTTGCGCGCTTTGTGAGCCGAGTATTTGTCTTTGTAGTCCTTGGATTTCTTGTAGCTGCGCACCTTGGAGCCCTTGTAGGCAGAGCTGTGGTTGAACTGCCTCGGGGGGGAATCGCTGCGGCTCCGCGAGCGGCTCTGCGATTTGGAGCCGCTGGATGTGGAGTAACTCTCGCTTTTCCTGCACAACAAAGGACAGCAAACATCATTTTCTTCAGTTTTAAGAATTTCGTCCTGTATTTTGTTGTTTAGTACCCCGTGAAAACTCATCTTGTATTCTAAACTTCCATCTGGCTACTGTAAAAATACTGACTTTTAGGAACTCTTATCCCTTTCCTCCAGCTTCAGTTACAGTTACTGTGAGCAGCCACGCCTGGAGTTACTCTGGAGTTTAACAGCACACGCTGCTGGGTCACCTCAGCCTCCTGGTGATGAACTAGCAAAGCTGGCACTGGGAAACTGGGGAGCGACTGGGAGCCACTGGGAGTGACTGGGGAGCGACTCCTACCTGTGCTTAGGGGATGCAGACCTCGATGGTGACCTCGAGTAACTCTGATCTCTGCTTCCACTTCGACTTCTGCTCTCTCTTCCTTTCTGGACACTGTCAAGGACAATGAACACTCAGTTGTGTTGTTTCAGGTACTCACGGGGGAAAATCAGCTGCTTCCTTCTCAAACCTTACCCATTTACTGGGCTGTTGGAGCTGGTTCTCTTGGCTCCCTCTGTTTTCCTCTTAGCATTCTTCATGGCCTGCACAGGTAGTGGTGAAGGTTTATTTCCTTTAACCTCTTTTGGAGACTCTGCAAGGACAAGCCTTTGTTACCTCTTTGGAAAGTACCTGCAAGGACTGGAGCCTCTCCTCACCCCACGTCTGCACCAAGCAGAGCTGCACAGCTGTGCTCTGCACACCCACAAGCAGATCTCAACAAGTTCACAGAAGGCAGAAATTCATCTGAGACGTTTCTGCCAAAGTATTGAAGTAACTGCAAGAAAAGGCAGCAAACCACCCTCCTTTCCTTGCCAATTATTCAGCATTGTCTGAAAGGTAAACTGGGGAAGATGGAGAATGTTGTCTTCTAGGTGAGACCTGCACCAGACTGGAAATTTTCAACCAACAAATTCCACACCCAACATCCCAAAATGTTGCCACCCTTGCCAGGGCACCTCTGCTTCAATATTGCTTTAGCACAACATGCCAGTGGCAAGGATTTGGGTTTATTGCCAAATCCACATAAAAGCAAGCCCCTGGCCTATATGGGTTTAAACTAGTCTTAATTTCAGACTAATTTGATTTTAGCTTTTATCTGATTCAAGGAGTCACAAAGTTACAATGCTATTCAAACCCTGCCAGTTGAGTAGTGCTAGAAGCCATCTTAAAAAATCCCCAACAAACCCCAAACCACACTTATAAATACTTCCCAAAAGGGTAAATATACATGAAAGATGTAAAAGAGTTATTAAAAATTAGTTATCCACTATTTACCATTTTTTGGGATAGGGGAAAATCCCGATGTGTTATCCAAGCTCGGAACTCCCTCAGGTACCAGACCTTTAGCTTGTGCTTTTGCCTCTTCAATAGCTAATTTCTTCTTTTCTATTTTACTTTCCAGATCAGATAAATCCACCTGTGAACACAGGAGCACTGCCTGTTAGAGCTGAATTTCCTGGTTACTCACTCTCAGGGAGGGCAATGAAAATCCAACGAGTCCCAGACAGTGACTGCTCTTTGTTCACTTCCAGGCTTGCAGCTGTGGTTTCAAACGGGGTCAAATTTTGCAACTCCTGCTCTGAGCTGCAGCCTTTACTGAGGGCTCCCAACATGAAAAAGAACCAAACCTTTTTTCTTGTGTAGAGCTGCAAGATTTTCAAGCAGATTTCTTGAATTTCTTCCTCCGTTGCTCCAAACAGTAAAAACCAATGTGGGCGATTTGGAAGTGGGATCTGAAAAGGAGAGAGAGAGAGACAAACAAAGCTCAGATTTCACCTCCTGTTAAAAGGCTTGGAAAAAAAAAAAAAAACAACAAAAAACCAAACAAATCCATGGAAGTGTGGCTCACCTCCAGTGTCCTGGCTGCCAGGTAAATGCAGGCACAGGCAATGCTTTCTGGCTGGAACCTCACAAAGACATCTGTTCTCAGGCTGTCGTTCATGTAGTTCCTGAAAAACAGGAGAGCAGGAGGTTGAAAGGCACTGCAAAGCTCTTTGGGGTTTTTATTTTGGGTTTTTGACTTGGTTTTACTTCTATAAGGGCTATTTCTTTTCTGCATTCAGTTACTAGACTTCAATATTATATTCCTGGAAATCTAAAGAGAAGCTCAATGATTTTACTACAACAAAAATAAAAGAAATAACTAAAATAAATCCCTCAAAGGGAGGGATGTGTGACAGAAAAAGTCTGACTGCTGAAAATTCAGTGGTGAGAAGAGAACCAATTTTAACTTCACTTTTGCTGCTGGATCTCTACTGGCCTGCTCTCATGCAATAAACAAGTTATTTTCATCAAGACAACATACAGTATGCTCAGAAATACTCAGTTAGGGAATTTTAGGGTTCACATTCCCCTGCAATAGGGCAGAAGCAGGTGTCTGGTAAAAGCTGCAGCTCCTGGAGCAGTTCTCCCATGAAATGCAATCCTCTTCAGCATTGTCAACTTCCAGTGGGATTCAAGGGTCCATTTCCATCCAGAACAGAATTCTTTTTGATGCAAAAAAGTCAGCCATAGGAGAAATCAGGGTGTTTGGGAACATCAGTTCAGGAGAACAGTCAGTATTCAGGCACATCTCCTCTTTGGCACATGAAATAAGGTTTCCAAATTGTCCCATTTCAGTAAGGTTGCTTAAAATGAATATTCACAGAATGAGAAAACTGTAAAATATTGCACATATTCCAGTCAGTACACTTAAGCATTATGTTGTTAAATCTTAAATATACAAAGTAAATTCCTGTGAATCTGTCAGCTGATGTGCTTTAGAAGATCTAGATTTGGGAGCACATAAAATATCAGATGGAGAAAAACTAAAACCAGACACAATAAAAGTCCTTAAAATAATACTTGAAAGTAATAATTAACCACGTGGGTACCCAGTATACAAGGATTCACTGACCCCCAAGATATCCAAAGCAGAGACCACAGGCCAAGCATCTGCAACATTTACAGGGACAGAGAGGAGGAATTGCAATTCCAGGAGTTTCCAACTCCCACCTGCCCCAGCTCTCCTCAATTGTCGTTTACACAAACAGCAACTGCTGCCCCAAAAAAGCAGCACTGACAGCTCATCTTTCTGGGGGAAAGGAACTTCTAAATCTCTGTTCTTGTCCCACTACAAAGAGAGCACAAATCTTTTGGTCAAAGAAGTGATAAAGGAAAGGGGAACTTCGAACATCTGGAAGCTACAAAGATTTTTTTTTTTTTTTTTTTTTCTGATTTGCTCAATTGAGAACCATGCCAGCTTCCAAGTTTGGCCTCTGCTCATCCTCCCTGTGGGCTCAGTCAGACACAGGAGGAAATGAATCCTTGTCACAATAGCTTAAGAAAAAGGTAATGTTGTAAAAATGCACATTTCAAAAACCAATTATACCGGATACCCACCAGTTTTTGGGTACTGGAAGCAACAAACACCAGGACAGAGATGTGTTATTGTAACATCTGACCCCCTTCTCAAGTGGGGTAATTCCCTCCCTCCCCTCCTTCCATAACCAGCACATTCCTGGCAGTCCAGAACTCCCATTCCACTGCTCCATGCAATGCTTCTGGGAAGTGTCTCTAAATATCACATTTTGTCTCCAAGCTTCACACATGTACTAGTTTACAAACGAAAACTAGTCATTTTTTTTTTCTTGTTGTTAATTCATCCCTTTTTAAGATTTAAACCCCACCTTAATTTGCTTTATCATATAAAAAACACATCACATTATAACAGTTAAGAGAAATAGAACATTTAAAAAAAAAAAATCATTTCAAAACTTCAACGCTCAGGTTATCAAATATACAAAAAAACGCAGAGTAAAAAAAAAAAATAAAAATAGAAGCACAAGAAGCAGTTGGCCAGTTATTCTACTATCATGTATATACCACCTGTCTAGAGCCAGCCTTCTCTTTGGAGAGCTTTGGGTTGACTGAAGACGGCAGCTATCCCTGCACCATGGGCAGCAGAGGAGAAGTCTTAGTCACTTACCCTCAGAGGCTACCCTTTGATCAAAAGAGTACAGAAAAGAAAAGTCAAAACTGGTTCTCTACACACAGGTCACAGTACCAGACAGTTCAGTCAGCAGAAATATGATATTTGGATTCACTAAAAGGTGTTTCTTTTAGACCATTGGTATTGTTAATAAAAGCATTATGGTTTAAAAAGCATTATTTGGTAAAGTTTAAGGTGTGGAATTTTACAGAAGCTTCCCACCCCCAAGCAAATATTTATTAAATGACAGCAATAAGGCACAGAACATTTCTTGGCAAATATGAATCCAGGCTATCCATCTATCCAGTCTTAGAAGCTGACATCTTGCACTTTCCACATAGATAAAAGGAATTTATCTGTGCTGAGGTTTTGATACATCTGGAATCAAGCTCAGGCCCTGGGAAAAGCCATTTCCCAGCACTGGGAACAGACTGGAATTACACCCAAGTTTTCCCTGCAGAAGAACCAAAGGGAACAACTCTAAACCCACCCAAGCTTTTCCCTTCAGCTGGAAAGTGAGAGCAGAGAGGAGGGAAGTGAGAAGTCAGGGTGGAAAGCTACCTTACCATTAAAACACTGCCTCGAACTTAAGAGGCCGCTCAACATTTGGGAAGGAGTTTGGGGCACACCAAGGACAGTGGAGCTGTCTGGGGTGACCCCAAGCACTGCTGAGCAATGCTGCCCAGTGCCTCAAGTGACATATTTCTGCTACTGCCCCTTCTGGTCTCTTAGAACAAAGAAAATCAACTTACCATGAGGTCTGGACCAGGTGTTGGTTACGTTCACATTCTAATACCTGAAGGTACATAACGATTATCTGGAAGATATGGGTTATTGAGTTATTAACAAGCATCTGGAGAGCCACCTGATTATTTCAGAGGGACATCCATGAGGCATCTGTGATCCTCTTTCAAGGTTTAAAACACTCCACATGAAGTGTTTGCACCATCCCCAGTGTTTATCCACACCAGCTCTGAACTTCTGTCCTGCTACTCAGCCAGGTCTTGTCTTCACCTGGCTTTGATTAAGAGATTTGCTGGATTGGTTTTGATTTAGGGATTTGGTGGATTGATTTTGTTCTCCTACACACCTCACAAATCCTTTTTTAGCTGCAGCCTGGGAGAAAAAGCTGCTCAGTGCAATCAGCAGTGAGGGAAGTTGGCAGTGCTTGCAGAGAACAGATCTAACACTGTGCCATGGTCTGTTCAGTTCTGAGGGTTTTTTCTTAGGTTTGGAATGAAAACAAGGCTGCAGAGAGGAAGAAAAATGGAAAAATTCACCCCAATTAACAAACTACAGCTGCCCTCTGGGGTGGGTGACAAGAGGAAATTCTGAATGTCAGGAAACTCAAAAAGAAGGCTCTGAACAGGAGTTTTTTAGAGGGGGAAAAGAGCAAGATCCCAAATTGTGTTGGCACAGAAACAGAAGTTCTTTTACCAGTTAAGGCACAATTTAAACATTTGAGGTAATTGCATCTTTCAAGCATCATCCACTCTGACACTTGTTAATATTGAGCCTTGTTTCATCTCTAGCCAAGCCTGAGGCTGGTTTTAAGCCACTCCAAGCACTGAACTGGCTCACAGAGCTTTAATACCTCAGCAGGTTCTCACCAGGAGTGATCAGGACAACCCCAGGCCTCCAAATTGCTCCCTGCTTGGGGATCTAAGTCCAGGTGATGTTTTCCACCACCAAAGCTACCTACTGATGCAATCTGCCTTCCAGGAATACTGAGCACCTGCAGCCACCTCGCCGTCACTCAGCACTGATACGAGAACAATTAGTAAGAGCCTCTTAAATGAGAAAGAAAACATCAGGATGGTAAGAAACTAATCTCACTGAATTCACTGATCATCATGTGCAGTCCACAGAGCTTCCAGGCAACCTCCTCAAAGCTTTCCAGAACATCAAACATTGGTTATATAGTGAATTTATAATGTACAAACCTTATGAGGGTGCTTCACGTGAACACAAAATCCCAACTCCTTCAACACTCTTCTTTCTGCCTTTATTATTTGATTCTTCAAGTTCACATATTCTTGATCCAATATTAGAGGCACAGGTTTTCTGCAAGACAAGGTCAAACTCACAAGATTATCATCTAAACCTTAGGGAAATTCAGGGTCAGTTGTGCAAAAATTAAAAGTATCACTCTTTGTAACATCAAAATTATTTATTAAAATGGACCAGCTCACTTCATGAGATCCCTTATGAAACAGGGAATGGTGCTGTTGTGAAGTTGAATAATTAAAACACAACACAGCTGGTTGAGATTATTCTGAATTCTCAGCTTACTTTTTCTCCCTCAGGTGTCTGAGGCGATGGAACACATTGATCACATCCCGAATGCGTCTGGGGGCTTCCTCAATTTTGGATGCCAGATGGACACAGGCCATGGACACATGCTGAAAAATAAGCAGAAAATATAATATTTTATATCATTTATCAGCTCCACTTCAAGAACTGAGCTCCTCCAACAGCTTAAGGAGGAATAACGAGGAAAAAAAAATTTGGTAAAACAAGAAAATTCCAAATATTTGACTAAAGCCACTATTAAATAGCTTTGTAAAATCACATTTCTCTATGATCTCCAGACTAGTTCCTAACATTGATCACATCTCAGATGACAACTTGCCAAGAGAGATCAGAAGACAATTATGGCAACAAATGTCATTTAATGCCTTCTTACCTCCATGGAATGCTTCACAAAAGACTTGGTATAAAAAAACCGCTGGAATAGCACCTGACCTGTAGCCATAGCCACCTAAAAAAAGAATCACAACAGACATGAACAAGGAAAAATTTTAATACATTTAAGACCCAGAAGATTAATTAAGCATGGGAAGAAGTTCGATGGTATCTAAACAAAACTAGAATTGCTACTTAAGAAATTAAGTTGCCCAAAATGTTATCAACGCCTAAAATCCTGCCTACAAGTCAAATACAGACAACAAATCCCAATTTTCTTTAATAAAAAATGTGAACATATGCTCCCATTTGAATAAATTAAAAAAAAACAAAAGGAAAAAAATCTAAACCAAGCAAAATTGAAAGTTACGAAAGTACGCCAGAAAAAAAATTAGCTTTTTGGGCGTGGAAAGTGAGGGGGAATTTAATAGCGTCATGATTTGCATATGCTAAGGCTCGGTAGCTGGAAGGCACGTGGAAAGTTTTACGCTCAGGAAGCAACGAGACTGTTTGGCCTAAAGATCTCCGGGAAACAAAACGTTCCCGAGGTCACCACGCCTCCAGAGGAGCCCTCAGAAATCCGGCTTTGTGAAATCCCCGATCCTCACACGGGGGCGGCGCAGGAAGGCGCTGCCATCAGCCGCTTCCATCAGCCGCTTCCGGCCCCCAGCGGCCGGGAAAGGCCCGGAACGAGTCCCGGAACGAGCCCCGAGTACCGGGCGGTGCCGCGGCCTACCCGGCCGGTAACTGCGGGGCGGCCCCGGGGCCTCTCCGGCCGGTAACCGGGACATCGAGGCCAGCACAAAGAAGGCCCCGCTGAGTCGCGGCCCCCTCCCAAATCACGCCCAGCCCCACCTGCGGCAGCCGCAGCAGGATCCCGGCCGCCTGGATGAGCTCGCAGCCGGTGACGCGCAGCTCGGTCTCGGTGTCGGGGTCCAGGCCGCTGCTCATGGACGGCGTGAAGCGCAGCGTGTGCTCGGGCAGCAGGCAGTTCTCCAGCGTAATCAGCACACCCGAGTACAGCCGGTCGCCGATTAACACCGCGCCGGGACCCGGCACCGGAGCGGGAGCCGCGCCGGCCGCCTGAGGGCCCGCGGCGCCGCCGCCTCCCACCGCCGCCGCCATTTTGTGCCGCCGCCTCGCTGGCTCCGCGCTCCTTCTCCTTCCCCCCCTTCTCGCATCCGCCCGAAGCCGATTGGTGGAGCGCCGCGGCACCGCGGTCGCTGATTGGCCGAGGAGCCGTGACGCAGGACGCCGCCCGGGCCGCGCGCGGCGCGGTGACGCAACGGTCGGGAATCCGGACAGGGCGGGGCCGCGGCGCCCTCAGAGCCCTCAGCGCCGGGGCCGCCCCGGGACGCGGCGTGATGGGGGCTGCAACGCAGTTTATCCAGTTCTATATCTTCTTTAACTCCGTGAAAAAACAATTATGTGTGTCCTTAACTTGAAGCCCACCGAGGTTTGTGTGTGAGGGCCGACATACCCCTCCCCACCCCGGCGGGGTTTTCCCCGTGCAGCGCTAGAATTTCATCACACAAATGGTTTCCTCGTAGCAGTTATCAACAAAAATACGTTTATTATCAAGTCCTTAATACAACAGGCTATGTATATCCTTCATTTGGGGGCCGCCAGTCTGAGGACTGACATCTCCCTCACACTCCGGGCTGGTTTTTTGCTCTGCGGGGTCAGAATTAATCACAAAAATTGTTTCTCCCCAGCAACTACCAAAAAAATGCCTTTATTAAGTTCTTATGTGCGTCCTTAATACAGGGACTGTGTGACGGTCGACATCCTGCCTTCCCTCCATCCCCTGGCTGTATTTTCTCAATGAAGTGCCAAAATTAACACAAATTGTTTCCCCGTTGCAGTTATCAATAAAAAAAAGTCTTTATTAAGTCCTTAAAAGTACAAACTATGTATCCTTAACAGTCGGGGTCCACGTGTGAGGGCCAACATCTCCTCCCCATCCCAGCTGTGTTTTCCCTGTTCAGCGCCAGAATTCACCACACAAATTCTTGGTTTTTTTTTTTTCTACTAGCAGTTACCAAAAAAAAAAAAACCTTTATTAAGTCACTGTAGGGCCTGACTGCTAACCTTGAAGTGTGCTTTTAATTTAACAGCTTTCAGTGACAACAACGCAGGGAATCAATCAAGGAGAAGCTTCACACCCACACGATCCTTAGAGGATTTGTTCCACATTTTCCATTTCAGCAGCAGCTCCACAGCAGGTTTGTTTCACAATCAAATCTCCTGCTTCTAAAACACATACACAGACTCTGATATCAATAGTGGTGGTGCACAATACGTGAAAATATTCCCTCTGGCTCTTTTCCATCTCCCAGGGCAGCCAGGAACCCTTCCTGTCTCCTCCTCTGGGCTAAAGCTGCCAGGGATTTAAATGTCTTTGGTTCATAAATAGCCAAGTCAGCCAGAACTTTCCTGTTCAGCTCCACCTGGGACTAAAGGCAAAAAAAAATTATTGGTTAGGAATTTTAGGAACAACACTGCAATGCTTAATCTCTCTTTATTAAATATAATGAACACTTTTGACTGTTTATATAAACACTCTTCATTAACTATCATTAAACACTCCTAAGGCTTAAGACCTGAGGTCTTAAGGCAGATTAACTTTTTTTTTACCCTGTGCAATTTGGAGCTGTTAAAGACTGTCAGACATTCCCTAGCCATGGATGTCTCATTAACACACCAGGTAAAAATTATTTACTGACTTTCTTTGAAGTTTTTCTGGTAGAAACCAAGAACTGAAGAAAAAATCTAATTTTGCTCAAGACCACATGTTCCAGGTTAATCCATGGCATCTGCTTCAGCTCGAACAAATCAAAACAGAATCAACAAATTGAAACAAATTCCCAGCATGTTTTAAAAACAGGTGACAACGGCACCAAGTCTCTGCACTCTCCACGCTCACCAAATCACAATTATAGTGAAAATAATAAGGATTTCTTAGGTTTGGGGGCTTTTTGCTAATCCAAGCTTTGTGTTTTTAAATTTTTCGAAGTAAAAGGAAAAGCAGCTGTCACTGAATGCCCACAAAAAAAGCATTTTAAAAGTCTCATTCCCAAGTTTTGGGGACAGAGCATGAAGTAGAGCCACAATTTTCACCAGGATGAAAGGGAATAATCCATATAGAAAAGAGAAACAAGGTTAGGGCAGAACTGAGTTCCTGAAGCGGAGGAAACTGCTTTCACAAGCAGAAGGCCTTTCATCACTCTAATTAGTAAGTAATTATCCTCCAAACCACATCCTTACCTTGACCAGGTTGCTTATGAAGGCTGGGTACTTCAAACCATGTTCAAGGGAAGCTGCTTCAATCCTTGTGATCCAGAGCTGAAAGTGTAAAAATCAATATATTGCATGGCAAAATACTTGAAAAAAAGCAAACCCTTCGCCACGCTGGTCTACTCACACTTGCTAAAAACAATATTTTCATAGGATCATGGAATATCCTGAGCTGGAAGGGACCTACAGGAACATGACCTAGGAAAATGCTGCCTTAAACTCCTACTTTTCACACACTTTCCAAAACACTTTTCAACCTACTTTTTCCTATTTTTCACCCACTTTTCACCCACTTTTTCCTATTTTTCACCCACTTTTCACCCACTTTTTCCTACTTTTCATCCACTTTTCCACCCCCCAGTAAGGAAAAGCAGCTGTTTCACTTCTGCCTTGCTCCCATCTAGATTTTTCCACCCAACATTTTGCTCTTTACCGCTCTGAGGAATCTCTTCTTCTCCCTCCTGGCCTTGGTGGATCTCACAAAAGCCCTGCGGACGCTCTTCACTGCCAGCTTGTAGCAGCGGTTCTTCCTGCCACGAAAATGCTGGAAAAAAACCCACCCAGGATGGTCTTATTCAATTCGATTTAAAGATAAAATAATAATAAAGCTCATTTGCATTCGTAGCTCTGCATAACAAGGATCACTGACTCTTCACAAGCAGCCCTTAAGCCTTCAGCTGGCACATAATGAAAATATTCTTTCCTTGGTTTTTATTGTGGAAAACCTGAAGGTGGGGAGGTGGAGAAGGGTGGAAAAATCTCACAAAACCAGGCCTCACTTTGGGTTGTGGTTCTGTGGTTCAGGCAATCACAAAATCATGGCCAGTGCTGAATTCACATATTTATTCTCATTCCTGAGCTCCCCTCAGTTGTGTCAGTATGAACACAGGAATGGGGCAGGAGCCTCCGATTTGTCAAAGAGTTGCCCAAACAGAAAAAAAAATATTAAATTGGTTTTCTGACATCCACCTAACACAACACAGGAAAAAGCAACCAGTTCTGCACCAGAAATAACTGCAACTGTGGGCAGCTTTGGTGCTACAAAACCAAAATATTTTCACGTCTTTCAACTTTTTCTATCTCAATATTACAGCAAGATGTACTACCTAGGATGCCCTTGAGAAATGTTCTTCCCTATCCTCAGCACAGGAGCTTGAACTTCAGTAGAAATCCCATTTCAAAATGCACTTGAGTACAAGGTCAATTTTATTCCCCAACTTCTCTGCTCAGTAAAACAAAGAAAAAACACTCAAGAAGGAAACACAACCAGCACAGCCTCCAGCCCGCTGCATCTCATTAAATACAAATCAATTTATAGCACGAGTCAACCACAGAACCGCAGAATTCTGGGTGGAAAAGGGACCTCCAAGACCACCCAGTGCCGTGGGCAAGGACACCTCTCACTGTCCCAGGCTGCTCCAAGCCCTGGGATCCAGGAGCATCCAGAAGGATCCAGGAGCATCCAGGACCATCCAGAAGGATCCAGGAGGATCCAGGACCATCCAGGAGGATCCAGGAGCATCCAGGAGCATCCAGGAGGATCCAGAAGGATCCAGGAGCATCCCCGGCTTTGGGATCCCGCACGGGGCACAAGGCACGGCAGTGCTGGGGCTGCGGGCAGGGGGATGCGGGCACAGGGCCGGGCTGGGGTGACCCAGAGGTGACCCAGAGGTGACCCAGGGGTGACCCAGCACTCACCCGAGCGTACTTGAGCACCTCCTGCACCCTCCAGAACCGGTCCGAGAGGCGGCTCCGCACCCAGCGCGCCGCGCTCAGCACCACCATGGCTGCGGCCCGGCGCCTTCCGGGGCGGACCCGAGCTCTGCTCTGCCTCCTCCGGTCCTGCCCCGGAGCTTCCCTCTGCTTCCTGCCGTCCTATCCCCGAGCCTTCCCTCTGCTTCCTGCCGTCCTATTCCCGAGCTTCCCTCTGCTTCCTCTGGTCCTGTTCCCGAGCTTCCCTCTGCTTCCTCTGGTCCTATTCCCGAGCCTTCCCTCTGCTTCCTGCGGTCCTGCCCCCTGAGCTTCCCGCTGCTTCCTCTGGTCCTTCCCTCTCTGTTTCCTCTGGTCCTGCCCCCGAGCTTCCCGCAGCTTCCTGCGGACCTTTCTCCGCTGCTTCCTCCGATCCTTCCTCTGATCCTGCCCTCTACCTTCCCGGTCCTTCCTTTTGCCCTTCCTCTGGTCCTTCCTCCAGCCTTTCCCCCGGGTTCTTCCTCCGGTCCCTTGCCCAGGTCTTCCTCTGATTCTTCCCCAGAGCCTTCCGGGTGCTTCCTGCGGACCTTTCCCCGCTGCTTCCTCCATTCTTGCCCCTGAGCTTCCCGGTGTTTCCTTCGGACCTTCCCCCGCTGCTTCCTCTGATTCTGCCCCTGAGCTTCCCGGTCCTTCTGCCGGTGCTTCCTCCGGTCCTGCCCCCGAGCATTCCCGGTGCTTCCTCGGATCCTTCCCCCGGTTCTTCCTCTGATCCTTCTCCCAAGCCTTCCTGGCCCTTCCTTTACTCCTTCCTCCAGCCTTTTCCCCGGTTCTTCACCCAGTTCTTCCCCTGGTTCTTCCTCTGATCTTGCCCCGAAGCCTTCCCGGTCCTTCCCCCGGTCCTTCCCCCGGTCCTTCCCCCGGTCCTTCCCCCGGTCCTTCCCCCGGTTCTTCCTGGTCGTTCTTCCAGCCCTTCCTCAGTTCTTCCCCCTTCTCCCCATCCTCCCCTTGCCCTTCCTCCACTCCTTCCCCTGTCCCCAGCCCTTTTCCCGGTCCTTCCCCGGTCCTTTTCCCTTTGCCCAGCCTTTCTGCCTCCCCTGGCTCCTCTCCTGCAGTACAGTGATTTTTCTCCATGCTGGGAATCCTCTGCCCCAGCCTGAGGACAGCCGTGGAATCATGGAATATCCTGATTTGGAAAGGACCCACAGGAATCATCCAGTCCAGCCCCCAGCCCTGCACAGACACCCCAAAATCCCACCCTGTGCATCCCTGGGAGTGTTGTCCAAACCCTCGTGGAGCTCTTGGGGCTGTGCCCATTCCCTGGTCAGTGCCTCAACACCCTCTGGGGGATGAACCTTTCCCAAAATCCAACCTAAACCTGCCCTGGCACAGCTCCAGCCGTTCCCTCAGGTCTCTGGTCACCAGAAACTTTCACCTTCTGGGTGAAGAACCTTTACCTGATCCCAACCCTCTCAAGTGACCATGACATCCTCATCACCTGCATGAGGTGTGACCCAAACCAGCCCAAACCCACAGCTCAGCTGGGAGCAGCCACACACGCTGTGCTGGGGTTGTAGCACGGAGCTGCAGCCAAAATTCCTTGTGAAAAGGAATTTTTAAAAAAGGAATTTCTTGTAAAAAGGAGCTGGACTGCTTGGAGTGTGCATTCCCATAGCTCAGTGAGGGATTTGGAGCAAACTTTGGGCTCTGTATCCCCAGCAGTGCTCCAACCAGCCACGTGAGAAGATTTGGTGTTGTTTTCAGTGCCTGGAAGGATTCCATAGTGGATAACAAGTCTTACAGCGTCCTGTAAAGGTTAGGGTTAGAGAATGGCTGGTGTAAATTGAAAATTTATGAACTGCAGCAAACCACAAGATGGTGCTGCCAGAAAATGATTCTTTGGGAGCAGCAGTCCTTGGCTTCAGAGAACTGATGGATTTTTCTGATGCTCTTTAATCATCACCAGTTCCAGCATCTCAAAGCAAAGACTCCTGTTATAAACTGCTCCATCATCAAGATTTCTCCAGTTCTGGGAAAGTCCTTGTTAAGAATGTGGAAATTTCACAGAATTAGAGAAGAATCTTTCATCCTATCGCTGAGGTTTGTCTGACACAAAGTTCACTTGGTTATTACAAGAATCAGTAAGAATGTGGAGGAAATAAATGTACAGAGCCAAATTTTGACACCTCCCTGAAAAGGTTAAAATACATTTTCGTTACAGCAAGAGAACTTTGGAAAGTTTCACTGGATTTAGCAAAACTTCTTAGAATTTATGGCACTTTTATGAATGCTTAAATTGTGTTTCACCACACCCCTGTGCCATCACCAGCAGATGGTAAAAGCAGCTGTAGGATTTTTACTTGCCCAGCACTGAGTCCATCTTTCCATGGTTTAATCCTAAAATTGATTCCTCTTCCTATAGTTTTGGGTTGGGTTCTTTCTATTTGTGTGACTCAAAGGCAAAAACCAAGCTTGAAAAACATTATGTCTTTAAAACTAAGCAGAATTTAGACAGGCAGAGTAAACACTGAGACTCTCAGAGCTCCCTGCCACTTGTCACATTTATGGTTTCCTGCACGGCCTCAGACTTTATTATTAACACTGTCTCTGGCCTGTGCAGCACTGAAAACAGGATGGATCCAGCACTTATTTCCCTCGGGATGTCTGGACAGATTTGAGAAGAGATTTCACATTTTGCAGCTTGAGTGGAGGCTGCTGCCCTGCAAACTCCCCTGGGAGCCATCCAGCCCCAGAGTGCAGGGAAGGAACGTGATGGAAATGGACTTGTCACACTCTGCTGTCTGCTTTGGAGCTTGTTTCTCTCTGTATTTTTTGTATTTTTTAATATCTCTCTCTTATTACTGCCACTGTATCTTGGAGGCTACACAGGCATGGAGATGTCACTGAAATTCTTAAATAAAATTGATCTTATGAGGTAGATGAAATAATTGATAGCTGCTGTGCTTCCTCTTTGAGAGTATCACCGTGTTCTGCAAACAATAACAGATGACTGCAGGGGACAGATGATTTCTGAGCGATTATTATCAATTTCTCTAAGGTTTTTTGGTTTTGTTTTTTAATCTAGAGAGAGATTTTAGAAAATGAATCAGAGGCAGAATAATTAAAGTTGAAGAGGGACTGTCTTGACCTGGGGATGGACGATTGGAGCGTGGCTCTCGAGTGCTGTGTGTTAAATCCCATCCATGAGGACACAGATGTGAAGGATTGGCCAGCACAGAGAGCAGCTCTGAGGCTGCTCTGTAAACAGAGCCTTGCAAAGCTGAGCTGCCTCACAAGGGATGACACTGCTGGGTCTGAGTGGCTGTGACTGCAGCTGAGAGCAGTGACAGCACCACACACTGCTCCCATCCCTGCTGCACGGCGAGGGTGACACTCCTCACACTGGGAAACTGCTCCTGCCCTTGATCTGCACTGCTCGCCTCGTCTGGATGAGACTTGGGCAGGAAAATCTGCTTGGGTACAGGGTGAAGAGCATGGGAAGGTGATTTGAGACAAGGAATTGCCTGTGGGTGCCAAAGCCTGACGTCCTGAACACTTCAAACCTGACATCCTGAACACCTCGAGTCTGACATCCTGAACATCCCAGCCTGAATCCTGAACACCTCGAGTCTGACATCCTGAACACTCCAAGCCTGACATCCTGAACACCCCAGCCTGACACCCTGAACATCCCAGCCTGACACCCTGAACATCCCAGCCTGAATCCTGAACATCCCAGCCTGAATCCTGAACACTTCAAACCTGACATCCTGAATACCTCGAGTCTGACATCCTGAACATCCCAGCCTGAATCCTGAACACCCCAGCCTGACACCCTGAACATCCCAAGCCTGACATCCTGAACACCTCGAGTCTGACATCCTGAACACTCCAAGCCTGACATCCTGAACACCTCGAGTCTGATATCCTGAACATCCCAGCCTGACATCCTGAACATCCATCCTGAATCCTGAACACCTCGAGTCTGACATCCTGAACACCCCAGCCTGACACCCTGAACATCCCAGCCTGACACCCTGAACATCCCAGCCTGAATCCTGAACACTTCAAACCTGACATCCTGAACACCTCGAGTCTGACATCCTGAACATCCCAGCCTGACATCCTGAACACCCCAAGCCTGACATCCTGAACACTCCAAGCCTGACATCCTGAACACCCCAGCCTGACACCCTGAACATCCAGCCTGACATCCTGAACACTCCAGTCTGACATCCTGAACACCCAGCTGAGCCCCAAGGTGGAGGGGGATCCTAAAGCCCCCTGAGCAGCCCGTCACAGCTACCACAGCAACCCTTTGGGACCTCTTGGGATCGTAATCCTGGGAAAAAAACAACAGCAAATTCAGTAGGATTCTGGATTCTTCACCAAAATAAAAGCTGCTGCCAAACTTCCAGCAGATCTTTGGGACTGAGGCCTCTGGAAAAGCATCTGAGGTCAGCAAACTGTGCTGAGCAGGTCCTGGGGGAGCAGGGGGCTCAAAGAGACTTTTCCTTGCTTGCTCCACCATGATCTCTGGTTAAGGGCTCCTGGCCACGTGTGGAAGAGCAGAAGAAACCTTTGCAAATTCCTTCCCAGCTCTGTCAGACCAAAAGCAAGGAAATCCTTTTGGATAAAAGTGTGGCTTGGTGCATCTTCCTGAAGGATGTCTGGCCAGGACCCTGAGGAGTTTGGAGCAGAAATCCTGTCAGAAAAGTCTCGGATGATCCCTGGGCTCCCCCCTTATGACATGGATGAGCAGCTCCTCCCCAGGGAGCCCCGCAGCCCCTGGTGCTGCCTGGCATGGACCCTGGTGATAGGAACCATGAACTGCCTGCTGTTCCTGCTCAATTTGCTCCTGATGTTGGTTATTTTCACCGTTGTGCTGCTTCCTACCATCGTGGTGGTTTACTTTGGCTTCCAGTGCCACTCCCAGGTAAGTGCCACTCCTCGAGGGCAGGGCCACACCTGAGGGTTCCTTTGAGCCCCAGGTGACTCTAAAGGCCAGGCAAGACTCCTCAAGTTTTGGCTTTGTTTCCTTAAGGAAACAAATTTTTCCCTGTGTGAATAGTCTGGACAAGAACAGGTATTGTGAGAAGTTGGGCAATAAAGTTGTGTCTCCGTGCAAGTGCCAAGCAGAGGTGCCAGGTGAGGTGAACACACTCCCTGCCCTGATGGAGTTGCTGTTTGCATTTTCTTTTCACAATTTTTCCCTCTTCCCTGGGATTTGTGTCACTGAGAGCTGCCAACCTGAGCTCCAGAGCTCACAGTCCTGCCTGGGCTCGGGTAGGGTTTGCTGCTTTCTGTTTAAGTAAGTTTAAGCTCCATTAGGATCTGCCTAATGATAGGATTAGTAAAATCTGACAGAATAAATAATCCCCTTCTCGTGCCAACCAAACACTCCTGTTCCCAAACATTCTGTGCATTCCTCACACCAAAAATGAGCCTCCTTGGTCCACCCAGGCTCTCTTTGCTGCCCTCTGCACTGCATTATTTCCTTATTTACAAATCTCCTCTTGCTATATCCCTTTAAGCATTTTTTGGGATCACTTGACCAAGCGTGGATGTGAAAAAGCAGTTTTCTGTTTTCCTTGCAGGCATGGGCTGTTAGACCAGCTCAATGTGCCTGTTTCATAACCCATAAACAGGGACTTCAAATTGCACAGAAAATGGGGAAAAAAAAAACCAAACCTGCCAGAACTGCCCCTTCCAGCTTCCCTCACCTTGGAAAACCTCAAGTTCTCCTTTGCATGCTCACTCAAAGGCTTTGAGGAGATGCAAAATGTTTTTGAGTGCAGCCAAGTGGACCAGAAATGAAAGCCCCTGTGTTGCTGGAAGCTCTCTGAGGAGTCTTTTAAACACAATCCTTTCCCTGAATGCAATCACAGCAGAGGATTGTGGCTCCACCAGAGCAGTCCCTGTCTTTGGGCCATGGTTTTTTCAGTGCCTCCCCAGCAGCCAGAGGCTGATTTCTGCACTGCAGCTCCATTAGGTGGATTTATTGTTGGTTTTTAGCATGATGGGTTGTGTTCCTTTCACTGCTGAAAGGAAAAAGAATGAAATCTGGGGACGTGGGGGCTGCCTGCAGCATTTGTTAGTGCACAACAACCTCAGTGCTCAGCTCAGCTCTGCTGCTGCCAGCATGAAAGGAGAGCTTTAAACACCACTCAGCCAGGCCCAGAGAGCTTTTCTTTGCAAATGGACTCTCCTGGCAGGTTTTTCAGGCAGAAATGAGTGTACACAGAGAGCAGAACACAAAAAGGGTCTGGAGAGCCACAGAATGACCAACCTCTGTCTGCAGAAGCTAACAGATTTCTGGTTTTTTGTTTGTTTTGGTTTTTTTTGGTTTGGTTTGGTTTTTTGTTTTTTTTTTGTTATTCCCAGTATTGTGCCACCCACACTGATGTGGCAGCAGGAGGATTTTTGATTTGGTTGGTGCCTATCAAATGCTATGGGATGATTTAATAAAGATGAGTGTTTCCTGCTCCAGGATCAGCGAGCAGTGCTCTTGTCTCACAGGGCTGCTGGGATAATTAAAAGTTTGATTAAGATGTGAGACCAGTCACAGAGTGTACCTGAAGATTGCTCAGCTCTGAGAGAGGGAAGAGATGACTTTTTCCATGAAAACATTGGAAACTCAAGGGTATTTTGGCTGCTGTCACCACCAGGCCACATGGCAGGGGTGGCCCTGGCAGTGTGGGAATTTTGGAGCTCTCTTTCCTAATTTTACAATCCTGATTGTCAGGAAAATTAATCCACAAACACCAGAGGTTTGTGTCCAAAAAGGAGACAGAGGAGTCCTGGAACTTTATTGGAATAAAGGGAGAGGCCATGGGACATTCCCTGGAGTCTCTCCAATTTTTGGAGGACTCCCCTCCCTTTTATCCCAATTTCCCTCTCTCTTTCCCCATTGCTGAGGGGCTGCAGAGGCACAGACTGCCCAGACCTGATCCCTGAGATTCCCCTCTAATGCACAACCCTCCCTTTGAATTTTTAATTCTTACAGAATTCATGGTTTTTCCCCGTTGCTTCTTTCACCTTTCAATATCCACTTTCATTTATCAACAACCCTGCACTTTGTTTGTAAGGCCAAATACCTTTTCCCATTCAATCACTGGAATCCTTCCCGTTGTTTCTTTTATCTCTCGGTGCTGATCCACCTTTATCTATCTTGTTTGCAGAGACAAAACCCAACATTTCCTCTCACGATTCTCACCCTCCCCACAGGTGCTGCACTCCTCTGCCCGCTACTGCAAGAGCATCTTGGACGACAACAGCTCCTCTGCCCTCATCATCCTGGGCTTTGTCATCATGTCCCCGCTGCTCGTGGTGGCCATGGCCATTTATTGCAGCCTGGCCCGGCGCCTGCAGCTCCTCGTGTGCTTCCAGCCCTTCAGCCTGGCTCTCTACAAGGGGGGACACTGCTGTCACCCCAGGGATGGGGGTCTGTGCTGTGCCAGGGGCTGCAACACCCAGCTCAAAGCCTGGGTGTGAGCCTGCAGCAGCAGCAGGGTGCCCTCCCTGTGCCCCATCCTCATCCTCAGCCTTCCCTGTTCAGCTGTCACTGCTCAGCCCTTCCACCCTCTGATTAATCCCTAAAAAAAAAAAAAAAAAATTAAAAAAAATAATCTGCAGCAGAGTGAAAACACAGGTAAGGGCAGCTCCATCCTCCCAAATCCTCTCTGGTGGTGTTTGTTGGTGTTGTTCCTGTCTGTGTGCTGCTCCTTGCTGGCTGCTGTCCCCTTTTGTCCCCAGTAAAACCATTCCCAGTTTTCTGTAGAAATAAAGTTTGTGCCCAATCTCCCCCTGGAGGAGTTTGTTCTGTCTCAAAGGCCTGGCTGCAGCACAGCCACCTCTTGTTCCCCATTTGGTAGCACTGGAAGGTAAAATGGAATTTTTGTTTTCTTTCCTGAGCATTGATTTTTCCTGCTATTTGCCTTGATACCACCCAGAGGAATAACCAGGGGTGGCTACAGGAGAAAGTGAACTGGAGGGGAAAGAAAAAAAAAAAAAAAAAAAAATGGGAGGAAAACGAGTTGACATTTTCTGTCAAGACTGAAGAAAAACAAGAAAGTTCTGTTCCAGGCAGGGGAGATGGTGCTACAGGATAACAAGGTTTTGCCTGAGGGCAGTGTCTGCTCACTGGGTACAGATATTTGATAGGAGCTGCTGTTCTTTTTGCTCACCTGTTGTTTAATCCAACTGCTTTTACAAGGAAAGCATTCTTCAGCCTGGCAGGGCTGCAAGTATTGAAATGAGCCGTCCCTGCTGCTGTCTCTGCAAAGAAACCCAGAGTTATTTGCTACAGCTTTCCCCAATAAAGCAGAATTGTGTTTAATTTGGTATTTTAATAACCAAGGGGAAATGAATTTACCTGAATTGGCAGCAGCAGAGCACACAGCTCAGGCTGCACCTCAGGGTGTCCTGAGCACAGCCAGGCATTCCCAGGAGTGCTGGAGCTCCGAGGTGAAGCTGCCTTGATCCTAAATTTCCTGTAGGGAGCACAGAGCCACATCCTGAGCCTTGGGTCAGGTCCTGAGGCAGCTGTGCCAGCCAGGGACTGTGCCCACAGATGGGGGGGACCCCTGGCTCTGCCTCCTCTTTGTTCCCACAGGCAGGGAGGACAGAAAGAAATTTATTTTAGCCGGATTTTTTTTTTTTTTAAAGTTCAGCTATGTGTGGATTTATTTCCCCTCCATGCTCAGAGCCACGGCACCGACCTGGTTCTGAGGCACCTCAGAAGACACTAAAGCACATTTCCTTCGGCCAGGTGCACGTTTATTATTTGTGTCACTGGCTGGTCCAGGTGAAGGCACAGGGAGATGTCTCAGTGGTCATCAGATGCCTTCAGTGGTTGGAACACTCAGCTGGGGGTGGTGCAAACACAAACCATCTGTCCAGCTGAGCTGAGATCAGGAAGATCATCTTCTAGAGCCAAGGACAACAGAGAATTTATTGGAAGGATGCAACATTCCTGCTCTGAGGGAGGCCAGGGGAAAGGAGGCTGGAACCTGCTGCACATACCATGAGAGGATGTGCTGCTCCCCATCTCATCCCCAGCACTCTAATGCTCCAAGTGCTTCCTTTTCTGTGGATAACTCTCCAGCTAATTTGGCAGGATCTGCACGGCAATATAACACGGTAATAAACCCCCAGTGGCTGTTCTGTTCACTGCCTTCTTCTCTCCATTGCTTCACTGAAACTCGAATTTTTCAGGGAAGCTTCCCCTGCCCTCCCTCCCCTCCCTGCTCTCTCTCTGGTCACTGGTGATTGTTTCCAGCTCTGCTGGAGAAATTTCTTAGAAAGGATGGGAATGATTAAAGAAAGAATAATCTGGGAGTGCCTGCAAGGGCCCCTTCTCTCAGCTTCTCTCCCACTCCAAGTGGCTGCAGGAGGGGTCACAAGCTGGGAGTGCCCCCCTGGCACTTGGCTGTCACCCCAAATTCCCTGCCTTGTTTGCAAGCTCCTGATGGAGCTGGTTCCGTGCCCAGCTGCTCCTGCTGTGCCCAAACCCCGAGATGGGGCAGTGGGGACACCTGAGGTGTCCATCCTGCAGGATCCCTCCCATCCACACCCCTGGGCATCGATTCTGGCATGGATCCCGCTGCCTAAGCAGGGCCACCGCTGCCTATCAGCATTTCTCCCTGGATTTTTGGCCAGGCTGATCCCATTTGGCTGCTGAAGGCTGAAAAATGCCAAGTGGGAGGGAGCGTGTGCTGGTGATTCCACGGTGGAAAATGCAGAATTGTTTCCCAAAAGGAAACTCCGGGGGATCGGCGTGTCCTGGCACAGTGCGGGGATTGTGTGTCACTGCCAGCAGTGTCAGTGTCACCTCCCAAAGCCACCAGCGCTGCTTTCCCTGAGCTGATCCCAGCCACCTCCCACAGCTGGACGGGGACAGAGCTGGGAGTGATCCCTGTGCCTGGGTGTGGCAGTGGGATGGCTGGGGACTGTCACATCCCCTGTGACAGAGCTGTGCCAGGGCGGGCTGGGGACTGTCACCATCTCTGTGTGACAGAGCTGTGCCAGGGCAGGCTGGGATTGTCACCATCCTCGTGTGACAGCAATGCCAGGGGTGTGACAGCAGTGCCAGAGACTGTCACCATCCCTGTGTGACAGCAGTGCCAGGGGACTTCCACCATCTCTGTGTGACAGAGCCGTGCCAGGGACTGCCACCAAACCTTGTGACAGAGCAGTGCCAGGGCAGGCTGGGGACTGTCACCATCTCTGTGTATGGCAGTGCCAGGGACTGTCACCATCCCTGTGTGACAGAGCAGTGCCAGGGCAGGCTGGGACTGCCACCATCCCTGTGACAGCAGTGCCAGGGGTGTGACAGCAGTGCCAGGGCAGGCTGGGACTGCCACCATCCCTGTGACAGCAGTGCCAGGGGTGTGACAGCAGTGCCAGGGCAGGCTGGGACTGTCACCATCCCTGTGACAGCAGTGCCAGGGGTGTGACAGCAGTGCCAGGCTGGGCAGCGCTCCCGGGCTGTGCCAGGGCAGCCCGAGGGAAGGGAAGGTTTGGGAAGGTTTGGGAAGGTTTGGGAAGGTTTGGGAAGGGAAGGGAAGGGGGAGCCGCTTTCCAGGAGAAGAGCTGGGAATTGTCCAGGTCGCTCGAGGCTCCCGTTCCTGCTCCCTGCCAGGACCTGAGCTCATGGAAAGGCTGGGCGGGCACCGCGACAGCCCCGGGGGTGGCACCAGCCCTGTGCGTGCCCCTGGGTGCCAGGAGCATTAAATCCCTGCCAGGATTTAATTGAATTTAATTAAATCCAGCTTTCCAGGGCAGCTCCTCGCCGGCCACAGAGCAGGGACACGAGTGCCTGTGACCCTGCCAGGGAGGGGACAAGGGACACTCCTGGAGCTGGGATCCAGCAATTCCACCTTGCCGGGGACCTGCCTGTAGTGGTTTAGATTTGCTAATTTTAATGTACTTGGTTTATGTCGTGGTACAGGATCAGGAGCAAAATTAGGGTAGGGCTTAAAAATTTAAAGGGTGTCAAGAAAAACTTGATTAACAATATAAAGAAACAATAAATTCAGAATAAAACCTTTAGACTACCCTTCATCTCCTTTCCCACACCTTTTTAACAACAACACACAGAAACATTTTAGTCTGTTACTAACTTAAATAATATTTTTCAGTTTACTTTAGGGAGAGGTATTTATTTTTCTTAGGCTATAGGGACTTTTCCACAAGAAGAAAAAAAAACCCAGTTCTCTCGTGGCTTTACTTTCTACGAAAGGAAATTAAAGGATTTCCCAGAGGCACAGAGAGGTGATGGCCTCTGAAGGGACTCTTTTGCCACTGACATTTGGGGAGGAGGAAGGGGAAAGCAGAATTGTCCTTTCCTTTTCCTGTGGTTCAGCACGTTCTTGTGTGGGGCAGATCTGCCGGCACGAATTCTCACAGTGAATATTCAAATGGGAGCTGGAAAACCACCCCAAGCCCTTTCAGGAGCTGGGGGTTGTTCTGCCATCCCATCTCGGGGGGTGCTTTGGACATCTCTGCACGAAGCAATTTGTTCTTCTGGTGGGTTCAGCGTCACCAAGGCCACCCTGGCAAGGACAGCCGGGTCCTGGCGTGCTCCTGCCCCCTGAGACACGCTGGGAAATCCTGCAGAGGGGAAAAGCAGACAGGATGTGCAGGGCTGGACCTGGCTTCGATGGTTTGTGGGAAATTCGGGATTCTGAGAGATCAGAATCAAAGCCAAAAAGCTCCCAGGCGAGGCAGTGGTGCTGTCTGCTTTGCCTCTCTGCTTTCAGGTGCTGCCAGCTCCACTTGTGCCTCCTCCATTGTTTCCCAAGCACTCGGCACAGAGCTGAGGAAACCAAGCCCTAGACCCTACACGGATGAACAGAGGTAAAATTAGAAACCAGGGGAGCAGACTTCCTGCAGACTTCTTCCAGCCCAGAATATCTGCTTTGTCCCTGGAAAACCCTTCACCAGCTTCCCCTCACCCCTCAGGGCTGTCTCAGCTCCTGCTGAGATGCTGAGGCTGGAGCATATTTGGGAAAGAATTGCCTTTGGGGGTCTATTTTAGCTGTGCTCACATTTGGAGTCCCACTTTGGGTGCAAACAGAGCCCCTCTGTTCACACAGCACTCAGAGCTTGAGAGGATCAAGTGTTTGCTGAATCCCTCTGGGAAACAAAACTCCTCATCCTCACCCCTGTCCTGACACGAGCTCAGCTGCAGGACCTGGCTCTCCCGCCAGGGATTTGGGTTTTACCACATCAGGGGTAAAAAGGGAAGAAATCCAAACCAGAGCTCAGATTTCTCCTTGGAGCAGCTCCCCTCTGTCACACCGAGAGGTCTCAGCCCCTGGAGAGGGAGGCTGGGGTTGGGCTGAGTTTTGGGGACAGATGCTGTGACAAAGAGCACTTTTCTCTCAGGCACCAGCTGCCCTCCACCTGCTGCTGGACACGTTTTGTTTTCCCAGCCTGAGCCAGATGCACCAGGAAAAAACCCCTGTGCTGCTTGGGATCCTCCTTCTAGGCACAGCTGGGCTCCAGATACTCAGAAATCCAGAGGAAAATAAAGCACGGAGAGGAAATCAGTCAGTGCTTCAGAGCACCAGAGAATTTTAGTTCAGAGAATTTTAGTTCAGAGTATTTTAGTTGAGGTTTTTTTTTCCTTTTTACAGGGAAAGGGTTCATTCAGCCTCCTGATTTCCTGCTTGTTCATGATTCCATATCCCACAGGAACAGAGAGAGAGAGCAGAGAGAAGAAATGAAAGCCCTTTTTGCCTGGTTTCAATTACAGATGTCATTCAGCTGAAGAAGGGTGTGAATAACTCTCATTTTTCTGGTTTGTTCTCACCACCCAGGCGTGGCTCTGCCTACCTGGGCTAGACCATTCCTGTCAGCACGTGGAAAATCACTTTTTCCTTGGGATTGCACAGGTCCTGTGGGTGGAACTCAGCCCAGCTCTTTGGTTCCTTTGTTCACCACGGGGATTTTTGGTGCTTGCTTTGATCCTTTAACATCTTGCTCCTCCTTGCCGTGCTTTTAGCCACACCAATGGGGCAGGCAAAGTGTGTGGGGAGATTTTGGGGTTGTCTCATGGAGATAGCAGTGATGGGGGGCAGGGTTTGTTATTCCCTGCGAGCTGGGGAAAGGCAGCTGGGAATTCCTTGGTGTACAAGTGCAGCAGCAGCAGCAGAATTCCCTCATTTCCACCAGGAAGCAGCAAAGCCATGTTTGTGCTGAACCTTCCCACTGATAATGATTAGAGGGGAAAACAGGAGACCAAAAAAAAAACCTTTTTTTTTTTTTTTTTTTTTGTCCCAGGAAAGCCTTGAAAGAGAGAGGAAAACAATCCCTGAGTGATGGAATTGCACCCCAGCACTGCAGCTGGTCCAAAACAGATGCAGCATCTCCCTGTCAGTCCTGCTGGATGTGGCTGTTCACAAAAAAAAAACCCATGAACATCCTGGAGACGAGGAAAATTCCCTCCAAAGCCTGGCCAAACGTTTCTCTGGCACCAGACCTAATTATTTCCATGAGGTCACTGTTGGAGTTCCTCCCGTGTCTGCATGGTTCATTACCAGAAATTAAAATTCTTTGGGTTTTGTGACCCCCCTCGTGTGTCCCAGTCTGGTGTAGAATGGGGTAAAAGGGTCTTTGCATCCCTGCTGGCATCCTCCAGGATTTGGGATTTGCAGGATTTGGGATTTGCAGGATTCTCCAGCTTCCCTGCTCCTTCCAGAGCTGCCTCACAGGAAAGTCTTGTCACTCCTGATTTATTATCAACTGTAACAAAAGATGATTCCAGGAATCCCTGCACTAAAACCTTCTGATTTTTGATCTGCAATCCTGGAAAAAAAAAAAAAATGCTGGATTCTGGGCAGGGTCAGAGCTCTGGAATGTGGGGTGAAAACTTTGTGGGTTCTGCTGATGGAAGCTGCAGCAATGGGTGTCTCCTCACACCCTGCCATGGATTGCTCTGAAGGGCCAGGAGAAAACAGGATAAATCCTCCAGAATTCCACCACTGCTTTGGAGATCTGTAGGAATTCCCTGAAGGGAGAGAAGCTTTGGGAGCCTGGGCTGGTGGTGGAAGCTGTAACATGAACAATCTGAGGCGCTGCAAGCAAAAAAAAAAAAAAAAACCTTTTTAAAATAAAGTTTCACTGTTCCATTCTGCATCAATTTTCCTTTGTTTTCCCCTCGGGGAGATCTCTCCATCCTGTTCCAGGTGTTCCCTCCATTCCTGCCCTGCTTGCTGTCACCTCCCAGGAGCTTGGGGACGAGGCAAGAGAGAGAACAAACCGGGAGAGAAGCTCTGAGTGTCTTTTATTGGCAAAGCATCCCAACAGCAACGACCTTGACAGGTGCCAGGAAGCCAAGCAGAGGCAGAAAAAAACCCCATGAGTGGGAGAACTCTGCAAAACAGGATCTGCCAGACTTCCTCTGCAGCACAGCCATGCCCAGGGAGCCAGGAGAGGGGAGCAGGGCAGCTCCCACCTTGGAGCAGCCCAAAGTGAGCCCAAATTCCCTCCTGAGCAGCACCAGCAGCACCTGAGATTTCCAGCTGGGCATTTCCACCCCATTTCCCGTTTCTGTATAAATATCTGCAGCTTTGGTTGTGCCTTTTGGGAGCCAGTGGAAGTGGTAAGTGCTCCTTCACTGCCTGGCTCAGGGCTCCTGGGAAGGGGAGGAATGGCTGGAATTGCAGAATTTCGGTCATCACTAGGATTTGGGGGGCACTGTGGGTGCTCTTCTGTTGCTGTTCCCATTTCCCTCAATGTTTAGTGGCTCTCCCCCGTTTTGGAGGGGATTTTTAGGGCCATTCTCTAGGAATTTGCTGTAGTGGAAGATTTCCACGTGGCTGATGTGTTCAGAACCCTCAAATCCTCCCCTACTCGATTTTATTTGATTCTTCTTACTGGATTTTATTTGGTTCTTCTTACTGGATTTTATTTGATCCCTCATTCCTGTTGGGAAGTGTGGATCTGCTTTCACATCACCTGCCTCTTCTTTCTTGCCTGAAAAACCGAATTTATCTTGCAGAGGGAGCCTGAGCCCTCGTGGAAGGGTGGAGAGCAGAGAGGACATTTCTGTCCAGCAGTGACTCTTATTTATGGGGGGGGATATTTGTGCTCTGGTTGTTCTTTCATCGTTCAGGAATTACAGCACCAGGCTCTGGAACAAAAGTCTCTTATCCCCAAAAGAGATGGGGATTGTTTGGGTGGTTTTGCACACACCCAGCCACCTCTTTCTCCACGAGCTGCTGGAATGGCAGCAATTTCCCCAGGCTGACGTGGGAGGATGTGAGGCTGGCAGGGAGGAAGGGATGGATGTCAGGCAGAGCAGTTCCCAGCAGAGCCCTCCACTTCCCTGGGATTGCTTCTCCATCACCATTTCTAATCTGCCTTTTTTTTTTTTTTTTTTTTTTTTTTTTTAACTGGAAACAGAAACTTGTCGATGGCAGCAAGGCTCATCCCCCTGCCATTTCCACGTTTCATCCCAGACCTCAGTGTGCCCCTTCCCAGCAATGAGTCAAGGTGGAAATCACAGGATTGTGTCCCCAAAGGCCACCCAGTGTCAGGAAAATTATTCCACAGACAGCAGAGGTTTGTGTCCAAAAAGGAGACAGAGGAGTCCTGGAACTTTATTGGAATAAAGGGAGAGGCCATGGGACATTCCCTGGGGTCTCTCCAATTTTTGGAGGACTCCCCTCCCTTTTATCCCAATTTCCCTCTCTCTTTCCCCATTGCTGAGGGGCTGCAGAGGCACAGACTGCCCAGACCTGATCCCTGAGATTCCCCTCTAATGCACAACCCTCCCTTTCCATTTTTAATTCTTACAGAATTCATGGTTTTTTCCCATTGCTTCTTCCATCTCTCAATATCCAATTTCATTGATCAGCAGCCCTGCACTTTGTTTGTAAAGGCAAATATCTTTTCCCATTCATCAATCAGTGGAATCCATCCCCATTGTTTCTTTTATCTCTCAGTGCTGGTTTTTATCTCCCAGCACACCCACAGCTCGTTTGGAAACACAAATCCCACATTTCCTCTCAGCAGTGAGGTTCCTGCTGTTCCCCCGTGTCCAGAGTCCCTTGTGGGAGCTCCTTGGGGTTGGGTGAGGTTTTAGGGTTCTGTAGTTTGAGCTCTGTGGGGTTGGGTGAGGTTTTAGGGTTCAGTGGTTTGAGCTCTGTGGGGTTGGGTGAGGTTTTAGGGTTCAGTGGTTTGAGCCCTGTGGGGTTGGGTGAGGTTTTAGGGTTCAGTGGTTTGAGCTCTGTGGGGTTGGGTGAGGTTTTAGGGTTCAGTGGTTTGATGTCCAGGCAGGATTTTGGTCCAGGCAGGATTTTCCTCCAGGCTTTGATCCCCTGTTTGTTGTCCCATCGTGCCTGTGCTGCACAAAGCACCTCCAGAACTCGCTGAGCTCGAGGAAAATGAAGAATTGGTGCCTGGAAGGAGGGGCTGCCCCTGGGCTGTGCCCCCCTCTGACACCCGACCAGCACGGGGGGACAAATTCCCAAATGTTGCAGGAGCAGGGAGGTCAGCTGGGCTGGAGGAACCCAGGGAATCATTCCCTTCCCTCCCACTCCCTGCCCAGCTGGCTCCACACAAAAAGGAGAATTGTTTTCTGTGCTCCCAGCTCTGCTCCTGCTCACGTGTCTGTGCCTTCTCTGAGAAATTTCCACCCAAATTTACCCTAAAACCAAAACGGGGGAGGTGGGGGGGAAGCCCTAAGTGCAAAGTGAGCTCTCAGCAAATCCTGCCTTAGGGTCAGCTCTGCTAAAAACTCTGAAAATGAGGGTTGGTGTCATTCTGGCGGCTGGAGAAGGGAAATAAATGGAAATTTCTGTCCCAGGCTGGTCCCAGTTTGCAGCTGTGCTGCAGCCACAGCAGTGCTGGAGCTGTTCCACCCTGCAGTGGATTTATCCTCAAGTGAAGCTGCTCTGGTCCCAGTGGTGATTTTTTAGGTTACCTAAACACAGAGGCCAGACAAAATTAGGAGAATAAAAATTTATATTAAATTTTATATCTATAAAAAATTTATATTACGTTTTTATTCAAAAGTTGTATTTATTGGAGGGTTCTCAGGTACATTTAGGGCAGGGGCTGCACCCAAAAATGAACCACACTTGTGGAAAAAAAAAATGGAAAAAAATGGAGCAACTTGTGTGGTTTTCACACTTTTATAAGTTTGGTCCATTTGCAGATTTGGGGTTAATCCTCCAATTACAGCTTCAGGTAATGAAGGAATTTACCCCAAATTTGCTCCCAACTCATTTTTGTTTCTATTTCTTGTGAGATGTCCTTGATTGCCAGGCTGGAGAGGAATTGTTGTGTTGGACCAAAATGGGAAATCAGCAGCTCACACTGTGCATGGAGTTTAGAGCTCTACCCTAAAGAACTGCAGGGTTATAAATACATGAAAAAAAAACAAAAAACCTTATAAAACCTAAAAATAGAAAATCTGAAGGCTGCAGAGCTGGGCGTGGGGAGGCTGGAGCTGTCACCTGGGTGTTGAGGCTGATGGAAAATCAACCTCACTGTGGATTCCAGGCTGAGAGCAGCGAGCTCTTGGCCAGCTGTGCTGCAGCTGCATTTCCAGAGGGCTCCAGGAGCTTTTTCCTGATGGGAATTTCCAGCCTCACACTGCTCCCCTTCCTGCTGGGGCTGAATTTGGGGTTCAGAGCTTCACCCACCCCCTGTCCCTGCTGCTTCCCCAACCTCCCACCGCTCCCAGAGCCTGGCAGGATTTACACAACCCTCTAAAAAATAATAGAGAACACACAAAATCCAGCTCTGCTCTGTCCTGAGCACCCAGGAAAAAGGGGAATCATGTCCTGAGGGTCCCTGCTGAGACCTGGAACAGGAGCCAGAGATGGATGGAGCAGCCAAATAAAAGCCATGGCAGAGTCCCCTCAACCCTCCAGTGTCAGAGCCCAAACGAGGGACAGGGACTTCAGGTGGCTCCTTAAAATTCTGTTTATTGTATCCAGCCGACCCAGCAATTTATTATTTAAAATTCTGTTTATGGTATCCAAATGATCCAGCAATTTATTTATTATTTAAAATGCTGTTTATTGTGTCCAAATGATGCAGCAATGTATTTATTATTTAAAATGCTGTTTATTGTGTCCAAATGATGCAGCAATGTATTTATTATTTTTCCAGCCCCTGCTGTGGGTTTGTCTGAAGCCAACTCCAGCTCTGGTTCCATTATTTCCTTTTCATTGCAGAGCATCTTCAAACATGGAACCAATCAATGCTTTGACTGTTCCCTACAGCCAATCATGACTGCTGACATCTCCATATTCCTGTTTTTATTTTCCAATCACAACAAGTCAGTGTGTCACAGTTTAACCCAGAAGTTGTTTTTTTCAGTTTTCTTACAGTGGAAAATTTTGAGACCTTTATTTTTATTTGCAATATTGGCTTTTCTGTTTGCTTGTGAAAATCTTTTTGCTTGATAAAAACATCTTTTTATTTAAGGTGAATTTTTTTGCTGCAAGTCATAAAACACACTTTACCCTTTTTAGTTATCCAATAAAACTGGCTCAGCAATTCTTCTATATCAAAACCTGCTATCATTTCTATTCTTCCTTCAAATTCTACACTCAAAAATCTCTCTGCTACGTTTCTGTGAGACATTCCTGCCATATCCTTATCCTTTCCAGCACCCTGGCAGAGCCCTGAGGGTGCCATGAGGCTGCAAAACTTCCTTAATTACTGCAGGGATTCCAAGAAATTTGGGGACAGGAGGTGAAGGAAGAGAAGCCAGGGCAGCCTCCTGGGGAGAGAATCTCATCTGCTCTGCTTTGCTTGTGGGTTTTTTTGTTTGTTTGGGGTTTTTTTGGTTTTTTTGGAGGTTTTTTTTTGTTTTTTTGTTTTTTTTTCCTTCTCTCCCAGATGGATAAATGTAGATTACAACCATTGAGAGAGGCTGGGAGCTCTCAAGGCTGTTCCAGGGGAAGCAGCAGCTCCTGACGTGGGTGGAAATTCCTCAGGAAACCCAGTCCTGAGGAGATTCTCTTAAATTTGGCTTTTCCAAGGAGTCTGGGCTTTCCTAACAGGATGGAGATGGGGCAAAGGAGTCAAGCAATAAGGAAAACGATCCACTCCAAAGAATAGCCTTTGGCTAAAAATTAACCTTGCTTGTCCTGCTTAGAAGTGAGTCCAATTTTTGGAGCTATTTGGGTTCCTGGCAAGGCAAAGTGAGGTCCAGCTGGGAAAAAAAAAAAAAAAAAAAAAAAAAAAAAGGCAGCTAAATCCTGTCTTGTGAAGGAAATGAAGCAGGAATTTAAAATCTTGGAGAATCTCTGCTAGAGTTTCTCCCCCCCAACTTGTTCAGAGCCATCGAATTCCAGCTAAATCCGAGGTGCTTTGAATGATGAATATTTGAATATGAAGGAATTAATTTCGTTCTGGCAGTTATGGAGAAGTTGGTTCAGCCAGGCTATGGGGACGTGAGACCTGAATCAGCCGCTCCTCCCTCTGAGTGAGGATTTCAACACAAATCTCGCAGCCTTTGGGAGGAGCTGCTGCTCCTGCAGAGCCGGGGAATCTCTGCTTGGGACATTTTGGGGGTCCCCCCAAATGTTTTTTAGCCTCCCTGCTGTGCAGGTCCTGGGCGCTGTGGGGTCACACCTTTACCTGTCACCTGCACTCCTGCGTTTGTGGCAGCTCTGGCACCTCAAACAGGGATTGGGAAATTTGGTCTGGGGTTCCCCCTGTGTCCTCCTACTCTGCTATTGGGGCTGGGGGATTTTGGACACTCTAGGATGGCTGCGACTGTGCCCTGCCTGGTTTTTTTTGGGAATCAGTGTTTCTCAGGTGTGCCCTGCCTGGTTTTTTTTGGGAATCAGTGTTTCTCAGCTGTGTCCTGCCTGGGTTTTTTGGGGTCAGCGATCCTGAGCCTTCCCTGTTTTTTAAGGGTTCAGTGTTTCTCAGGTGTGTCCTGCCTGATTTTTGTGGATCAGTGATTCTGAACCTGTGTCCTACCTGGTTTTTTAGGGGTTCAGTGTTTCTCACCTGTGTCCTGTCTGGCTTTTTTGGGGGGGTCAATGTTTTTCAGGAGTGTCCTGTCTGTTTTTAGGGGTCAGTGTTTCTGTGTCTGTGTCCCGTCTGTTTTTTTGGGGGGTCAGTGTTTCTCTGGTGTGCCCTGTCTGGTTTTTTGGGGTCAGTGTTTCTCAGCTGTGTCCTGTCTGTTTTTTTTGGGGGGGTCAATGTTTTTCAGGAGTGTCCTGTCTGGTTTTTTAGGGGTCAGTGTTTCTGTGTCTGTGTCCTGTCTATTTTTTGGGGGGGTCAGTGTTTCTCACCCGTGCCCTGTTTGGTTTTTTTGGGGGGTTCAGTTTTTCTCAGCCTGCTCCAGCTTTGAAATTACTTCAATTCCAGGCAAGAACAAGCAGTAAATGAAATCTCTGGACTCGAGGAATCCAAAATTCAGGGCTCAGAGCTCAGGCTGCTGCTCCTCACCCCACAAGTGCCCTTGCCCTTGTGCTGTGTGGCTTTTTAGGGAGCTTTGGGGTAAAAGAGATCATCTAAAAGCCAGACCTGACCTCAGTGAGGAGTCATCCCCAGCACTGCCCATCCTCTCAGAAACATAAAACTGGTGGATGCTGCGAGTAAACACATCTATTTTTGTAGTTTGTCTTCCAAGTCAAACAAAAATAAGAGATGACTCGAGGCTGAGCCCTACATGACTCTGTGGTAACTGAGAAGTGACACAGGCAGGGGTCAGGACCCCTGGAAGCCAGACTGGCATTCCTGGGGGTCAGGGACTTGAAGTTGGTGCCTTTCAGCCACGAGCCTGCAGCTATTAATCAAGCAGAAATTAAATGTGGTTCAGTGGGTTGTTCTGGGGGGGATATTTGGGTGGTTTTGGTGTTTCTGGTGCTCTCAGCATCCTCTGAGTCAAGATTTGGGTTGGTAAGAGCTGAGCAAGGTCTGGCCTTGCAGCCCAAGCCCTGGCCAGGAGGATTCCTGGCTCCTTTTGTGATTTCTTACCTGTGCTGGGGCTGCACAAGCCTTCCCTGGAGTTCCAGGGGAATTTTTCAGCCTCTTCACCCCCCCCTAAAGCTTCTCTGCTCCCTTTCCAAACAGGGAATTTCCAAAGTTCCATATATAGATCCCCCTGCAAACAAACCCTTCTATGTGGAGCTCAAACAAGGCTGTGTTCCCAAAATCCTGTTTGTTCCAGCTGCAGGGATTTGTCTCACAGAAGAGGATGTTGCATCTCTTCAGAAATTGGGGATTGTTTACATCCCCTGAATGTCACAGCAGCTGCAGCAAAACCTCCCCAGGCACTGAGGGCTCTCTGAAATACCTGAGGCCCTGAAATGTCACAACTAAAATGTGGCTGATTGGTTGCTGCTGGTTTTATTTGTTTTGTGGTTTTTTTTTTCCTACAATTATTCATTGTTCCTGAGCTGTTCTGAAGGTTGGAATGGGGAGAAGGGGATCACCCAGAGGGAATTTTGGCCAAATCCATGGCAGGTGGAGAATGGGAGTGAGGCTGAGCTGAGATTTAACCAGGAGCAAAACTGGAGTGACACCTCTGGCTTCAGGTGCAGGATGAATCCAGGAAAGAACCAGCACAGGCTTATTGGAAACAGGATTTGCCAATTCCTGTAAAGTTTAAAAATAAACCCTGTAAAATCTAATTATTTTCCAGGCTGCTTTTTCCTGCTTGTACCTATCCCAGCAGGACTTAGAGGTCGATAAAAAAAATCTCCTTCCAAGCTGCAGGGTGTGAACAGCATCCATAGGGATAAACTGGCAAAAAAAAAAAAAAAAAAAAAAAAAAAAAAAAAAAAAAAAAAGCAGGGAATTATTGTGAGATGAGCAACACTTCCTTGGGAAGTGAGTAATGGAAGGAAATCAACTCCAGTAATGGAAGGAAATCAACTCCATGTATCCAGCAGCCCTAATCGAGGGGTCTGAGTGGGTCTGAGGATGGGATGGGATATGATTGATATGATATGATTGATTTGATATGATATGAGCAGGTGGATATCTGAGTTAGCTGATGAGAACCAAATGGATTTGCAGCAGAGCAAAGAAAAATGTGCTGAGAAAATGGGCTGGAAATTCTCTGTTTCTGGCTGCCAGAGACACATCCCAAAGCCTTGGCCAGGCCAGGTGGGTACCAGGACAGGATTTCCTTCCTCTGCTTCCATTCCCTGCCCTCCCATGACCCAGCTCCAGAATCCAGCAGAGAACCAGGATGGGACTGGGAAAATCCTGAGCTCAGCAGTGGTTTGGAAAACTTTTCACCTCCTTGGCTTCCCTCGTGGTGAATCCATGAGGATTGAGTGGGAATCTGTGCAGCTGGAATGGGGGGATTTGCTTAAACTGGGGGATTAGATCATGGTGGGATTTGCTCAAATTGGGGGATTAGATCATGATGAGATTTGCTCAAATTCAGGGATTATTCCCCTCTGGGGTTTGCTCAGATTGCAGGATTAGATCATGGTGGGATTTGCCCAAATTGGGGGATTATTACCCTGTGGGATTGCTCAAATTGGGGGATTATTACCCTGTGGGATTTGCTCAAATTTGGGGAATTATTACCCTGTGGGATTTGCCCAAATTGGGGAATTATTGCCCTCTGGGATTTGCTTTGCTGTGTAATTTCCCCCTGGAAGCTCCTCTGTCACCTGAGCCTGCACCAGGGTTTTTTTTCTCCTGGGTTTTTTTTTTTTTTTTTTTTCCCTGCCTCAGGATGCACCTGGGAGGGGATCTCAGAGTGGGAGCAGGGATATCCCATTCCCCTAAAACCTGGGATAAAACTGATTCCAGCCTGGATGGGCGAGGCTGTCACCAGCACAGGGACTGAGTGATGGAATATCCTGGGGCTGGCAGCTCCAGACTGGGAGAGGAACACAAACAAGTGCCCTCAACTCCCTAAATCCACGGGTTTTTAATTGGATTTCCTCATCTTTTAAATGGATTTTCTTTAATTGGAAAATGGGTTTTTAATTGCATCTTCAGCCTGATTTTCCATTTGGTGGATGAGTTTGGATACAACTTTTTTCCACTCTGAACACTCCTTGGCCCCTAACTCCTGGTGAGGTTTTTTTTTGTTGTTTTTTTTACAGTTCCCAGGGGAGAGGAAATAAAATTGGAGGAAATATTGCTCACCAGTGTCTGAAATCCCCAAAGCTCCCAAACATCCCTTCTTTGCTGCTTTTCAGCCTGGTCCCTCCCCACGTCAAGGGGATGAGGATTGATGGATTTCTTCATAAATGGATGTAATTTTCCACCTTTTCCCTCTGCTGGCAACATCTTGGACCTGTCCAGAGGCAGCACATGGAAAAATTCACACTGGAAAAGGGGAAAGGGAATTGTTGTCACTTCACCTGAGGAGTGACAAAAGCAGATGTGAGGAGATCAGGACAGGTGTGGGACACAGATTGAGAAATTAAGAAAATTACAGCCTGAGAAATATTCCAGGCTGGAGCTTCTCAGCTCTGTTCCCGGTCCAGCTCGAGGCTTGGGTGATAATTTGGTCAAAATACAAAGGAATTAATACCAAAATCAAACCCCTGTTGTGGTGTGTGCCCAGGCCCTGGCCATGGGGTGTCTTCTCTCTGAACCAATCTCCTTTTCTCTGCTCTGGGAGTTGCAGTCCTGCTATAAAACCGAGTGTGTTCCTGAATAAACTTGGCTCTTTCTATCGTGGAGCTGTGCATCTTATTTTTTAAAGGGTTAAAACCCCTTCCCACGGCCACAGACAGCCCTGGGGAATTTCTGGGAAAGGGAATCGGGGTTGATTTTTGATGTTCTGGGAGAAATGCCCTGCACACAGGAGAGGCTGAACCTTGGCATCTCTGCTGTTTGCTCCCCTCACCCAGGGAGAGATTTATCCCAGGTTTATCTTTAAGCTGGGAGCCCCCTTGGCCCCAGCCTGTATTTATCACCACACCATGAGAGATGATCCCTGGGCTCTTCCCGTGCCAGCTCTAATTCCCAAAATTGCTCCCTGCCCTTTCCCACCTGGGCAGAGTTCCTTCTGCGATTTCTGCCTGTGCTGGTGTCCCCGCAGCCCTTCCCAGGGGACACAGGCTCCGAGTGTCCCCCACCCGTGGGAGGCAGCCCTTGGACCTGTGGAATGCTCCTCCCAGAAGATTAGCCAATATTCCCAGGGCAGGGCAGCTCCCCAGCCTTTTCTACTCTTTCTTTCCTTTATAAACGCGTTTTTTTTTTTTTTTCCCCTTTTCTAGCTCATTCCAGAGAGCAGAACTTTAGATTTCTCTCAGCTTTTCTTTATTTATTTTTTTCTTTTTTTTTCCCTCCTCGCTTTACTGGCTTGCTGCCAGCGCCTCGCAGGGCCAAAGTTTTATCTATAGGGGATATATTTTTTTATATTTTTTATATTTTTCAAGCCAGCTGCGCACACAGCGAGCGAATCCCCGCTCCTGGGGCAAGCTTAGCTCGGCGGAGGGAGAGCAGCAGGATTGCTGTCAGGATGGATTTATGGCTTTAAAAGGAGTAAGGAGCGGGGAGGAGGAGGAGGGTGGGGGGAAGGAAGGAGAATTGGAATTGCCTGCAGGAGCCGCAGCTCAGCCCAGCAGAACTCACGGCGAGGAGCGGAGATCGCCGGCCATGGCAGGGGGATCGCAGCCCCACCATGACTGACCCCAGGCTCTCGGTCTGCCTTTACAGAGCCCAGCCCGTGGATTTGAGGTAGTTTAAGCCCGGGACCAGGCTGTGCTATGTTGGCCAAGGCGCTGCTTTGCCTCGGGCTGTGGTTGCGGCTCGCTGCGGGACGGGACACACCTGAGCCAGGTGAGTGCCTGGGAAAGGCAAAGGCGTTCCCGTGCTGCTTTCTGTGCCCCATTTCGTGCCTCCTCATAAACCCTGTGCAGAATAAAAGCTCGGGCTGCTTTAGGTGCTGCTTTAGATCTACTTTGCGTACAACAAACAAACAGATCTGCCCGCAGTGACTTAGAAAGAAATTTTGTCGTGCTCGTTTCCAGTGGGGAAGAGGAAATTGTGGCAGAAATTTGCAGGGTTAAGCAGAAATCGTGTGGAAAAGTCCTCGCTCCTCACCGTGGACTTGAGGACAGGCACTGAGAGAAGTCAAGGCAGCGATTAACACCGTGTTCTCTTGCTAATCTCTGTAATTCAATCATTGCAGCCCCGCTTTAAAACGCTTTCTCTTGGACACCGCTGGTGGAAAATGAAAATGGGTCAGTCCTGCAGAGCTGGCAGCAGGGAAGGGGACGTGCAGGGGATGGATGTCTCATTCCTGGACCCTGGGCTCATCCCATCCGCGCTGGCTGAGCTGCTGCAGTTCGTTGTGTCCTGCCCCGCGCTCAGGCTCTGTGGCTGCAGGGATGTTGCGTTTGGGTTTCACTGCCCCTGGGAGCTGCAATCCTGGTGGGAAATGAGAGGGAAAACCTCGAGTGTGCCTGGCCAGGAGCTCCTGAGACACAACAGCCCAGGCTGCTGGGTCTGACTGTGCTGGGTACGCAGAGAGAGGCTGGGGCTCAGATCCCTCCCGGGGAGCTGGGCTGTGTCCCTTGGTGTCCCGGGGAGCTGGGCTGTGTCCCTTGGTGTCCCGGGGAGCTGGACTGTGTCCCTTGGTGTCCCAGTTGTTTCTCAGATCCCTCTCAGGATGCTGGGCTCTGTCCCTCAGTGTCCCTGTGAGCTGGGTTCTGTCCCTCTGGGTTCTGTCCCTCTGATTCTGTCCCAGGGTGCTGGACTCTGTCCCTTGGTGTCCCAAGCTGGGTTCTGTCCCTCTGGGTTCCAGCTGAGGCTCAAATCCCTCTCAGAGTGCTGAGTTCTGTCCCTCGGTGTCCCAGGCTGGGCTCTGTCCCTCTGGGCTCTGTCCCTCTGGGTTCTGTCCCTCGGTGTCCCGGCTGGGGCAGGAATGATGCTGCAGCTCCTGGCGTTGTCCCAGCACTCCAAGTCCACCCAGGCAGCAGCAATTCCCATTGTCCTGCCATTCCTGCTGCCCTGGGAGCTGTGGCATTTTCCCAAGCCAGGCTCTGAACAATGCTCAGACCTTCAGGGTGTGTGACAAAGGCAGCCCTGGCATCCCAGAGGGGCTGTGCTGCTCCAGAGGCAAAGTGTGTGTGTTTGGGGTGAGCTGCCTCTGGGATGTTCTGCATTGTTTGGGATGTTCTATGTTTTTTGGGGTGAGCTGCCTTTGGGATGAGCTGCCTTGTTTGGGATGTGCAGCCTTTGGGGTTTGCAGAGTTTGGGATGTTGCTGTTGTTTCGGGTGAGCTGCCTCTGGGATGTTCTGCATTGTTTTGGGATGTTCTGTGTTTTTTGTGGTGAGCTGCCTTTGGAATCCCCCTCCGGGCAGGAGATGCCCATCCCAGCCTGGCACAGCTCCTGGCACTCGGGTGCCTTGTCCAGAGGTGCCGTGAGGCTGTGCCACGGTCACAGGGACACTGTGGGGTGTGTGTCCAGAGCCCGTTTCCCTGGGATTGAACTGGATGTCAGTGACTGTGGGCTCATTCCCAGCTGCAGTGGGCAAAGAGAGGAAGCTGCTGGGTGGCCACTGGTGCTTCCACACACTCAGGAATGACTGGATTGTCCTGGACAGTGGATTTAGGATTGTCCTGGACAATGCATGTTGGATTGTTCTGGACAGTGGATTTAGGATTGTCCAAGACAATGGGCACTGGATTGTTCTGGACAATGGATTTAGGATTGTCCAGGACAATGGGAACTGGTTTGTTCTGGACAATGGTTTTTGGATTCCTGAACAAAGTCAAGGCAGACCATGACCAATTCCCCCCTTCCCTCTTTGGGTTTGGATTCAGATCTCGGCTGCCTCCATGTAAAGTGCAGCCTTTTGATGGATTGGGCTTGGATAAATTGAATTTGATTGTTGTTTCCTGGGCTGGCATCAGCAGAAAAAGATGAGGATGTTGCTGTTGTGAGTGAAAAATAAAGACATGGCCCATCCATGCACACTTTGTGGGGGACCTGCATTTACTGACCTCTGAAGCACTGGCATAATTCCATGATCCCAGAACTGTTGATAAAACAGCAGAGAGATTGAAACTCATGGAAAGATCATGAGAGATGGCAGCACAGCTCCCCTGCTGCTGTTGGGATTTGTCTGAAGGGCCATTTCCCAGCCTGAACTCTGTGCCACGGATGAGCTGGAGCCTCTAAAGGCTTTTAACCACACAAATCCTTTGTGCTCGGTGGATGCCAGCCCTTCATCGTGCAGCGACCTCCCCATCTCCCATGGGCTCTCTGCCGTGGTTTGAAGTGTCAAACCCCTCCCGGGTGGCTTGGGGGGAGAATTCTGTGCCAGGGAGAGGTGGTGCCTTCCTCCTCCTGCCTCTCACTGTGATCCAGAGGGGCCACGGGGAAGCTCAGCCCGTGTTCCTCGGTTGCCTCTGCCTCCCTCTCACAGCAGAACTTTTCTCCTTGCGTGGCCAAGCAGTGAGAGAAGACAAACGTGGGATGTCAAACACAGTTAACCCAGACAGGACATGATGGTTCTTGGCTGTAACCGAGCCCCACGAGCTCCAAGGCTGTGTAAATCAGGCGTGTGGAGCGTGTTCAGCTCCCAGCTGAGAGCGTGGGGAGCTCGGTGAGCGGATGTCTCCTGTCAGCATCACCGTCTGGCCAGCTGTTCTCCTCCTGGAAAAGCCAGCAGGCAGCGTTGTGTTCCCATAGTGACATCCTGCTCCCACATCGAGCCCTTCCAAACACTTCCGAGCCCGGTGCATTGACCTGCTACACTCGGGGTGTGACAGCGGGACCCTGCCCTGTGTCCCGTGTCACTGCAGCAGAGCGCAGGGATCAGCTCTGCACTTATCGCTGACAGCTCAGGAATGCTCACAGATGCCCCTTTCCTTCCAAACCCCCCTGAAAAGTGAGAAATCCTCACCTGGCACCTGGCCAGAGCCGTCTGAAGTGAGCAAAGCGCCTGAAAGCAGCGCTGCTCGCGTCAGCGGAGCTTTGCTGGTCGGGAACGTCGCAGCCCCACCTCTGGCACGGATGGAGTGTTTGTACTGGATGCAGGACAAGGAGCAGGAGCGAGGATGAGGGAATTGAAAGCCTGGAGCTGCAGTGTCTGCTCGCTTTCTTTCGTTGCCACGCTCCTGATGAGGGGAGAGCCTTTGTCTCGGTTTTGTTTTTAATGGAATCTTTCTGCTGAATAGGAGGGATTTGTTCCCATCTCGTGCAGGACTGGGTGTTACAGGTGGGATGGGGTTTGAATGAAGGAGATTTCTGCTCGACCCGCAGAGAGTCTCCAAAACACAGCCCTGCCCACCGGTGGGTTTGGCTGCTGGTTTAGTTAACCAGTTATTAACCAAGGCAGAACCCCGTGCTGTCAGACTCCTCCTAATTAACACAGCAACGAGTGATGGGGAAAATCAGCGTTTAAGGGATGAGAATGGGATGCTCGGCTCTCTTGGTGCCCCAGAACTGCACGGTACAGCCAAAAGGACAGAAGTCCCCAAACCTTTGGTCTTTTGGGTTTCACAGAGAAGGACACGGCTGTGACTCCTCAAACCTTTAGGGTTTCACACAGAAGGACACGGCTGTGGCTCCCCAAACCTTTGTTCTTTCGGGGTTTCATACAAAAGGACACGGCTGTGGCTCCTCAAACTTTTGGGGTTTCACACAGAAGGAGACGGCTGTGACTCCCCAAACCTTTGTTCTTTTGGGGTTTTATACAAAAGGACACGGCTGTGACTCCTCAAACCTTTGGGGTTTCACACAGAAGGACACGGCTGTGGCTCCCCAAACCTTTGTTCTTTTGGGGTTTCACACAGAAGGACACGGCTGTGGCTCCCCTTTGTTCCCTGGTGTTCCACACTGGAGCTCACCAGGCTGTTCCCCACGCAGGTAGCTCTGGCAGCAATGGGATTTCTGCTCCCTCGGGGTGAATTCCCAGCTCTCCTCCCAGTGCTTTGTGCACATGACCCTGTTGTTTACTGCTGCAAGAGCGTCCTTTGGCCATTGATCCCTGCCCTGCCAGGGCCAGACGCTTTTCCAGCTGCTTGTTGCAACATTTGGGAAGCGAGGGACTCTTCTCAAAGCGGTGAGGAGCAGAGGGGAAGAAAACCCCACCTTGCCAAGATCTCTCCTTGTGTCCTGCCGGCCAAACCAGTGGCTTGGAGTCCTTCCAGCAGAGGGGAGAGCTCAGAGCTGTGGTTTGCCTTGCTTTGTGCAGTCAGCAGCACCACCCAAAGCCCTGCTGGAATGCCACGGGGATTTCTGGGATCGACCTGTGGGGTCACAGTCCAGCTCTGCTGGGTAATGTGGTGATTCCTGGAGTTCACTTTCGTTTTCTGAGCACCAGGGCACAGCGAGGGAGTGTCTGTGGCTCGGGGTGAGCTGTGCTGGGTCACACAGAGCTGGCCAGGATCCAGCTGGGTGCAGGATCTCTCCAGCCTGGGCACAGAATCAGGGAATGGCTGGGGTTGGGAGGGACCTTAAATCCCATCTCATTGCACCCCTGCCATGGCAGGGACACCTTCCACTGTCCCAGGCTGCTCCAGCCTGGCCTGGGACACTTCCAGGGATCCAGCTTCTCTGGGCACCCTGTGCCAGAGCCCCACCAGCCTCACAGAATTTTTTCCCAATATCCCATCTCAGCCTGGTCCCTGTCAGTTTGAAGCCATCCCCCTTACCCTGTCACCCCCAGGTAATTTTTAACTTTCTCCATTTCTGAATGCTCTGCCTGATCTCTCCTGTTGTTCCAGGAGCTCTGTTGTGCCTCTGCCATCTCAGCCAGCACCTCTCCCTGAATCCTGGGATTTGGCACAAGATAACCAAGCTTTCCCAGCAGGTGCCTGTGCAGGTTTGGGGTTCACACCACCCCCCTGATGCTGTTCCTTCTCTGTCCCCTGCCAGGTCCCCAGCCATCAATCTCCAACACACAGGGTGATCTCCTCTTCCTGCTGGACAGCTCTGCCAGCGTCTCCCACTATGAGTTCTCCAGAGTCAAGGAATTCATGTGGGACCTTCTGCACCCTTTCACCTTTGGCCCTGGGGACATCCAGACCAGCATCATCCACATCAGCACCACACCCACCATGGAATTCCCGTTTGACCAGTACCTGACCAGCGACACCCTGAGAAAAGCCATCAGGGACACCAGGCAGCTCATGGGTGACACCAACACCGGCAAAGCTCTGTCCTACGCCAAGGAAAAACTCTCCAGTGGCGAGGCTGGGGCCAGGCCAGACGTGCCCAAGGTGCTGGTGTGGGTGACAGATGGCTTCTCCACCGATGACATCTCGGAGCCCATGCAGCTGCTCAAGGACATGGGGGTCACCGTGTTCATCGTCAGCACCGGCCGTGGCAACTTCCTGCAGCTCTCAGCTGCTGCCAGCCAGCCCTCAGACAAACACCTGCACTTTGTGGACGTGGATGACCTGCCCATCATCACCAAGGAGCTCAGGGATGGCATCCTAGGTAGGCTGGGATTGGTTGGGTGTTGGGTGAATCCCCCAAATCTCATCCCGACCCCACCAAACTGAAAGGGTTTGCTCGCTGTGCTGCAGGTCTGAGTATAAATCAAAGCTTCTGGGAGGTCTGGGATGAATATTTTCCCCCCTTGGAATATTTGATTTTAGTGGTTTTATTAAGGTGAAATCAGGTGATGTGATCGATGTCTGGTCAACTTGCTGAACTCAAAGCTAACTCTAAACATTACTAAAAAAAACCCACCAAAACTCTACCTTTACACCAATTCATTAATAGTAACCAATGTTCTATAAAGTTAACTTAAAAAGTAAAAAAAAAAAGCTAACAACATAAAAAAACCCCAATCTAAGCTGCTGACAAGTAAAGAAACATTACCACTCAAATAAAAAAACTACCTGTAAAAGTCTATCATGTAAATACCCATGTCCCCAAAAATGAAACTAATGAGGAGCACCAAAACAATAAACAGGTAAATCAAACTACACAAATAGAGAAGTCTGGGACAAACATTTCCCCTTGGAATATTTGACTGAGTGGGACAAATTCCCTTCGGTGAGATGAACTTGTGTTTGTGAGGAGTTCAGCTGGGAATGAGGAACTCAGGCAGCAAAATATCTGAATTCCTTCAAACCCCACAAATCTTTGAAATGAGTCATGCAGGTCAGGCATCTGCACAAGCCAGCAGAGCACGAAAATGCCCCCACCTGCACAGGCTGTTAACCAAAGGTTTCCCAAACAGGAAGGATTTCACCTCTGCTGATTGAGGACACAAAGTGCCTGAGTCCCCTGAGTTGATTTTCATGCTCAGCATGATTTTTTTTTTTTTTTGTCCTCTCAAATATTGTCTGTCTCTGTGCCAGCTGATGGAGGAACACCAACGTGTTGAGCACATCCAAAATGGGATTTGTGTCCCTGGCAAGGATTTGATCCTTTCTGACTCCCTAAATTCACCAGCAAGGGCTGAGACCTCCAACTCCTGCAGTTGTTCTCTTACAAAATACAATTAAGGTGCCAGCTGTCGGCATTGAGACTATAGGAAAGGAATGTTTTTATTCCATAAATCCCCTGTCCTGGCATGTTCCACATGCACAGATCCATGGCCTGACTTGGCCAGCACGAGCTTTGGGAGAAGAGCCCGAGTGCTGCCTCTCTGCTCCTCCAGGGTTGTGGTGGTGGCTGGCAGGGGGAACAGGCAGCAGGTCGCAGTTTTCACCACTCCAGGTTTTTAGAGCATCCAGGAAAGGCTCTGAGGGGAGGAAATTCCAGGATCTGAGCCTCAGGACAGGCTTTGGGAAGCAGGGGCACTGTCTTCTGCCCCTGGGGTTTGTCTCAGCCTCCCACATGCTCTGGATTTGTTTGGAATGCTCAGGGAGTTGCTGTGACTGCACACAGATTTTCTGGAGGTTCTCTCTCCATTGGAAATCCTGATTTCATTCCTTATTTGATTCTGCTGTGTGAGGTGAGTTGGAGCTGCTTTTGGTGCCTCAATAACCCTTTCCACACAATCCTCTCTGTAGCAATTCCTTCCTGTTCCCAATCACAATCACTTAAAAAAAAAAATCACACCCAAGGACTGTGTTCTCCCCCAAATTCTCTCCCGTGTGAGAATTGGGCAGCACCAAGAGCCCTCCTCCTGTCCCAGCCTCCCCACAGCCCCTCAGGTATTTTGTTTCAGTGCTCATTTATTTTCTGGTGCATCCTGAATCCAGATTATACAAAACAGCATCTCAAAAAATTAGAAATCTGCAGCACAGGAGATCATAAAATCTGCAGAGGTCACAACTGCTGTGCCTGAGGGCAGCATTCTGTGCATCCAGAATGGATGTGCATCTGCTGGGCTGGGATTTTAATGCAAAGTGTGATTCCCACATGAATCCAGGGGTTGCAAAGTGCCAGACATTGGTCACATAATTTGATTTCACCTTAATAAAACCATTGGAGTTCACTGTTCCCTAGCTGGAGGAGGCAGCCCCCAGCCAGCCCCTCCTGGGACAGCAGGGACAGCCAGGATCTTGGCTGGCAGGAATTAATCCTTTCCAACTCTGGAATGGCCCAGACTGGTTTAATTATCACTGCTCTCTTATCTTCATCTCCTGCTACTGTTAAAAAAAAAAAAAAAAAAATCAGTGGAGGCTTTTGTAGAGGCACAAACAAGCCTTGTCAAGAGCTGCTCCCCTCCTTCCATCTCCTTTTTTCCAGGAATGGGGTGTTTTGTGCCTGCTCCATAAATATTCCAGCACAGGGGTTCCTGCCAAGCTGCTGCTGCCCCAGGTGGGCTGAGAAGCCTCAATCTCCTCTCAGGAGAGATTCCTGAGATGTGGTGGAGCTGAAACAGCTCCAGTGCTGCTCTGCTCTGTGGAGGGGTGCAGGACAGGGGCTGTGGATGCCTGGGTGTGTCCACTGCCCTTTTTTTTTTTTTTTTTTTTTTTTTTTTTTGTCCACTGCCCGGTTTTCCTTGGAAGAATTCTGCAGAATGCAGCTCCCAGCCAGCCTGGCTGTGGCACAGCTGGCACAGCTGGATCCTGGCAGGCACCTCCACCCCTCCCAGCAGGAAGGGAAGGTTCTCAGGCTGTGGAGGAGCTCAGGCTCCTTCTGTTACATCTTAGATGTGCCCGAAATGTGACATTTGGAGCTCTCCTTGTGGGGAAGGACCCCCCGGTGTTGTGAAACCAAGGCATTCCTCCGAGCTGACATCAACTCCTGTGCCTGCAGCCACTTGCTCTGTGCTCAGCCCAGTTGAGCTGAGGCTGCTGACTCAGTTCCAGCCTTTGGCATCCCCTCCTGAGCCAAGCTTTGCAAGGCCCAGCAGCCCCCCAGTCCCACGTGGGCTCAGGGCAAAGCATTTCTGATCTGAAAGAAGGTCCTGGGTAACTCCTGCTGCAGTGAGTGCTCCGATGGTCTCACCTGGCACTGAGCTCAAGCAGGTGAGCACAGGGAATGATCTCAGACCACCCTGGTGATGGAGAAGAGTTGTTCCCCCACTCCCAGAATCAGAACTTTCCCCACTCATATCAAAGCAGGGAAACTGGGGGGAGAGATTTGTCCCAAATCCCATTTGCAGCTTCTCAGACCCAGATGAGGACAGGTTCTCCTGCCTGGCTGCATTTCTTCCCCTCACCATGAGACCTGCAGCATTCCTGCGAGTCTGACCCTGATCTCTCCAGAGCCCAGGGGATGCCAACAAACTGCAGAGTGGAGTTTGGAGTCACCAGGAGGCGGGAGGGGGAGGGAAAGTGTCACCAGCTGTCTGAGTGGCACTAGGCAGGGCTGGCTGTGTCCAGGACAGGATATTTAACTTGCTGCTTCCCTCTGGGAACAGAGGGGCTGGGCAGCACATTGTGACATTGATTTTCTGTGGTTTATTGCCCTCTTTATATGCTGAAGGCATCTGGGGTCTGGCAAGAAAGGGCAGAGCTGTTTGCTATGGGTTTCCTGCCCCTGTGCTTTGATCTGCCCCCTTTATTCACAGTGTCCTGCCTCCAAGCTCACTTATTTCCATTCCCTGAGCTTTTGGCAGGATTTTTGGCAGGACTGAGGCCTTTCCTGTGCTCCCTGTTCCTTCGTGGCTTGGCTCCTGGTGTTTGTGGGGCTCCCAGAAGGGTGCAGTGCCCCAGGATTCCTGATCCTGCCTCCCACCCTGGGAGAGGGTGGAGTGCTGCTGGATGGGATGGGATGATGGGATGGGATAATGGGATGGGAATGGGCAGGGCACTGAGCAGGCAAATGTTCCTGCCTGCCTGGGACAGCCAGGGAACAGCTCAGAGGAAAAACTGAGGCTGTTTTATTTGGTACAGGGAAGTTGGCAGGGGCTCGGAGGAGGAGGAGAGCTGATCCTCTCCTGGCTAAAGGACAAGTCTGGGAGTGCAAAGCAACCCCATCCCGCAGGTTTGGGAGGAATTTTGTGCCTCCCTTTACCCTCTGTGCAATGGGGAACCAGTGAGAACACACCTAGAGTGTGTCTGAGCACGAGCTGGAAGGTTCTTTTAGAAGGATTTAGGTTTACAAGGATTTAGGTTCTTTTATAAGGATTTCAAGGCTCGGGGTGTTCTTAAAAATCCTTTAAAAACAGAAGAGCATCTCCATGTCTTCCTGTGTCACTTCCCTGGAGCCAGAAACAGAGTCCTGTGTGTTTCTGCCCCTCTGGAGGACCAGAGAACAGTGGAATTGTGCCCAAAAATGGCTGAGAAGGCCACACGTGTCAGAAGGGTCAAGTAGCAGAGGGAGCTGGGGGAGCTGCCCAGCATCACAAGAGGGATTTGTGCCTGGCATTTGGGGGCTGGAAATCAAAGGTAGCACGAGCCTCAAAGGGAAGGCTCTGTGCAGGGGCAGGGAGAGGTGAGGTGGCACAAGAGGGCTCTGAGTGTTGAATGTCACCAAACAAGGGAGCTCTGTGCAGGGAGTGACCTCAGCTGGGCTGAGTCCAGCTGGCTCAGCAGTGCTGGGCAGTCCCCAGGGGCTGCCCCTTCTTCCTGGCCACTGGGCACTGGGAGAGAGCAGGGAGAGATGGAGAAAAGGAGAAATGGAAATGGAGAAATGGGGAAAGGGAGAAATGGGGAAAGGGAGAAAAGGAAATGGAGAAATGGGGAAAGGGAGAAATGGAAATGGAGAAATGGGGAAAGGAAGGAATGGAAAGGGAGAAAAGGAAATGGAGAAATGGGGAAAGGGAGAAATGGAAATGGAGAAATGGGGAAAGGAAGGAATGGAAAGGGAGAAATGGAAATGGAGAAATGGGGAAAGGGAGAAATGGAAATGGAGAAATGGGGAAAGGAAGGAATGGAAAGGGAGAAATGGAAATGGAGAAATGGGGAAAGGGAGAAAAGGAAATGGAGAAATGGGGAAAGGGAGAAATGGAAATGGAGAAATGGGGAAAGGGAGAAAAGGAAATGGAGAAATGGGGAAAGGGAGAAAAGGAAATGGAGAAATGGGGAAAGGGAGAAAAGGAAATGGAGAAATGGGGAAGGGAGAAATGGAAATGGAGAAATGAAAAGGGAGAAATTGAGAAGTGGAAAGGGAGAAGAGGAGAAATGGAGAAATGTAATTGTTCACCCTCTGGGCTGCTTCATGTCCAGGAATGTGGTGGTTTGGAGAATTCCACAGGGAGCCACACCTTGGTGACTTCAGGTACCAGTGGTGCTGCATCTCCCACCCAGAAGGGCTGGCACTGCAGGTGTGCCATGCCCTGGGGGTTGATGCCAGCTCTGACTCCTGGCTCTGTCCCTCTTGCAGATGTCCTCCAAGCCAGCCGGCTCCATGCCACTGATGTCACCTCCAGCAGCTTCCGCCTGCTGTGGCCCAAGCTCCTGTCCCAGGACACTGGCTACTACAGCCTGGAATATGGCCCAAGAGCTGACCCAGCAAGGAAGAGGACACAGCAGGTGTCTGGGGCTCACACCAGCCTCGTGCTCAGAGACCTTGCACCAGAAACCACTTACGAGGTGGTTCTGATTCCTGAATCCAACGTGCACTACTTCCCCCCCCAGAGCACAAGGGTCACCACACTGGCAGGTAAAGTGGGCACAGTCCCTCCTTGGGGACAAGGACATGATCCCTGTCTCCTGCCTGAGGCTGCAGGTGGAGATAAAGGATGCTGGAATGACCTAAGGGAAATCTCTGTTTGAGAGAGAAGGAGAGAGGAAGAACTCAGAGCAGAAAATAACTCAGATTTATGCTGGGGAGTAGCTGCAAAAAGGAGGCAAACTGAAAACCTGGGCAGGGGTGGCAAAGTCAAGGTGGACTTGCACACAATATTAATTTTCTGCATGCAAGAACAGTTGTGGCTGAGTTGTTCTGCCCGGGTAGAGAAATCCTTTCCTTTGGGCTGAGCTGAGTATCAACATCTGCTTTCTGGGTTGATTTTAATTCCACACCCTTAAATCCCAATATGGTGCAGGTCAATAATGCTCATGAAATCCTCATTGACATCTCCTTGCATTGTTTTCAGAGGAAATCAGCCCAGTTCAGGTTCTCATCTCGGAGTCTGGGCCTCGCAGCTTCCAGGTGAGCTGGGCTCCTGTGCTGGACAGCGTGGCCAGCTACCAGGTGCTCTATGGGCCACTCCCAGGGAACTCAGTGGAGGTGCTGGAGGTGGATGGGAGGCACAACAGCACCGTGGTGGAGCACCTGGCACCCAACACCACCTACCTGGTGACAGTGACTGCCATCTATAGATCTGGCAAGGAGAGATCTCTGTCGGCCAAGGCCTGCACCCAGGAAGGTGAGAGAGGGCAAGGGGCAGCACCAGGAGTCCCTGGATTGTCCCTGGAGGGTCCCTGGGGTGTCCATGGATCCTGTGTGTGATCCTGTGTGTGATCCTGTGTGATCCTGTGTATGATTCTCTGTGATTCTGTGTGATGCTCTGTGTGTTATCCTGTGTGTGATTCTGTGACCCTGTGATTTTCTGTGATCCTGTGTGTGATCCTGTGTGATTCTGAGATCCTGTGTGATTCTGTGACCCTGTGATTTTCTGTGATCCTGTGTGATTCTGTGACTCTGTGACTGTGATTCTCCGTGATCCTGTGTGATTCTGTAACTGTGATTTTTTGTGATTTTGTGTGTGATTCTTTTTGTGATCCTGTGTGTGATCCTGTGTGTGTCTCTGTGATTCTGTGTGATCCTGTGTGATTCTGTGACTCTGTAATTTTTTTTATTCTGTGTGATCCTGTGTGTGATCCTGTGTGTGATTGTATGATTCTGTGATCCTGTGTGTGATCCTGTGTGTGACTCTGTGTCTCTGTGATTCTCCGTGATCCTGTGTGTGTCTCTGTGATTCTCCGTGATCCTGTGTGTGTCTCTGTGATTCCCCGTGATCCTGGTGTGTGTCTCTGTGATTCCCCGTGATCCTGGTGTGTGTCTCTGTGATTCCCCGTGATCCTGGTGTGTGTCTCTGTGATTCTCCGTGATCCTGGTGTGTGTCTCTGTGATTCCCCGTGATCCCGTGTGTGTCTCTGTGATTCCCCGTGATCCTGTGTGTGTCTCTGTGATTCTCCGTGATCCTGTGTGTGTCTCTGTGATTCTCCGTGATCCTGTGTGTGTCTCTGTGATTCCCCGTGATCCTGTGTGCTATCCTCTCACCGCAGAGATCTCCAAGGTGAGCCACCTCCGTTTCGAGGCCATGGGTCCCAACACGCTGCGAGCCTCGTGGGACCCGGCAGCCGGGGCCGTGCGGGGTTACCGGGTGCGCTGCCGGCGCCACAGCGGCCGCTCCTCGGTGCTCAGCGTGTCCCCCCAGGTTCACAGCGTCCTGCTCAGCGACATCACCTCCGGCAAGGTGTGTGTCCAGCCCGTGTACAGCAGCCAGCCCGGCCAGAGTCTCTGCCGCACCGTGCACAGGCAGCCAGGTGAGCTGAGAGCATCCTTAGCCGGGTCCCGAGGGTCACAGAGGAGCCCCCAGAGCTGGGATGTTCCAAAACTGAGACTGATCAAAGCCGGGCTCTTTCCCCCGTTTTTAGGAGGAAGACTCCTCCTAGTGGAGTTGATGGCTGGCAGGAGAAAAAAAAAAAAAAATGCATGGAGTGGAGACAGTCCTGGAGTTACTTTGGGATAATAAGGGTGGGAACACTGCTGAAAGCTGCCACGGGCATTGGAAGTGCTGTGTAAAAATCATTTGAAGCCTTGGTTGCCCTTTACCGTCCAACGGGGCAGGGGACAGGTAACAATTAAAGCCAGTAATGAAGACACAACATTTCTTCCTTCCTTCTGCTGCCCACTTTCTGTCATGGGGCATTAAAGCATCCCTGATAGGATGGAGTAAAACCAAACAGAAGCTGTGAAACAGAAACCCCATTTTCCCAGCAAGAGGCTGGAGTGAGAGTAAAAATGTCCCCAGGGGTGGAATCTCTGGCTCAGATGTGGAGAAAAAAAGCTGACATTTATATTCCTTGTGTTCTTCCAGCTACAGAGGCCCAAGGATACAGGCACAGAGAGCGTGACAGACCAGAGTGAGCTGATTATTCCCAGCACAGCAAGAAATCTTGCTTGGACAAGGACTTGGACCAAAAGGAGGAGCCAGGGGAGGAAAATCTCTCCTCTCCCAGCCTGTGCTGTCCCTTGAGGTGTCCTGCTTGTCCAGCCCAAAGCCTGTCCCCAGCCAAGCTCTCCCAGAGCTTAGAGGCTCGGCCTGGCTGGCTGGAACAACCGATCTGACTAAAAGATGCCAAATCTGTACTCATTTCATATAAACACGCCTGACAAATAACAAACTGAAGGCAAAGTGGTGGATCCTCACTATTGCTTGCTTGCTGCCTGTTCTCTATTTATTAAAGGTCGATCCAGATTTATTTTTGCAGCTCATGAGCACATTCAGGACTGTTCAGTGCCCTGGCTGTTCATCCAGGGCACTCAGAGAAAGATTCCACGTGGCCAAATCCATTCCTGCTGCCAACAGCCAGGGAACCTGGAGTGGGAGAGAGCAGGAAACAAAAAATCCTGGGAATTTCTTCCCCAGCAGGTCCCTCCAGGGCTCTCAGCCCTCAGCTGAGCTCAAGGAGCAGCTGAGAGCCCAGAAATGCCAGACAAGACCATCTAAAGCACTTATTTTTGTTTCTGTGGTCCTGCCTGGATTGTCACCACTGCATTGCTCTGGCATTCCTGCAATCCCTTTTCACCACACGGGAGTCCTGCTGTCCTCATGGAGATTAATTAGCCTGTTCTGTGACTAATTACAGGCAATAAGTCTCCAGCACTATCATTCCTCTGCACTCTGAACACACACAGCACATCTCTGGTGTTTGTCTTGGGCTTCCACCCAGTGCTAAGCTTGAGCTACACTTAAAAAGCAGAGGTTTTGAGGGAGAAGAGTAAATCTGATTCTTTCCCTTTGGCCCCAGGCTTGAACTCGTTGTGTCTAAACCACTCTGGAAAGGGAAGCTGGAAAAAAAAAAAAGAAAAGAAAAAGAAATTGATTATAAATACCTAGTGACCAAGCATAGGGTTTCAAAGTTCAGGGCTTAGGGCTGTAAAGAAATGTAGATACTTCTCTGCTAAACCCCAGCATCAGTGGGAACACCCACCCTCAGTAACACTTGCTCTATTTTAAATTTATTGCTTATTTGTCCTACATGTGCAACTTGTTTTTGAAGCTGTACTGTTTGTTGGAGACCCTCACAAACCCTTAAAGCAGCTTAAAACAGCTCCTTTCGAAGCTGAGAGGAACTTTTATCCCTGACTTTGTCTCCTGAGAGCTGAATCCTTCATTTCCACATTTCTGGAGCATTTTTCCTTGGGCTGCCTTGGAGAGAGGGATAGAAGGGAGGTGAGTCATTCATTAACTCTATAAAGAGATTTTCACCTGATTTGTGTCCTCCTTTGGAATGTGCATTTGTGACTGATTAATCTCAGTGCTGAAGGGATGACAAAGCCCCTGGAATTGCTCATGCAATAAGATGATTTTGTTTGTTCTTGCTGTAGGACAGAAATTAAGTTTGCACAACTCCCTGCATAGTTTATCAATACATTAACGTGTCATCCCCCCCACTTGTAACACACCCTTCTGAAGACAATTAAATATAAATACAAGAGCTACTGAATGGCTCCTTTGTGCTTGATGTGGGTTTTGTTCCATGGAATCATAAAAATTGGGAAAAGTTGCTGAGATCACCACACTAAATCATCATTTTAAATGACTGGGAAGTGTGTGTTCTACCTGTGCCTGCATAGCCTGGTTTACACAAACCATCCCTCAAAAAATGTGTTGGGAATGTAAAAATACATTGATAAAGCCTCAGTCCCAGTAAGAATTGTTTTACAAGGAGAGTCCCTGAAATCTGGGCAGAACTGGTAAATATTTGTGAACAACACGCTCAGGGACAGGGTGGGATTGTTGGGCTCTCCTGTGAGGGGCCAGGAGTTGGACTCTGATCCTTGTGGATCTCTTGCAGCTCAGGATATTCCATGTTTCCATGATTCTAAGTGTGCATTTGGGAAGAAACACAAACATTTAAAGAAAATAAAAAATCTGAGGTGTCCCCATCCTGCTGCTGAGGGCTGTGCTTGGTCCAGGAGTGTTCTACATTTTACACCATTTCAGACTGCAGAATTCCATGTTTTCTGACTTCCACTCCACTCCCCTTTCCTGTCATCTTTCCCATTCCAAACAGTTGGACAAGGAGATGATTTCCATGGAATATCCTGCTCTTTATCCCACATAACCACAGGGATGAGTGCTCCCCTTCTCTTTCCCACTTTTCCATCATCTTTCCCATTCCAAACTGTTGGATCACGAGCTGGTTTTTAAGGGAAATCCCAGATAACCACAGATATGGATTTCCCCGTACTCCTCTTTTCTGGAAGCTTCTGTCTCATCTTTCCCATTCCAAAACGTTGGATTAGGAGCCAATGAAATCCCGCTCATTATCCCAGATAACCACAGCGATGGGTTCCTCCACGCTCCCCTTTTCTGTTTTCCCATCCTCTCTGCCATTCCAAGGAGCCGATTTCCAGGGAAATCTGCGATAAATCCAAGGCTGTGCCGATTTCCATGGAAATCCGGGATAACTCCAAGGCCGTGCCTGCCTCGCGGCCCTTAGCAACGCCCCACACTCCCGTTGCTACGCGGAAGTGCCTCCCCGCCCCTTTTGTCCCTCCCGGCGCTCCGTCCCTCACACGGCGGTTCCGCTCCTTCCGCCTCCCTCAACCAATCAAACCCCACACGCGGCGCCTCTCCGCCAATCAGAGCACGGCGCGGTGTCCCGGCGGGCCAATGGGAGGTCGCCCCGCCCTCGGCGCATGCGCGCTGTTCGCGGCGCGACCCCCGCGTGGAGCCGCCGCCGCCGCGCTCATGTCGTGGCTGTTCGGGCTGAACCGCGGGGCCGCGCCGGGCGGCGGCGGGGATGCGGCACCCCCGGGCACCGGCACAGGGACGGGCAGTGCGGCCGGGCTCTCTCTGCCGCCCGTCCCCGGTGGCGGCGGCTCCGGGGACCGTCAGACGCCCAAGGACAAATGGAGCAACTTCGACCCCACGGGCCTGGAGCGCGCGGCCAAGGCGGCGCGGGAGTTGGACGCGTCCCGTGCGTGAGGGGACGGGGCGGGAGGGCGGGAGAGCTCGTCAGGGTGTGGGGATGTGTGGAAAGGCGGTGTCAGAGCAGAGAGCGGGCTCTGCTCCCTGGGGCCCAGCCGTGAGATGCGAGGAAAGGGCAGGAAGCGGTGCCCAGGAAATTCCTCCTGGGCATGAGGGATTGTCTGTTCCACTCTGGAACACCACAGAGGGTGTGGAGTGTCCCTCACTGGGGGTATTCCCGATCTGTCCCTCACAATCCTGTGCTCTGTGCCCAGGGATGGCCCTGCTGGAGCAGATGAGTCTCTTGGGGCCCTTCCAGCCTGGCCCATCCTGGCATCCCCCGTGTCCTGTCGGGTCCCATCGCCCAGGGCAGCCTCTGGCTCCTGCCCTGCTCTCCTGGAGCCCCGGGATCAGCATTCCCAGTCAGTGACCTCTGAGAGCTTCCTACAGAGTCTGTGAGGGGAGAGGGAGGCACCAGAGCATCTTCACAAAGTCACAGATTCCCAGAATGGTTTGGGTTGGAAAGGACCTTAAATCCCATCTCATTCCACCCCTGCCAGGGCAGGGACCTTCCCCTATCCCAGATTGCTCCAATTCCATCCAAACCTTTTCCACAGGTTTGCAGAGAAGTTCCATAATTATTTATCCCCTGGAGGGTTGAATGTGCCATTGCAGAGCTGTGCTCCAGGAACGGGATGGATTGAACAATCTGAGCATCTTCTTTGCTGAGAAAAGACCTCTCACTGTCCATAATCTCTTCCCACCCTCCAGGCCATGCAAAAGATGCTCTGAACCTTGCCCAGATGCAGGAGCAGACGTTGCAGCTGGAGCAGCAAACCAAACTGAAGGTGTGTTGGAATTCCTCATGTTGGAACTCCTCAGGGAGCTGCCAGGTTTGGGAAGGACAAAAGTTAAAATCTTTCCTCTGCAGAGGATGAAAAATTTTCCTTTCTGTTCAGCTTCAGCAAATAGGAGTTATTTGTGTTTAGGAAAAAAAAAAAAAAGGAATTGTGGAAGGTGAAGTCCCAGCTAATTTTGCCTATTCTGACACATTTTTTTGTGGCTTTGATTAAAACTTGCATGTCCTGAGTGGTTTTGTAACTCCTGGAATATCCCTGCTGGTTTTGGGGGATGGCATGGGGTTTCTGTGGGAACTTTAAAGTAGCTGGGTGAAGGACAGACTTCTGTTTTCTCATTAAGGAATTTAGGGATTTTTTTGGGTGTTGATTGGTCTCTTGGATGTTTGTTTTTTTTAATTGTGTTTAATCCTAAAATAGTTAATTATGCAATATTTTTACCATCATTTTATTACCATATTTTAAATTTCTTGCGGCCATGATCATCTTTTAAGGGTACCACTCTAATTACAGAGGGATTTCTTGGAATATAATTATCAGTAGAATTACTCTCCAGGCTGATTTATCAATTTCTGCTCATGAAATTCTCTGGTTATTTCACCAGGAGTACGAGGCTGCCATAGAACAGCTGAAGAATGAGCAGATCCGGGTCCAAGCAGAAGAGAGAAGGAAAACACTCAGTGAAGAAACCAAACAGCACCAAGCAGTAAGAGAATGAGGGGAAAACCTTGTTTGTATCTTCCCTTATAGAAAAGGCAATGATGCATTCCTTATCCCTTTCATTATCCCTTTAATTAATTATCCCTTTTGGGGATCATTTTTGGTTGTGGGCAGCCAGAGATCTGGGGGTGTTCACACCTCCTGCTGTTCTGTCCTGGATTTGTAATGTTGAGTTTTTAGCCCTCTTGGACTTCTGTTCCCGAGTTCTTGAACATCCAAAGGAGTTGGTGGTAGCAATTTCTCTCATTCTGTTTTGTTTTTTTTTTTTATTTTCCTAAAGGGCTTTTCAGGGAAGTGTTGAGCAATAGTGGTTTATCAAGTGTCTGTGTTAGCCTCGACAGTGAAATGGCTCTGAGTTATTTGGATTTCAGTCTTAAGTAGCTTGAAACCCTATTTCTTCTGAATTAAACAGGAAAAAATATCTTAAGAGGAGAAGTGATACAAATCTGAGTTGTTGTGAGCAGTGTTGGTGCTTCCAGGTTTGTTTTAGCTTGTGTCACTGATGTGGCAATAATCCTGAAACAGGGAAAATAAAGGCTGACTTTTATGTTAAAATCCAAATTATGGTGATTTCTTACTCTGAGAGCACAGGACATGAGGGAATTGATTCATTCTCATGGATTTTCCAGCTTGGGAAGTTTGCTAGAACTGTTTATTTGGCACGTGGTGCTTTTACCCTGGCAGAGTTTGGACTTTGAGCAGGCTGGCCCACGAAGCACCTGCACACTCAGCTGCCCTCAGGGGTTGGTTCTTCACCCCCTGCTGCTCACAGGGCATCATTTGAAGTCACAGCAAACTCATGGGTTGTTTGAAATCCCAACAAACTCAATCTTGGTTCAGTCCATGATGTTTTACTGTTGCTGAGGAGAGAATTCCCAAGCTATTCTGCTATCCCTGTTTGGAATAAAGAAAGATGTCACCCCCTGATACAGAGTCCTCCCTGCTGGTGGCTGTGGATCCTCAGCTGTCTTCCAGTTCATTGGAGATGGCTTGGGTTTATTTGGAGTTACAGTGGAAAATTGATAAGAGGAATTAATGAGGAACAAGGAAATCTTTAGCACAAACTGACAGTCCTATTGCTTGCAGTCACCAGTCCAGATAATGTGGTTTAGAACACAAAAACCTTGTTTTTCCCAGTGAAGTCTCCTTTTCTGGGCCAAGTAATACTTGCTCCTTGTTTGACATCTGTGATCCCTTAAAATGAAGTCTGACTGTAGAGACCTCTCAGCACAGAGATGGTGCTGAGGATATTTTGCCCTGTTCACATTCAAATCCAGGATAATTTTTTGTTTGTGTGGATTTTCCCGTTTTATTCATTTTTTTTTCCCTCCTGAACCTCATTTCCCTGAGGACCAGGCTGTTTTTTAACTGCCTAATGTGTGTATTCTGAATTTGTTTTGTTTTTTGAAGAGAGCCCAGTACCAGGACAAGCTGGCACGGCAGCGCTACGACGAGCAAATGCGACAGCAGGTAAGGGTGGATTCCTGCTCTGATCCAGCTGGGAATGGTTTTGGGAGCCTTCTTAAATCCAAAAGATGCTCTGGAGCTGTGCCCTGTCCTGCTGAGCACAGTTTATCTGTGTTATCTGCTCAGCATCAGCACTGCTGGCCTGGCACATCAAGGGTTGGGCATTAGGACAAAGCAGCAGATTGGAATTAGGAGAATAAATCTGGGAGATGGGGAGAGGAAAACACACTTCAGTCTGAGCTTCTTGAAAATATTTGTAGCAATTAAGTTTACACTTGATGGATTTCTTACAACATCAACATCTCTTTTGCTGTCATCTCTCCCTGCAGCAACTTGCTAATGAGGAAAATCTGAGGAAGCAGGAGGAATCTGTGCAGAAGCAGGAGGCCATGAGGAGAGGTGAGGGTTTTGTTCAGCTGCTGAGGGTGTGAGGGAATGTGGAGTCCTTGTGCTGATCTTTGTGAACAGGTAAATCCCAGCAGTGCTAAAATCACCAATTCCTTCCAAGGTTAGTTTTAGAAATGGCTGCACTCCCAAACATCTGCCCTGTCACTCCTGGATTTCTCAATGAACTGTCAGCATCTCCTGACAGAATAACTGAAATTCTCATTTCATACTGGACCAACCTAAAATAGAGCCAGTTTTGAGGAGGGGAGAGAAACAAAGCATCTGGGAGGAGTGGTTGAATCTGTGTCACCTCATCTCCATTCAGTTTCCTGCAGAAAATAAAAAAGTTGTGATGTGAAACTTGCTTCGTTTCTTTTTGGGAATTGCCAGAATGCCTGGATTTGCAGGACTCCAGTGGGGTGCAAGTCCTAGAAATGTTGAGGCAATTTGTGTTTGAGTGAATTTGCTCCGAGCACAGATGTGGACAGCTGTGCTGCCATCCAGAGAGGGAAGTGTAGCCTGAATAAAACATCCCAGTGGTGAAACCCTGTAGGATTGGATTATTTTACTCCTTGATTTCTCATAAACTCTCCTTTCACACAATTGTGCTTTTGAACTTCCAAAATCCCATTTAGGACCGGCAGCTCCATTTTGCTTCTCCTCCTTCCAAACACTACACAGCAACTTCCCTGAGCTTTTCCTCCTCCCTGGCATTAAAATTTGACCTCTTTGCCGTATTTTTTTTTCCCCCAAGCTACCGTGGAGAGGGAGATGGAGCTGAGGCACAAGAACGAGATGCTGCGGGTGGAGGCGGAGGCGCGGGCGCGGGCCAAGGCCGAGCGGGAGAACGCCGACATCATCCGCGAGCAGATCCGCCTCAAGGCGGCCGAGCACCGCCAGACCGTGCTCGAGTCCCTCAAGTAGGTCAGGCCAGGGCCTGCAGCTGCTCCGAGTGTGTCCCTGTGTGTGGGGAAAGCTGGGGTTTGTTCCTTTGGTGCTTCTCCAGGTGTGTCCCTGTGTGTGGGGAAAACTGGGGTTTGTTCTTCTGGTCCTTCCTTAAGTGTGTCCCAGTCTATGGGAGAACCTGGGGTTTGTTCCTCTGGTGTTTCTCCAAGTGTGTCCCAGTGTGTGGGGAAAACTGCGATTTTGTTACTCGGAAAAGCTGGGGTTTGTTATTCTGGTGCTTCTCCAAGTGTGTGCCCACATGTGGGAGAACCTGGGATTTGTTCCTCTGGTGCTTCCTTAAGTGTGTCCCAGCATCTTGGAAAAGCTGGGGTTTGTTCCTCTGGTGTTTCTCCAGGTGTGTGCCCACATGTGGGAGAACCTGGAGTTTGTTCCTTTGGTTCTTTTCCAGGTGTGTCCCAGTGTGTGGGAGAGCCTGGGGTTTGTTCCTCTGGTGCTTTTCCAAGTTTGTCCCAGTGTGTGGGAGAACCTGGGGTTTGTTCCTTTGGTGCTTCTCCAGGTGTGTCCCAGCATGCTGGAAAAGCTGGGGTTTGTTCTTCTGGTGTTTCTCCAGGTGTGTGCCCACATGTGGGAGAACCTGGAATTTGTTCCTCTGATGCTTTTCCAAGTTTGTTCCAGTGTGTGGGAGAACCTGAGGTTTATTCCTTTGGTGCTTCTCCAAGTGTGTCCCAGTGTGTGGGGAAAACTGGAGTTTGTTCCTCTGGTGCTTCCTTAAGTGTGTCCCAGTCTATGGGAGAACCTGGGATTTGTTCCTCTGGTGTTTCTCCAAGTGTGTCCCAGCATGCTGGAAAAGCTGGGGTTTGTTCCTCTGAGGAACTTTCAGCCTGGTGCTTCTCCAAGTGTCCCTCAGGACTTGGGGAAACCTGAGGTTTGCTCCTTTGGTGCTTCTCCAAGTGTGTCCCAGTGTGTGGGAGAACCTGGGATTTATTGCTCTGGTGCTTGTCCAGGTGTGTCCCAGCACACTGGAAAAGCTAAGGTTTGTTCCTCCAAGGAATTTCAGCCTGGTGCTTGTCCACATGTGTCCTAGCACATGGGGAAACCTGGGGTTTGCTCCTTTGCTTCTCCCAGTGTGTCCCAAAGTGTGGGAGAACCTGGGATTTGTTCCTCTGAGGAATTTCAGCCTGGTTCTTCTCCAAGCACCTGGGAGAACCTGGGGTTTATTCCTGTGAGGAATTCCAGTGCTTGTCTTGCTACATTGTCACCTAAATGGCAACCAGGGACATTTGTAGTGATACAATTTTTCTAAGAGATTATTTCAAACCCTGTTCTCCAGTCCTGCAGCTCAGTTACTCTGAGAACCCCTCAGTTCTTTCAGAACATCCACCACAAAGGTAAAAAGCAGTTTGGCTCCACAGGGGTGGCTGTTTAGGTTTGGAATTGGTTAATTTTAGGTCCTTTGAGATTTGGAACAAAAAAAACCTTTACATTTCTACAGTTCAGCACAAATAATGCATTAAAGAAGTAAATTGATACCAGCTTAAGGCCAGATGCTTTTCTGGATTTAATCTCAGCTCAGGTGTAGCTATCAGATGATTATAAATATATTTTCCATGCTTGTTTATGTTCCAATTCTGAGGCGAGCCCTTAGCTTTGACTTGTTCTGAAGAAGATTAGCAACTTTAATGCAATATGAAAGTCTGTCTTTAAAATTTATCAATTCAGTCCTTGAAATCCCTTTTCTCTGCTGTTTGCTCACCACAGGACAGCTGGGATGCTCTTTGGGGAAGGATTCCGTGCTTTTGTAACAGACTGGGATAAAGTCACAGCCACGGTAAGGTTGGGATATCTGTCAGAAAACTTCCAGAAAAACCTGTCAGTAAATGGGTGTTAAACTCCTGATTGTGTCACAGCTTTAGATCTAATTTTGATGTAGCCTAGAGAGCACTTAGAGAACTTTTATTTGTGCTAAATGAATTGATTAAAAACCAGCCCAGCATCTTTTCACAGGACAATGGAACCTTGGGGACATAAAGTTGTTTCTCAGTGTAATACATACAACAAAACAGCAGTGAAAATATATTTTTGGTAGTGTGACTGGTTAAAATAGAAATTTTGCTTTAAATCAATCCCCACCATCTGCTCCACCCTCTGATTTCATACACACAAAACATCCTTTGCCTGAGAGCACTGGGGAGAACAAAACAAGCTTTTAGTGGCTCCTTTTGTCATCTGTACCTGGGGTGTCTGCAGAATTCAGAGCCTTTTGTAGATCAGTGCTTTGAGCTGTGCATTCACTTGACCCAGATACCATTTTCCTGCATTATGGTCATTTTTTGCTTCTGACATTTTCTTCTCTTGTGAATTTGGGACATTTAGCTTTTAACAAAAAAAAAAAAAAAAAAGTAAGTATATTTCCAAAAATGGGATAACACAGCTGGAACTCATCTTTTCTGTTGCTTTGAAAATTTTGAAATTACTATAAGGTGAGAACCAGTCAGTTATTTTAAGATTCTTGTAAATGAATCCTGAATTTTCAGCTCTGTGTGTTCTAAGATGTTCTAAGGGCTGCTCTTTCTCTGCCTCTTCCCAGCCAAGCAGAACCCCAAAGTTTCTCCAGGTTCTACCTCAAGTTTTTTGGTTCATTGTGGTTTTTCTGTAATTCAATTTGTTTACTGACCAGAGACCCATTCCTTTGCTTGATACTTTATAACAAATAGTTAGGCCCTGTAATCAGGCTGATTTTTAGAGTTGGCAGTTGGGTTTTTGTTTGATCCAGAACTCATTTTTAAAGCTCTGTTTCTCTGTATTTTGTGAAATGATCATCAGTGAAGTCCCAAAGTCTGAGAAAGTGACATCACATCCATCAGGCAGAGGGAACTTTGTGCTGGATTGGTCTAAGAGAACATGAGATCATGGCACTGTTTTTAGAGGGAGGCTGCTAAAAAGGTGAAATCTGTTCTGTGTTCTGAGCTGAATTGGGCATGGAAATCCCTCACTCTTTGCATCCTGGAACTCACAGTTCTGATCCCTTCGTGTTTCCACCCAGAGCAGAAGTGATGTCACACATTTCAGCAGAGTGAACAGATGGTGCCTCATGCTTTATTGAACAGTGCAACCCTTGTTGTCCTTGAGGCTTTTCACCCTGATCTGTACTTGCAGGAGAAGTCAGCTTATTTTAAAAGCAATTGCTGCAGTTTTTGTTTTTTTTTTTAAATATAAATTATTGGCATCAGCTTTAAGCTGACTCCTAAGTCTGGAGTGTTTCTGCTTCACTGGCAAATCGATGGCAATGTCTCATTTTGTGGGGTTTCTGAAAGAGCAGCCCAGAGCAGTGATGGTAATTCCCACTTCCATGATGGTAATTCCCATTTCCATTATGGTAATTCCCATTTCCATGATGGTAATTCCCATCCAGTGATGGTAATTCCCATTCCCATGATGGTTTTGGCTTTGCTGCTCCTCTGGAGTCCCTAATTCCCTGTTGTTGTGTTGGTCTGGCACCTTTAGCAGATATTCCTTTTTTTGTTCCCCACTGTGCCCTGCCTTGGTGGCAGCCACAACTCAGCTGTGGCTGAATTTTACATTCAATTTTACATTCAATTTTACCTTGACACCTTCAATTCAGCTTTCATTTTCTGCTGTGCTGAGGGGCACCCTGGCTGCTGTTGCTGCTTTATTTTCATTACTCAATCTAGTTGAAAATCTGGACAGCCCCACACATTTTGGGCAGGATGTGCTTTTTGGATTCAGGACTAAATGCTTCACTTGTGCTTCCTCTTGCTTTTTGCTGTGCAAGAGCAGTCAGTGAACAGGGAGTGTGAGACCTTGACTGTCTGAACAGGGATAAAACACCTTACCAAAAATAAACCCCTCCTGCTCAGCATTTGTCCTGAATCTTAATTCCCCACCACAGGGCAGGCTTCACACAGCAGCACTGCCTTGCCAAGTGGTTTTTGCTCAAATTTTTTTTTTTTTTCTCTCTTTTCTTTGCAGGTGGCAGGGCTGACCCTGCTGGCAGTGGGGGTTTATTCTGCCAAAAATGCCACGGCTGTAGCAGGACGTTACATAGAGGCAAGGCTGGGCAAACCCTCCCTGGTGAGGGAAACCTCCAGGATCACCGTGCTGGAGGCTCTCAAACATCCCATCAAGGTAAAATCCAGCTTTGTTCCTGTGTTAAACTCAGGCTGGGATTGTCAGTGGGTCTGAAGAAACAGAATGTTGGAGGTGGAATGGATGGGCTGTGCCCACTGGTGTTCTGGAAGATGTTTTAGGGTTTTTTTTCTACCTGTGAGTAACTGAATTTGTCCTCTCAAGGTTGGTAAACGTCTCACCAGCAAGGCTCAGGATGCCCTTGAAGGAGTTGTTCTCAGTGTGAGTACTCTGTTCTCCTGTCTTGGGCTCTGAGGGATGACTTTAAATTCTAAATAAGAGCTGCTGGTTCTTTAAACTCACTTCTAAAGCTGTAATTCCAGCAGTTTTGGAGTCATAGCACCCTTGGGACACTGAGACCATAAATAAGCTCCTGTGCTCAGTGTGACATACATTAAGCAGCCTGTTCACCTTTTTTTTTTTTCCTCTGTGAAAAGCAGTTGGAAGTCTTAGTTCAATCTTTGCTCTGGTGCAGTTTCTCTCTGTAGTCAGCATATTAAAATTCAGAATTCCACTTGTGCCATCTGAAGTTAAGGATTAGTGAACCCAGACCTGCTTCTAGGCCAAAAAAATCTAAATATCATGTGCATTTGCCCACCCTGAGATTGGTTCTTAACTTGCTAATTAGTGCTGCTTCTATATATTTGCTTCTAAATTTGCTTCCTGGTTATCAGGCAAATTTAAGAGCTGCTTGAAGCTGCTGAGAGAAAATGTTCCTGCAGGAATAACTCTCTCAGTATCCCCAAATGCAGGAGTAATATAAATATGAGTTTATGACTTGAGAAGGAATTAGCACTGCCAAGAGTTGCTTCTGTTCTGACATATCCCTCCCAGGGCATCCATTAGGAAGTGAATATTTAGGTGTTATCTGTTCCTAGAGTAGTCACTGCACTGCTTCCTGCACTGCTGCTTTTTCTTATGAAAGAATTGTAACCAAGTGGACAGAAAATGGAGTAAATCCTCACATAGGACAGGAAATGACCTTGGTGTGGAGTCAGGAGCAGCTGAAGTTAAGACTTAAAAGCTTGAGCCTGGAGTGCTGCCTCCTTCCTGCAGGTACTGATCTGGGACCCTGGTAGGTGCAGCTCTTTTGGTGTTTTCTGCTCCTGAAATTTAACTTTTTTTTTTTTTTTTTTTTTTTTTCTTGCAGCCCCAGTTGGAAGCACGTGTGAGAGACATTGCCATAGCAACAAGAAACACAAAAAAGAACAAAAGCCTGTACAGGAATATTCTCATGTACGGTCCCCCTGGAACTGGAAAAACTCTTTTTGCCAAGGTAAAACCCTGCCAAAGTTCTGCCAACCTGCACTTTGCAAAATGTTCTGAAAATTCCAGGGCCTGAGAAGCCTCCCTGGGCTGAAATCTATTGCTGGAGTGTTGCATAAACATTGTGTTCGTGTTGGAAAGGGCAGCCTGCCTGCTCCAGCTCTGAATCACTGCAGCCACTTGCATTCTGGTGCTGAGAGGAGGCAGAGGAGCTTTTCCATCTGGGAAAGGCCCTTGGCAGTTGGGATTTGTGGGAATCACAGCAGCAGCCACTTCATATCCACCTCTGCTGGCTTTCTGCCCTTGGCTAAATGGGTTTTTGTGCTGGTGCCCCCAGTCCCAGGGCACAGACAGGCATGGCTCCGTGTGCACAGGCACTGCCAGCATGATTTTTACATGGATCTGAGTCAAAATTTGATTTTTTTTTTCCTGGCTTTTCAATGCTTGTCCACAAGATCTGAAGTTTCATCAACTTTTTTTAACAGTGGCAGATTTGACAAACTGATGCAAGTTGGATTTTTTTTCCTCTCTCAGTACATTCAACCTCTACCCCAGTAATTTTCTGACACCTAAAGCTTTCTATGGCACCTACTGGATTTCTAAACCCACCTAGTTAGAGTTTCTAAAGCCAATAGAGATGGACAGAAACAGAAAAAGTAAACAATACACAAGTTAAAATTACCACTAAGTGATAAAGAACATAAAAAGAAGCCAATACCTCCCCTCTGCAAATAATCACACTGACAGGACTAAACTGCTTTAATTCCCTCTTCATCCTCCATGGCCTTGCAGTGAAAGAAAGGATTTAATTTCCTGGTTTTTGTTTCCTTCCAGAAATTGGCTGTGCACTCAGGCATGGATTATGCCATCATGACAGGAGGGGACGTGGCCCCCATGGGCAGGGAAGGGGTCACAGCCATGCACAAACTCTTTGACTGGGCCAACACCAGTAGGAGAGGGTAAGTTGAGCTTTTCTTGAATCTTGAATTTGGGTTTTTACTCAAAAAAATCACAGCAGTGTAGTTCAGCTCCTCAGTGGTTGTTATTGAGTGAGGTAACACTGAGCAAATCCAAAATCTCCTAAATATTTCCTAGAATGGGTGAATCCTTATTAATTAATAATATTAAAAAAGCTGAAAGCCTTTGCTTTTCTGTTCTCTCAGACCATTTTTAGACCAATTTTTCCAGATCAGTCACAATTTGATTGTCTGATCTCACCAAGCAGGAGGAGAATTCCTGCCCACTTGAAAGCTGGGACAAATTTCCTTCAGGGTGATTAATGACCTGACAGTAATTAGAAGATTTAGCACAAATCAGGTGTTCACACTCTGGATGTTCCCTGTTGCAACTGCTCATATTTTAAACACTGCTAGTATTTAAATCCAGTTTTTTGTTTACTTTTGAGTCTCAAGGAAGAGGAGTGAATTACAAGAAATGAAAGAGGATAAGGAGGAGAGAGATGCTAAAAAAAAATCACAAAAATCACAAACACGAAAAAGAACTTTTGCTTTTTCAGTCACCTTTAAAAGCACATTTTTATCTGCAGAGAATCCTCATGGTGAGGCTGAATCTTGGCTCCCTGATTTTGTAGAAATGTGTGCAGATAATTTGCTCCTACCAATGTAAATGGATTTTTGCAGTGCAGAGGTAGCTGAGGAGTTATTTGTCCAGCCAGGATGGTAAAATCCAATATTGAACTTTCAGGGGGTGTTTTGTGCTGGTTTGATCTCAGATCTGTAAATGTGGCTGCCCAGTGATTTATGTGTTCTCTGATTGCCTCAGATGGGCATTATCTTGCAGTGTCTCTTTTAATCCTTGCTTCATTCATCACCTAAATCTTTCTATTTCCCCTCACAAAGAAAACAAGCAGGGAAATATCCCAAGGATTTAAAATTTTAAGCTTCTTTCCTGAGGAGCAATAGAAGGGAAGGTGTTAGAATTTAAGTGAGGAGTTTGAAGAGAAGTGAGGATGCTCAGCTGGATGCTTCCATTAAGGAATTCTTTTACAGCACTGCCTGGCTCTGAATTTCTCTGCCCTGATAGAAATTTGTGTGCATTTCAGCTTCCTGCACTTCCTGATCAAAGCTTACATGTGTCCATAGAATCAATATTCTCACCTCCAGTAGCACTGAAGCATTTAAACAAATTTCATTCTCAATATCCACCAGTCTTAGCTGTTGCCTTTATTAGGTGAAATTGTGATAACAGACACCTCTGCAGAGAATATTTGGGAGAAGCTGGGGCTGGGTGGAAGATGTTAATAGGCCTGAAATCCCCTGGAAAAAAAAGCTGGATTTGAAGCTAGGCAGGGAGGTAATAGAAGCTGTGACAGCTTTATGAGCAGCCTGGTTCTGTTATTGATAAACATCTTTACAGGCTCAGTCCCTTGGGAAGAGCACTGCCCTTGGGTTGTAAGTGAATTTATTTTGGTGAATAATTCATGGACTTTATTAATTCACTTCTCCACAGGTAGTAAAACCATTACATTAGTGGTGTTGTGTTTTGGAAAAGAAAAACCTCACAAAACAACAGAGCAGCCGAGGAGAGACTCTGGTTTGAGCTTTTCACAGTGGCATAAGGAAGAAAAATGGCAGGGAGGTGTCACTGTCGCCAAGATTTCTGCATTGTGCCCTTGCACACACCTCTGTAAAGAGGAGGGAATGGTGAAATAGCACTGTCAGACTTCAGCAGGTCTAAATTTCAAATATCCACTGCAGCTTGGCAGTGACACCCAGCACTGCCAGCCACAACCTGTGCCTATGACAACTCCCATCTAGATTTAAAAATCCGGACGAGTTTCAGGTCCTGTGCCTTAGTTTTGCTTCTGAACAGCAGGAGACAGAACTCCAGAGGACTTGAGGGCAGATTTATGACCTGAGGTGTGTGAAATAAATCCATTTTTCAGCTGCTGGGCTGGGCCAGGTGCACACCGTGGACAGGTTGCTGCAGCTTAGCTGCGAAACGCTGCCCGAGGAAACGATGCTGCCTGTGCCACGCTTTGGGTGTTTGGTGCCAGCTGTGGGTGCCTGGCAGTGGGGCAGGAGGATCCTGGAGCCAGCTGAGCCTCCCTTCCCCCTGTGCTGTTACCGTGTAATGTTTTCCTTTTGCAGCCTCCTGCTGTTCGTGGACGAAGCCGACGCCTTCCTGAGGAAAAGGGCGACAGTAAGTGCTTGGTGTGTGTCTGCTCCTGCTGCAGGGGCAGCCAGCAGCCTCCTGCACTCTCATTTCTGCCTTCAGTGGGTAAAAAATGACACCTGGCAGGTGCCTCAGTGCTCACCTGGTGAACTGATGGCAGAGACAAGAAATCAGTGTTGTGTAGAATGGAGTGAGCGTCTCTCACCTGAGAATTCCTGCCTGCAGAACATGGCTGGTGATGCCATGATCATTTTTTTTTTTTTAAATACCTCTTATGTATTCTCAATACCTTTTTAGTATACATATTTGTAATTCCTTCAATTTAATATTTTGACATAGTCCTGATATTCTGTTAGGTCAAAAAAAAAAAAACCAAACAGCCCAAAAGCCTCGCCATTAAAAACCAAAAAACCTTGCACTATCTTAAAAAAAACAAATTCCCCTCTAAAACACATCCTATAAATGAAAATTAAACCTATCTAAAGGAAAACACCTTGGAATAAAGAAATACCATGTTATTCATTCAAACCTCTCATTAATACATCTTTATTAAATATGCTCATTTACAAAAATCTGTACAATTGTAGATGTGTTCAACCATGAATTTGCATTTCAGCTTATTCCACCTTAGCAAATTGTTGCACCATAAAAATCCTTATTAAATACCAAGGTAAAAACCCTTTATCTCTGAATCGTGGCTAACTCTTAATTTTAAGACCAAGGAAAAGACATCAGTGGCCCAAACTTGTTGGGGGTTTTGCAGCAGGAAAATAGGAAGGAGAGAGGCAAATATTCAAGGTTGTTCATGCTGGTACCTGGCAGGGTTTGGGCTTTGTCCCCACAGATATTTATCTTTGTGAGTTTTCATTACAAAACTGCTTTTTGCTACACGAACAAAGTTACAGCAGCATCTACCCCTGTATGAATAATTTGTGTTTCCAAAGTCAGTCACCACCACATTGTCCATCCACTCTGGACCTGTTGCTTCAATCCCAGTTGTGTTTTTAAAGAATTCTCTAAAACGTTCCTTAGAATGTGTGAGTGGATCCTTTGCTTATTTTCCTGTAAGTGTCACACTGGATTTCCCAGGTGAAATAGCAGGGCCAGAGCACTGAAACCAAGCAAATCATGGATGAGTGTGGATAAATGTGCAGTCTCTCTCCTGGAAGCTTGAGTTCCTAACTTTTCTCCTGGGTGTATAAATGGATTTTTTTTACCCCCAAGATGCTTTGGATTGTGCTGTAATGCAATAACAGAATTCCCTTTGTGCTGCTCAAAGCTGTCACCTGTCTGCAGTGCTCAGCAGCTGATCCTCCTTTGGGTTTTATCTTTGCAGGAGAAAATCAGTGAAGATCTCAGAGCAACTCTGAATGCATTTCTGCACAGAACAGGGCAGCACAGCAACAAGTGAGTATCCAGTTTCAGCAGCTGCTATTTCCCTGGATTGAGGAAAGTCTTTAAAGGGTCCCTGGTGTACAAATGGAAGTTGGAAATGATCTGTGCTGCTGAGGGATTGAAAAAAAAATCTGCAGAGAATATCCCCCTTTCAGTTATGTTCTGAATGTAGCTTGGTCCTTCTTCAACTTTTCCTGGCACTTAGAAATCAGAGCAGAAGGAAAATTTTTTTTTTCCAGAAACTGGAGAGATATTTGGACATCTTGAGTGTCTTGATGTTTATATTTTCTTTCTTGTTTATACAAGAGCCCAGGAAAATTCACTACCACAAAAATTCTGAGTTCATCCAGGCTGGGTGCTTCATGTTCCCTGGAAAAACACTTCAGTGGTGCTTGTTCCTCCCCAGTGACCCCTTCCCATCTTGTGCTTGTGTGGGCAGGGACTTTGATGAGTTCCCATCTGCCTCCATTTCTTTCCTTGTGGGATCCCAGAGCTGTTCCCTCCTGGCTGAGCACAGGATGGCAGGGCTGAGGTGACAGTGGGTTTGTCACTGTCCCCCACCCCTGCTCACTTTGTCACATTGATGGGAAATCCCTGCACAGCACTGCTCATTTTAGCCAAAACCATTTCCTGGCTGTCATAATAGAGAGGTGACCTTTCCTTCACCTTTCTCAAATAATATTTGATTTTTTTTTTTTTTGGTGTGAACTTTACTTAGTTGTTAAAATTTCTCCTTTCACAATTGAGCCAACAAGAAAAGTTGTCTGTGGCTTTATGTGGGAAAGTGAGATTTTTAATGATGAAATGCCCTCAGTGAGGCTGGAATGAAAGACTTTTTAAGTAACCTCATGACATTGAAATAAATATCCTGGAAGGTCACTGTTCCAGGACATTTTTTTGTCCTTGGGGGTCTCTTGAGCTTGTTGGAACCAATGCAGCTGTAACTGATAATTGCTTGTGTGTGGTTCTCTGTCCCAGAGGTGCCTGGGAAGAGGTGTTTTTCTCAAATAAATAAATTGCTGGAAAGCAAGGTGTTGATCCTGCAAAAACCTTGGTTTTCCCTTTGGGAGGAGAGCAAATCTCTTCTGAAATGATACATGAGTTAATCTAGAAAGCTGTGTTATTATTATTATTAAATGATACTTGCAAGAATAAACAAGAGAAATATTTGTCCTGCAAATCAGAGACAGGCAGGGGATGGTTCTTTTTTTCCCCTCTTGATGTTGAATTGCCTTGGAAGAGCTCTGGGAGTGTTTTTTGGGGTGCTGGGGATGCTCTGCCTCCCCTCAGAACAGCTGAGCTCTCACATTAAATTCAGCCCTGATTTCAACCATGAGCCATTTCAGGACACTGAACATGCCTTGGTGATTCATGCACTGATTTTTTTTTTTTTTTACTTCTGAGCAGCCTTATTGCTGCTCTGGGCAAGGAGCAGCCCTTGCCCTGCATCCCTGAGTGGGAGCTCACTGGAATGGGTGTAATGGGCTGTGTAAATGGGGCTGCTTTGGTGAGACCCTGAGGAGAGCTCTTCCTTCAGCAGGGAATTGTCACCAGCATTGGGAATTGCTGCTTTTCAACTTCCCAAAATCATCTTGTAGGATTAGCTGACTGTGTGAATATCAGGCTGCATGGCAATCCTGAATCCAGGCTTGTGTTTCTGCAAGTCTTTGTTGATAGAAAAGCCACAGTTTTGTCTTGGCCAAGTTATCTCCAGAAATGACAGCAGAGAACACGGCCCCTTGTAGCCAATGATTCAACCAGACAGCAAGAACATCAATATTCCAATAGCTGTGCTTAAAAGCCCATTTCAAATTATCAGGCACTATTAAACTGGTGACATCAATTAAAGCATTAAAGTATTGGCACAGGGAAGAAGCATCATTACAAAGCAATAAAAAAAAAAAAAAAAAAAAGAGTTTCCAGTTCCAAAATGCAGCAGGACCTGGAGCAGCACATCTGCACACATCAGGCTGTTCTAAACAGCCCAAACCACATTTTAGTGAGGTGCTGGTGATGCTGTCAAAGCCCTTTTTAAGGAATCCAGTGATGAAACATCTTTGATCCCAACCACGGCAGCTCCCGATGTTCAGACTTAGCTCATTGATTTTTGATTTTTATGGCTTTGTCAGTCTTATCTTTTTTTTTTTTTTTTTTTTTTTTTTCCCTTTAATTCCAGATTTATGCTTGTTTTAGCAAGCAACCAGCCTGAGCAGTTTGACTGGGCCATCAATGACAGGATAGATGAGATGGTGAACTTTGACCTGCCCCAGCTGGAGGAGCGCGAGCGGCTCGTCAGGATGTATTTCGACCAGCACGTCCTGAAGCCAGCCACAGAGGGCAAACAGTGAGTACCCCTCACTGCTCTGCCAGCCTGGAGAATTCCCTTTCTTTTCTTGTTTTTCCTCATCCCCTTTCCTGTGTATTCTGTCTAAAAAACCCAATTTCAACAAGCTGGGAGATGCCTCTCTTTATCTCGATGTGATGCCACCCCAGATTTTTGTTGTGCCCTTAAAATTCAGGAGGCAGTAATGCAAGCAGGAAACTGTAGGAACTCTTGGAGAATTCTTTTTTCTTGTTTTTCCTCACCTCCTTTCCTGTCTATTCTGTCTAAAAAACCCAATTTCAACAAGCAACACGAGAGCTGGGAGATGCCTCTCGCTGTCTTGATGCCATCCCAGATTTTTGTTGTGCTCTTAAAATTCAGGAGGCAGTAATGCAAGCAGGAAACTGTAGGAACTCTTGGAGAATTCTTTTTTCTTGTCTTGTTTTCTTGTTCCTCATCCCCTTTCCTGTGTATTATGTTTAAAAACCCACTTTGAACAAGCAGCACAAGAGCTGGGAGATGCCTCTCGCTGTCTTGATGCCACCCCAGATTTTTTGCTGTGCCCTTAAAATTCAGGGGGCAGTAATGCAAGCAGGAAACTGAACTCCTGTGATGTGGCTGCACATCAACCAAAAGGTTGTTCTGCCTTTCAGGAGGTTGAAGCTGGCCCAGTTCGATTATGGCAAGAAGTGCTCAGAGATTGCCAGGCTGACTGAGGGCATGTCCGGCCGGGAGATCTCCCAGCTTGCCGTGGCCTGGCAGGTGAGTGGGGCTCCTCTCCTTCCTTCTTCTCCCTCCTCTCCCTCCTTTTCCCTTCCTGGAAGGTTTGAGGCTTTGATTCTGGAGTTTCAGATCATCTCTCCCTGTGGAAGTTGGGTTTGTCCATGGGGTGGTACCAGAACGCTGCTGGCTCTGGGGTGGGTGTTGGAATATCAGCAGAATTCCTCATCCCAGAAATAAGAACAGTTTTGATAATCTCTAATGGAATTTAAGGAAAGCAGGTGAGTTTGGAGGGAATTTGGGCACTCCATGCTGGCCACACTCAGGAAGCTCAGCAGAAGAGATGCCTGCTCTTGTAAACCATTCCCCTTTCCTCTGTTCTAAACCCCTTCAGTGCAACTTGAACTATTAAAGAAACTAAACTAATTGGAATTGGAGCTGAAAAAAAAATAGATATTTCTTCCATCCATAAAAATAAGAAATGCAGTCACTTGGAGTACAATTATTCACATGCTTAGCAAGCTTTAGTGGTTTTGGTTTTTTTTAATCAGGTTTTCACCTTGTTTTGTCACAACTGCCAGTTTCTTACTGCATTGTGTATTTTCATAAATAACCTGGAAATATCAGTTGAAGGAATGTGCTCCAATTTGTGTGTCATGTAACCTACTCATGTCAGCTTCCTTTCAGGGATTGTAAAAACAAAGTGGCTTTTTGTTTAGTTCTTCAATTTTTAATTTAGTTTAGCAGCTCACAAACATCTTATGAAGTTTGTGCATTTCATTCCTTCTACTACTGCATTTCCACCTCTTAAGGGACAGAAATATTTGTCCTTTCTAGTGGAAATTAATTTTAATTGCAGTAGCCATGAGCTGAGATCCAACTCGAGTGCTGTCAGTTCTTATTTTCTTCCTTGGTAGCACACAGCTGGTTAATTTTCCTGTATAATTTTTTGTGATATTGATTCATATTTTAAAATGTGTGCTGTCATCTGCCCCACGTACGTGAAAGGCTTTGCTGCCAACTATTTCCTGTAATAAGAAGTTGTGATAAATGATGCTTTGCTTTTTATCACCCCTTATCAGCAAGTTTGTCATTACTCCCCAGGAATGACCTCAGCTTTTATCATTTCTCCTTTAAGTGCTGCTGAAGGAAGGAAAAAGGTGGGGGTGACTAATTTTCCCTGACAGCTTTTTAAAATGTGCCTCGTGCTGCCAGCACTGTTAACAAGGTTTGATGTAAAATTGCAGCAGGAAGTTGTGCTCCTCTCTGCTCTCATCAAACACTCAAAAGGCTTCAGGAAAAAAAAAAAAACCACACAGGAGAGGGTGGGGAGAAATATTTGAGTTGGTTGGATGTTACAAGAAACTTCATCTGTGTTAAAATCAAAGTTAAAATGAAAGGAACCTCATTTCTTGTTGGTCAAGAAGGGGAGTGGGATGTGCCAAGGGTGAGTGAGCAGCCCAGGACTGGAAATGTGGGATGAGAATTGTCTGGAGCTCTGCCCTGGGAGCTCCTGCCAGAGCTGGTGATGCTCTGGGGTTTTTTTTTCAGTCCCTTGTGCTGCCTTAGGATTTTAGCTTTTCTATTTTACATTTATTTATAACCCTGCAGTTCTTTAGGGTAGAACTCTAAACTCCACGCACAGTGTGAGCTGCAGCTTTCCCATTGTGCTCACACACAACAATTCCTCTCCAGCCTGGCAATCAAGGACACCTCACACCCAAGAAATAGAAACAAAAATGAGTTGTGGGGGAGCAGATTTGGGGTAAATTACTTCATTACCTGAACCTGTTAATTGGAAGATTAACCCCCAATGTGAAAATTGACCAAACTTATAAAAGTGTGAAATCCTGTGACCTGTGGTCCATTTTTTGGATGAGCAATTTGGAGCTGTGACGCACTGGAGTTGCTGCCAGCTGTGGGCACTGCCTTTGGCAGGATGTGTCCCCCCCTGCCTTTGGGTTTGAGGGTGTGAAACCCCTCAGCAGATTTAGGGACAAGCCCCTCTCCAGGCTGTTTTTTTTTTTTTTTTTTTACTCACCCCCAGCTCATCTCCTGCCTGCTGTTGGTATTTTAGGTCCTGTTTTAGCACTGGGGACTCCAGTGCTCTGGGCTGCCAGGGAATGTCGAAGGCTGCATTTACCAAACCTTTCTGGTAATATTTTCCTGCCTCAAATTCCTGCCTTGCTGCTCCTTGCCGTGGTGCTGGTGCACCCCTGTGGATGGCTGTGCTCTGAACTGGGTCAGGGAGCTGAGCAGAGTTAAAAATAGCTTGGCAAGATGAGTTAACTGCATAGCTACAGTGTTCAGGGTAGGTAAGGGCTGCAGGAACCAGGAACTGACTCCAAAAATTCCTCATCAGGTTTCCCTCAGCTGGATGCAGCAGCTGTAGGGTGCTGTGTACCACAGACACTCTGGATTTCTTATATCAATATAGCATTTTTAGTCTTTTAATTCCCTTTTAATTCAAAGTGCTGCCTGCAAAAGGTGGGAAATAATTTGATAACAGAATATCCTGAGCTGGGAAAAACCCCCAGGGATCATCTAAATCCATCTGTGGGCCCTGCAGGGGTCAAACCCCATAATCCCAGCCTGTGCCTGGTGTGAGCAGCCCCTTTGTGAGTGCTTTAACCCTGAGCACAGGAAGGTCTTTGTGTGATGGAGTTTGGAGCCTCTGGGATCATCTTCCCTTCCCAGAACTGGATCCTGGAGGGGGTTTGGGGAAAAGGGAAATTCTGAAGCTTTAGGAGGTGAAAGCATCACAACCATCAGCTCTTCCCTGGGACAGCAGCAGTGGCCACTCTGTCCTGTGCCCTCAGTTCCCACGAGGATTCTCCTGCCAAAATTGCCTTTAAAAACCCATCCCAGTTAAACTGAGCAATAGCTGCAGCTTTCAGAGGCTTAACTCCACCATAAACTGGATTTGAGATGGATTGGCTGTCACTTACATGAAGTTTTAGCTCACTGCTCTTTCAGTCTGGCTCTGTCTGTCCTGAATTTACCAATAGGGAAAAAAAAAAAAAATAAGATGCAGAAAAGCCAAGAGTGTAACCTCTAGCACTGGGTAAAATATTGCTGTCTGGCACAGCCAAGTGTGTGCGTGCTAGAAATCCATTTTAATCTGTTCTGCAGGAGACTGAGCATTCCCTTTTGTCCTTGTGCTTTTCCATTGCCCTTTATGGCTCTAGCATGGACTTAAATGCATTTTCACCTTAAAAATTCCCCTCAGCTCTGTTTATAGTCGTGTGCAGACTTCCCAGCACTGAACTCAAACTTGCTGATGTGCTTTAGATAAAATGTCAAAACCAAAAAGCAACCTTTCACTATTCCAAGCTGCAATCTTGGAAAATTGTTTTGGCAGCACTTCAGGAGAAATTCCCAGGAGTTTTATGTCCCAGTGTGAGCTTCCTGTCATTTCCTTGCCTTTTATGCCACTGACATAAATGCCTTTTTTTTTTTTTTTTTTGCTCCTTGAACCTTGTTTATATTTTAAAAATAGCTGTTGTATTTTTGTGGGTTTTTTTTTTAATCAGGCTATTTTCATTATAGATGGGATTCAAATGATACAGATGAGTCTGAGATTAAAATAAACCACAAGACTTGGCTGAAATGAAACATGAGGTCATTTAGGCTGGACTTGTCCTCTGTTCCATCCCCACCAAACAAAATTATTTCATGATTGGGTTTGAGGTATAAAACAGGAATTGCTGCACTGGAGAAAATGGGTTAAAATTCGTCCATGCAGGAGGCAGAGGTATGAATACAAATGAAGCTTGGTACCATTTTTATGTGTGTGCAAGCTACTCCCAGAAGGGGCAGCTGCTTCTCCCATTTGCTTTCTTGACAGCGAGGGCCTAAGGCTTTCTAAAAATAGAAAGTCATTGAGAAAATCAACAGAGCGTGAACTGCACAGCTTTGCAGGAGGTTCCACACTGGGCTGGCTGGGCTGTGCAGTGCCAGGGAGGAGGGCAGGGCAAAGCATCCTCCCTCCCCTGAGCTCTGGAAGCCCAGAAATGCATCCCAGGAAAAGTGTATTTTTCATTTGAAAACAACCTCGCCGGGGCTGTATGGAGAATCCTGCAATAATTTAAAGAAAAATAAAATAAAATAAAAATGTAAAGGGGGGGTTGAGCGAGGTGTGAACAAAACCTTTGCCCCTTTTGCAGAGGGGACAGGTGGGGTTGGGAGAGGTGCTGGGGGAATATTTGGCAGGTGATGGAAGCAGCCTCAGGGTCCTGTGTTGGATCCCAGAAATCCGGAGGTTTTTGAGCTTTCTGTGCCTGAAAGCACAGATTTCTGGGATCCAACAATCCTGCTCATTGTGCAGAAGAATTCTCTATTTACAGACCTGCACTCCCTCCCCTAAACCAGTGTTTACTCCTGGTTTTAAGCAGGAGCACCAGCCTGACTTGGCAGTGCTGCCTGCAGGAAGGATTGCAAAGGGTTTGCACAGGGAAAGGATTTGATGCTGCTTGCAGGAAAAACCAGCTCTGGTGGGTTGTGCAATCCAGACTTTTGTGGTCTAACCAGACCAAAAAAAAAAAAAAAAAAAAAAAAGGCTGGAAAATAGGTTAGAGGTTTAAAACCAGCCTGGGTAACCTTTTGCTCATTTCTGGAAAGAATTAATTCCTCCTGCAGTGAGGTAATAGGCAGCTCTAACCCCCAGCACTGTGACTGCAGAGCAGCAGCTCATCCTGGGCTTTGTTTTCTGTCCCTGGACACCCCTGGGCAGTGGGGGTGGAAAAGGGTCACACTGAAATTTGTTTCTGTGCTGCTTTTGCTGTCAGGCTCGTTTCTTGCTGGAATTGTTTGGTTGTTTTTTTTTTTTTGCACCATCAATAATGGATGGAGCCTGTGTGTGATGCCTCAGAATCACACTGCAGTGTGTGGAGAAATCCAAGTGAATGTTCCTCACCGGGACAGGGCACGGAAGGGTTGGCACAGGACAACCCAGGCTGTGGCTCTGTGGAATTTTGGGGCTCTTTGGGCCAGCCAGGATGGCTGTGGGGACCCTGCAGGGCTCCCACCCCTCATCCCAAACTCCCTCATTCCCTGAACACAGCACAGAGCTGCTCACAGGAGCATTTGCAGAGGGAAGAAACCAGATTTAGAAATCTGCAGCTCGGGGGCTGCTCTGTTACCTTGGAGATGGGTGCAGCTGACAGCACCAGCATCCCTTCCCTGCTCGGGGGGGACCGGCTGTGCTGGCATCTGCAGCAGGGCCAGCCCGAGCCCCAGCTGTGCTGGCTGTCCCCAAAGCAGGGGACAGTCCCTGTGCTGGCTGTGTGCCCCTCTGGGCTGGTGGAGTGGCAGGGGTTTGCAGCCCTTTCCCCCAGGAGATGGGGTCGTGTTGGTGCTGCCTCTCACAGGTACAGGAGGGAGCGTTTGCCACGGAGAGGGAAGGTCCTGTGGGCATTTGAGTGCAAGGTGGGAGCAGCCCCAGCACACAAGGGGAGATTCCCGAGGGAGTGCATGAGGACAGCAGGATCAGTGCACATGAAACATCATTTTAGAGGCACCACATTGCTCTGGGTGCTCCTCCCCATCCCCCTGCGAGAAAGAAATCCTTGTTTGTGCAGGGTCTGGAAGCCACAGCCAGGTGTGGCCTTGGCTGTGAGCAGCCAGGAGTGTGGATCCAGCATTTACCCAGCTCCTGCTCAGTGCTGGGAGTGTCACATCCCACCTGGGGAGCACAGGGGGAGGTGACACCCAGCACTGATGTTCGTTCTGCCGTGCAAGTGTTTCAACAATTTTCTGTTGCCTTGCATGGAGTTGTTCCATCACCCCCCTGCACCCACCTCTCCTCACCTTATTGGCTTCACACGTGAAGCTCTTTTAGAGCAGGTTAAAAGAGCCAAACGTGGGGGATTTTTCTCCTGAAAACAAAGACTTTGATTCCCAGCAAATCCAGAAGCAGGCAGAGTTGGTGATGACCACTTGGAGCGAGAGCGTTATGAGGGAAATCACGCGTGGAGAAGAGAAAAGCAGAGAGGGAGCAATCAGACACGTCCCCTGCTGCTGGGAAATGCCAGCCCTGAGCTGTGTGACTTGTCCTTGTCCCCACAGGCAGCAGCCTACGCCTCAGAGGACGGGGTGCTCACCGAGGCCATGATGGACGCGCGCGTGGCCGACGCCGTGCGGCAGCACCGCCAGAAAATGGAGTGGCTGAAAACAGAAGGTGCTGAAGCCAACAGAGGGACTGACAGGAACCCCCTGCTGCCTTTCCCCAAAGGGACACCGCTGTGAGAAAGCCTGCAAGTGAGGAGAGAAGGATGGGGAAGGGGGCTCGTGGCACCAGGAGTCACCTGTGGGGAGAGCAGGGGTGGCCCTTGGTGCCAGGGAGGGGGTGATGCCTCAGGCTGCCTTGGGTCTCTGTGGTTTTAAACTGCACCAGAAAAACAAAATGGTTTCAATAAGGCAGGAGCAACTGAATTAAAGGACCCTTGCTGAAATAACCACTGCCTGTGTGGGTCTCTGTGGCCTGTCCTGCTGGAGAGGCACAAAACCCCAAATCCTTCCAAGCTTTTTCTGCAGTGTCCCAGCACCCAGGGCTTGTCCCAGACATTTCAGTTTGTAGGGTCTGTGCTCCAGCAGAGGCGTTTCTCACCCTTTTTTCCTCAAATCCTGCCCATGCCACAGCTCCTGGATGGCATCACTCAAGTTGCCTTTCAGAGTTTCAGAGTAAATTTTTCTTACAAAATTCGATATGGGGGGATTCACTGGTTGAGTTGGAGTAAACACAAGTGGTCTGAAAGCAGCCCCACATTTTTTTCCTCCAAGTAAAATACTTTTCTCCATGAAGAGATGAGTCTGGGGCACACAGATCCAGCATGGTCTGAAGATCTGAAGAGAGAGAGATGAGTGGGGCTTGTTTGCTCCCACTGCTGCCATCCTGCTGCTTTTCCAACACGAATTTTCTGCTGCATTTCTGCAACAGCTGAGAAAATGTGCCATTGTCAAGCCCTGAACATGAGCCTGTCTTGATGAGATGACATTTGTTCTTCTTCTGTGTATATGAGAGACAGGTTAGAAAATCTCCTGATTTTTTTTTCTCTACGTTTGAACTGGATTTGAACTCTGTGCTCTGCTCTGAGGCCTCTTCTGTAGCTACAAGCACAAGCACATTGGCCTGACCTAAATCTGTGCCCTTGAGTACCTTGCTGAGCTGTTCTCCTCACACAGGAGCTGACACCAGCCCCACTTTGTCCATTCCAGGGCTGGCTGAGCTCTGAGCTGTTCCCAGACAGGAGCTGGTGAGCTCAGGAGCAAAGCCCTGTCCTCAGCCAGAGCCTTGTGGGACACCAGGAAATCCTTCCCTGCCTGGGCTGCCTGCATTCCCCACAATAATTCTGATATTTTCTCCTGGCAGAATGTGAAAAGGCACTTGAGAAGCTGCTCCTTTGGTGAGGTTCCCACTTGTGTGGCCCTCTGGCACTCACCTGGTGCCAGGTGCATTGCTGTGGGCTGGGGGGAATCTCTGTACAACCAAACCACACATTTGATGTTCAGAATGACCAAAATCAACTCAAACCCCACTTTTCTCCCTTCCCTTTCAGCCTAGGTGTAGTTGTCCTTCACTCCACTGTTCAGGATTTCCCTTTCCCAGGTGAGATTTTACTGGAATTATTTCTGCCAAGCCCCAGGAGATGGGAGCTGAGCAGAGCCCCTGCTAAGGAATGATGTGAGGGAGCTCTGCTCGTGTGATTCCAATCCCTGATTGTGCCATAAACCTTCAATCCCTCCCCCCTTCGTTCCCCAGGCATCTCCATGGAGCACAGGGGGAGGGAAAGGTGCTCTGCCTTGTCCTTGTGCTGTGTTTGTGCTGATCCCAGGGGCTGGAATGCTGCTGCCTCAGCTCTTTGCTGAGATTCCTGCTGCAGATGGAACCAGGTCCCTGATGGGAGCAGGGATTGAGTGCAGCTTTTGGGGGCACTGTCAGATTTCCAGGACACTGAACTGGTCCTGACAAAAGAAATCCTGACAGAATCAGCTGGGCAGAGCTTTGTGCTGCAGGCCTGGTGCTGTTGGAATGCCAGGAGCTCCTTCCCTCTGCTCCCAATCTCCCTGCACAGCCCCTGGAAGGTTGTGCAGCATCCGTGGGGCTGAAATCCCCGGGGAGTTCATCCTCCTTGCAGAGATGTTGGTGGCTCTGAGCAGTTCTCCCCATCCCCTTGGGAGAAATCCTTGTTTGTGCAGGGTCTGGAATCCACAGGCAAGGCCAGGCTTGTGTGGGTGCAGCATTTATCCAGCTCCTGCTCACTGATGGACCCACAGAGTCTCACATCCCACCTGGCTGCTTCTGCCAGGCTGGCAGGGAAAAGCAGAGGCTCAGCCTGGTTGAGGAGACCTGGGGTGCTCCATGTGCCAGAGGTGCTGTGGACAGTTTGTTTTCCTTGGATTCAGTCTTCCAGCCCTGTTGTTTCACCTCTTCCCAGTGCATGGAAAGAAAGGCAGAGACTTGTGCACGCTGGTGCCATTTATCCTTGGTGACACTTTTTATTTCCACAGGAAATACAGTTCTCCATCCACTCCCACACCTCCTTCCTTCACACTTTGTGCTGGTATTTTACCCCAGGCCCTGCTGCTCCCAGCTCTCCTGATCCTGCCTTCCCCAGCCACTCCTTGCCCCTCTCCTGGCCACCAGTGAGGTGATTCCATGTCCTGCTGCCCACTGGGCACCTCAGGCTGTCCTGTGGAAGGTGACAGGAGGGGAAGAAAAGCTCCTTGTCACCCTTCATTCCTGCCCCATCCAAGATGTAAAAGCAGGGATTTGTCCCTGGCTCTCTGTCAGCTCTGGGGTGACCAATGTCCTCGTGGAAGGTGACACCCAGCTCTTCCATGGCAACCCCAAGCTGAGGTTATCTCCTCTCCTGACACTGAGTTATGAGCCAATAGCACTTTATTAAAATGGTATTTTGGATTGGAGAGCAAATTCCAGAGCAGATGGATTCGTGGGCAATCCATCACTCCCATCCTGGCTGCTGCCACTGCCAACGTGCTCCTGCTTCACAGATTTACAGCCTGGCCAGCTCTGGCTGGTCCCAGGTGCCATCCTTTGAAGGATTTGTATGGAATGTGAAAGGCTGGGAGGAGATTCCCACATCCCTGTCCCTGTTCTGGGCCTTGGCAAGGTGAGAATCTCCCCAGGAAACTCTTCCCTGCCAACCCGTGTTTGTGTTTGGAGTGGAGAAAAACCACTCAGAATCTTTTCTAAGCCCTTGTCTCAGGCTGGGGTTTATTTGTTGGGGTTTATTTTCTGCTCTGCTTTGTCTGCACCGAGCCTGGGCCGTGCCCAGATGTGCCCAGATGTGCCCAGACTCGTGGAACAAATCCTGCAGCAACATCTTAGTGCAGGGTTGGAGCCCCAGGCAGGGTCAGAGCTGCTCTGGGTGGATCCTGTGCCAGCAGGGGAATGAGGGATGTTGGAGAGGCAGATTTCAGTACTGCTGCAATGGGAAATGATCCCACTTCTCTGTGCCAAAGGCCTGGGGAAAATTCCTGAGCTTTTCCTGCCCCTCCAGGCAATGGGCACGAGAGGCTCAGGCTCCTCTCTGGAGGCAGCTTGCACCCAGAACTGAGCAGTGAAATATTTTATCTTGCTGTAAAATCCATTTTGGATCTTGGAGGTTCCCTGTTATCCCAGTGAGCCAAGCAGGTGAAAATCTGTCCCAGATCCTGGGGGGAATCACTGAGCTCTTTTTGAGAGGTCAGCCCAGCTCTCCCCACACCTTCCCAGCCTTGTTTGCACCTCCTCCTGTCACCCCCCCTGCCCAAAACTGGGGACCTGCTGCTCTGGGGTGCCCCAGCTCTGCCCCAGGGGGGAATCACTGGGTTCAAAGGGTTGGAAGAAACACTCAGATGCAAAACATGCAAAAAACTATTTTACTGACAAACAGCAAAGGATGGGCTTAGTTCCAGGAGCTGAACTGGTTCTCTATTATACAAACATCTTATTGAAAGGGAAGGAATGGCTGAAATACACTCACTTGTTGACCCAAATAAAATCACAGTGTGCTTTTTCTATTGCCTCCCCCACCCCAAGCTCTCTGCACCTTCAGCTGCTCCCCAGAGCCTCAGCACAGGCTGTCACCCCTCCAGCCACGGAGAGCACAAAGCCCTGGGTGAAATCTGCCTGTGCAAGTGTATTTAATAAAAAAATTAGCCATTATTGCTTTTCAACCACAGTAGAGATTATTCTGTGATTAGACTCGGAGCAGAGTTTAATCTCTCTCTCTCTGGTAGTCTGGGCTGTGCCTCTCCCTGCCTGATGCATGCAGAAGTGGTTTGGGTGCAGGAAAAAAAAAAAGAAAAGAAGGATTATCAATCAGGGGAAACAGCACTCCAAGCTCTGTCCTGGTGTTGCACAAGTGAAAAACCTCCCTAAAGTGAGTGCAGGGCTTCCTGTGCCTGGGACTGAGCCACCCTGGGAATCCCAGGAGGGGCCTGAAACTGGGAACCCCTTTGGGATAGAAATGAGTTCCAATGGGTGGAGGTGCCAAAGGAGGGACAGGCTCCATGCAGGGGACACGGTGACACACAGAGCTCTGGACACACGGACACACAGACACACAGACACACCCCCACCAGCCCAGCCAGGCTGAGCAGCTCCTCCTCACTCTGCCACACCTGCAGGGAAGCCACACTGGCTCTTCTTGAGTTCTTTAATTTTCTTCTGGAAGTTCCCTCGCTGCTTCTTGTCCTCCTGGATACCCCATGGAGCTGAGCTGGGGGGATTTTTCACCCTCACCCCAGGGTGGGAGCAGCAATCCTGTGTCCCTGCCCCACAGACAATGAATTCCCTGCCCTGCATCCCACTGTGCTCACTGAAACCCACACCTGTCCCACCAGGGCATCCAGCTTGGGAAATGATGGATCCAAAGGTCTCTCTTTGTACCACGTGCTCTAATCTGGGAAGAATTTCTGCTCTTTCCCATCCAGGGGTGCTCTGGGAGCTGCTGTTTTTACTTTCCAAGCCCCCCTGGATGCAGAAGCAGCTTCATCACCTCCGTGATGACCCAACCTCTTCATCCATGAACGTTCAGCAGTGCTGGGAAGTGAGATCTGGAATGGGACTGAGCTCCCTGTGAGATCTGGAATGGGACTGAGCTCCCTGTGAGATCTGGATTGGGACTGAGCTCCCTGTGAGATCTGGACTGAGCTCCCTGTGAGATCTGGATTGAGCTCCCTGTGCCCCTCAGCTCCTGCCAGCCTCCCCCTACACCAGTGAGCATCACCTCCCTTTCCACCACGTGCAGGATGTTCAAATAGAACCCCCCTCCACCAAAAACGTTCATTTTGTGCCTCTGCTCTATCTCTGGACAGCCCTTAAAGAGCCTTTCCCCATCTCTCTGCACCTTCCCTACAGGGATTTTGATGTGGATGGGCAGTCCCAGTTCTCCCAGTTCCCTCACAGGAGATGTTCCAGTGCCTTCATCACCTCAGTGTGTTTTCAACACCCCTTTTTAGCAGGGATTCTGTTCCCCCAGCTGAAAATGCAACCAGAAAATGAGGTAGAAACAGCAGTGAGAGTAACTAACCCAGCCCACGGTGCTGTGAGTGCCCAGGACACCTTTCCAGGCACTCTCCTGGATTTTATTATGGATGAGCTGAGGTGTCCCTGGCTGGCCCAAGGGATGGAGGGATGGATGGATGGATGGATGGATGGATGGATGGATGGATGGATGGAGGGATGGAGGGATGGATGGATGGATGGAATCACAGGAGATTCCAAGACACTTTCCCAAACTGTTCCTCAAAGAGGAAGGGCCCTTCTCACTCTTTATGGTTTATATTGGCCAGGGGTTTATTCAGCAGAGCTGGAATTGAGGATGGGATTTGAGTTTAGGAAGGAGCCACTGAGTGATGGGATGGATTTCTCAGTCCCCTGCTTTTCCCCACCTGTCTTTCCACACCTCTCCTTCCCAACCAGTCCCCATGCAGGCAGCCAGGCCAGGGCTCCTCATCCCAAAAATTCAGGAGAACATTCCCAGCAGGGCTCCTCACCCTAAAACCACAGGACAACATTCCCAGGAGAGCTCCTCATCCCAAAACCACAGGAGAACATTCCCAGCAGAGCTCCTCACCCTAAAACCACAGGAGAACATTCCCAGGAGAGCCCCTCATCCCAAAAATTCAGAACATTCCCAGCAGAGCCCCTCATCCCAAAACCACAGGAGAACATTCCCAGCAGGGCTCCTCACCCTAAAACCACAGGAGAACATTCCCAGCAGAGCCAGATCAAACTCAACAGGTGTGAGCATCACTTCACCCTTCCCAGTTGTTCCATTTTTAATGATTTTTCAGCCAAGGTCAGCTGCTAGATGAAGGCAGAGCCAGGCTTTACATTCAGTCTGAGTTTAGGTCAGTGGAAAAATTGCTTTTAAAGTGCTTTCCCCCCCCCCCCCCCTTCCCATAACCAGTTCCAGGGACTCAATTTTTGTCCTTATCACAATGGAATTTTTCTCCCTACAAAATTCTATCCCACCTGAGGGCTTGGTGATAACCCAGTCCCTGCTCTTCCCTGCCAGCAGGCTGTGGAAAGGAGCTGCTCAAGGAAAAGTCATTCCTTAGATCCTAAGGAATATTTTAGCCAGGAAAAGACAGACAGACAAACACACACAAATATGGACCAGGAAATTATTTCGGTCCAGAAAGAACCTGGGGCTCCAAGACAAGAGGCACTGGGGAATAGCAAAGGTGGGAATGGCAGAGAAATGGGAATGTTTGGGGGCTTGTAATTAACTGAACTGAGCATAGGAAATTAAAAAAAAAAACAAAAAAACAACCCCAAGACACAGAAGCTGGAGCAGGGAGGGCAGAGCAGGAGTCCTGGTGTCCTTTTCCCTGGAGAACACTTTTCCTTTTCCTCAGGAGAACACTGAGAGTGCCCAGGAATCCATGGAAAAGGAGATTTCCAGGCAATGCTCAGCATCCTTCAGTTCTGGCTGTTCTCCCCATTTCTGCACGAACCCACTCGACACAAAATGATGAATGAAGGGGGAATGATGAGGGCTCAGGGCTGTCAGGTTCCTGGGGGTGGCATTTCCCTCCTCCAGCCCTCCTGATAAATAAATCCTCTCTCTCCCCACCCCAGCACATCCTTGGGCTCAGCAGCAGAGCAGGACAGGACAGGACCAGCACACCTGGGGCTCCTGCAGGGACTGGAGGAGATCTCTGGGTGGGGACACTGCTTTCAGAACCTTGATCCCATCCAGACCCCAAAACCCACACCAGAGTGGGTTTGACCCCATCCAAACCTCAAAACCCACACCAGAGTGGGTTTGACCCCATCCAGACCTCAAAACTCACACCAGAGTGGGTTTGATTCCATCCAAACCTCAAAACTCACACCAGAGTGGGTTTGACCCCATCCACACCCCAAAACC